>NC_141549.1:19097250-19427000 GCF_021556685.1 Rattus norvegicus
GATGGAATGTGAGGCTACTCCAAACCCAGGCTGAGGGTACAGCCAGGGTGGGTGGTGAGCGGCCTCTGGAGACTGTCCGGTTCAGGGTTGCTGACGCACTGACCGATGACTCACAGGCCGGCCACCATGACTCGAGTGGCTGTCTGGAGATTCGGACTGGCTCAGGGGGCCCCACCATGTGGCCGCCCACTGTCTAGAACTGTTCTGAGTAATGGGTCCTCCCTCCGCCCAGTACTGGTCCTGGGGTTGGCAGAGGTGACCTTAGTCATAGCCCAGGCAGGACAGCCCTGTCTTGTCCATCGATGACCTGGCTGAGCTGCACTGTCTCAACTATGGGGACTCAGAGTACCCCAGAGTGGCTCAGCCTAGGTGGGTAGGTTCATGGCAGAGGCTTCTCAGCCAGAAGGGACAGAGTGACCATGTCAGGGACTTGCTAATGCCTAAGGGACAGAAGCTCAGTCCAAGCCACCAGCTGCAGAGATCAGAAGACCAAAGGTGCCCCTGGCCGTGTGTGCTGCCTCTGCCTTTCAGGCCCAGGCTGCCTGTTTCCTTGGTGGATCCCAGACTCTGGTCACTTCTCTGGGTAAACTAATTATATTGGTTTTTTATCCTATCCCTGTGTGTGAGTGTGCATACATGCGGTATAGTGCCTTGTAGAAGTCATAGGACAACCTGTGGACGTTGTCTCTGTCCTTCCATGTGGACCCTAGGGATTGTCAGCTTTGTGTCATTGGTGGCAAGTGTTTTTACTCACGGCAAGTGCCGGATCAACTCTGGGTCCTTTACTTTTTTCCCCAGAGAAATGTAACAGCAGAGGACTCGGGAGACAGGGCACTTAGTCTAGCTCCACTGTCCTCACCAGTGAGGATTTGGGCTGGCTCCCACCAGCTGGGCTCTTGAGTGCCTCCCTGCTGCCTGAGAATGTAGCAATGGCCACCTGTGACAGAGACCCCATGGCCCTTCCTGCCCTAATGCCTGGTTCTCAGGCAAGCAAAACAGACAGACAGTATTTGAAGAAAAATGGATCCACACCATACACACAGGTTTTCATTTTTAAAAAAGCCTTTTATTCTTCGGTAATTTCATATGTGCTATGATTCTATGCACCTTCAGCTTCTCTACCCACTGCTTCGTGTTTGTGTCCTCTCCTTTGTGTGTGTGTGTGTGTGCGCGTGCGTGTGTGCGCATGTGTGCCACAGAGTCCAGTTAATGCTGCCTGCTGGAATGCTGGCTGAGCTGGGTGGCTTGCTCTTGTCCTTGTGCAGGGAAGTTCCTGAGTACAGCCCTATGCCATATGCCGGCCGAGGACAGCATGCCACAGTCCTCCTCCCATCCTCCAGTGCTTACATTCTTTCTGTCCCCTTCCACCCACAGTGTCCCCTAAGCCTAGAGGGTGGGGTACCGTTGTCCTTTGCAGGACTGAGCACTTAGTCATTTATTCTGAGTACTTTGACCAAGTCTGAATTAGCTGCTGTCTAGTGTTTGTGGCCGCGGCTGAGCAGTGCTAATCCCAGAGCTTACAATGGGAGCATCTTGAAGTCAATTTGACAGCATGTGTGTTTAACAGGACAAAGGTAGTAGCACCCTCCCACCCCACAGGGCCAAGGGCTTCTGGCTGAGTTTGGAGTACCAGCACAGATGCCCTCCCAGGAGCCAGCACCAGTTCAGTCAGCAGTTGCTCACCCCTGTGACCTCACACTACTGCACTGCTGACCCACATCTCACTGTCAGGTCAGTGTAGTGCAGGATCCAGCCCTGGGGAAGATTGCTGGTGATGTTTCTGTTCCATGTGGCCCATGTGGCACTTGGGGCACTGGGAAAGCTGAGCAGCAGTGACCTTCCTTGTTACTCCTCACTCAGTTCACCAGGACAGCCACACGGTGCATTGTGTCACACTAGGCGTTGTGTCATCTGGAGATGACAGAAAGTGGGAAGGGTGGCACAGGTTGCACATAAGGCATCATGATGCAGGCCACAGACTCTGTTCCTCACAGATTCCAAGTGATGCTTGTTTGCAGGTAGGAAGGTTGAGCATGTCCACACTAACGTGTGAGCTCCTGCTGGTGTGAGCTTCCTTTCTGCTGTTTCTTAGGGACTCTTCTTCCTTTCTTGTTAACTCTCAGCTCCCAGCTTCTATGTCATTCTTCATTCTACATTTCTTATTAATGTATGTGTGTTTTGCCTGCCTGCATGTCTGTGCACCACATGTGTGTAGTGCCTGTGGAGTCCAGAAGAGGGCGTCAGATCTCCTGGATCTAGAGTTATAAATGACGTGAACTGCCACGTGGTGTGGGAACTGAAACGTGGTCATTTGCAAGAAGGGCCAGTGCTCTTAACCACTAGGTCATTTCTTCAGCTCCTGCTTTGCTGTTTTGTTTGTTTATTCTTATTCTTATTCTTATTATTTTATTGTTTTTTTAAAGATTTATTTATTTTATTTATATGAGTACATCACTGTAGCTGTCTTCAGACACACCAGAAGAGGACACTGGATCCCATTACAGATGGTTGTGAGCCACCATGTGGTTGCTGGGAATTGAACTCAGAACCTCTGGAAGAAGCGGTCAGTGCTCTTAACTGCTGAGCCATCTCCCCAGCCTATTTTTAGTTTTCAATACACAGTTTCTCTGTGTACCCCTGGCCATCCTGGAACTCACTATAGATCAGGCTGGCTTTGAACTCATAGAACTCTACCTGCCTCTACCTTCCTAGTGCTGTGATAAAAGATGTGTACCACCACTGTTGGCAGAAGTTTTTTTTGTTTGTTTGTTTATGTCTATGTGCCTATATGAGGGCTGACTACGTGTGTGTGGGTGCCCACTGAGGCAGAAAGGAAGCATAAGCTCCTCTTGAACCACAATAGCAGGTGGTTAGGAGCCACTTAAGATGGTGCCAAGAACTGAACTTAGGTCTGCAAGGGTAGAGTACTGTTAAGCACTGAGTGATCTCTTCACACCAAGCACCTTTCATCAGGACACAGGTTTTATATTACTTTCATGATGTTCTTTATATTTGGAGAATCACAGTAGCTCAATGTTCAGTGGACACTTGCTACATGATGCTATTTATATCTGGTGCAAAGCCCTTCTCCTGCCCCAAAGTCTCTGTGAACTAAGAAGTCCCTCAGTGGCTGGAAGGCTTTGCCTTTGTTCCTGTAGAGCTGCATGGTGATCTCAGAGGGCCTTGCTACCTTGACAGCTGAGAAAAGCTGACCTGGTATGTCAGAAGGCTCCTGCCAAGTCCATCATGTACCCGCAGGTCTTTTAAGAAATCATCACAGTTGTACTTGCTGTGCTGGAGATGGGGAACATGCCACAGTAGCTGTGGAGGTCAGGAAGCAACTTGTAGGTGTCAGCTCTCCTTCCCCTGAGAAGCCACAGCACCTTTACCTGCTGAGCCGTCTTGCGTGCCCAGCCTGTCACTATGGGTGCTAGCTCTCTGCCAGCAGAATAAACAGTAGCACTGTGGCCCTGAGGACATGTCTGCTCTCCCACACCATTCCTGTATCTTGTGGGCAAGTGCTTGGCAATGCTGATCACCCCCCCCATCACCACACTTTCTCTCTGTGTCCTGTCTGGGGTATACACAAACGTCCTGTTTCCCTCTGCTCCTCTTAAGGCCTATGAAATCACAAGGTGGGGGTCACATGTGTAACTGGATGAATAAATGAGTGAGCATTACAGGTAAGAGGAGAACCTTCAAGAGCCTCGAGATCTGACCTGATCAACCCCATGTGTGCAGGTTCCCAGGAGAGCCCAAGACACTGGCCTGCCTGAGAGGTCATTGCCATCCTATGGCCCATTAAGTCACAGTTTGGTGAGCTCCCTTGAGTGGTATCTCTTAAAGCTGTGTCTCATAGCTGTTGGGGTTCAACCTGGCTTAGGCTAGCCTGCAGCTGTGGGTGACTGGGGACCACAGTGGAAGATTGTATTTGTGCCCACCCTCAACATGTGTAGCCAAGGTCCCTTGCTGTGGGGACACTTGTTCTGGGGCCCCCAAGCTGTTAATCTCTGGTGTTTTATTATTTATTACATTTATTTGGGGGGGTGAGTGACCGTGTGTGGACAACTTGCATGGATCAGTTCTCAGTGTTTTGTGGGTTAAGGAGATAAACTTGGTGCCTTTACCGTCAGGGCCACTGTGCTTGCCTTTTTATTCTGTCTTTACCTGGTGGTGCTCAATTCAGGATGGCCTTGGATTTGCAGCAGTCCTCCTGTCTCAGAACCCTGGGGCAGGGAATGCAGGAACATATTTTAATTAGCTTCCCAGGAGGGAGAAACACCTTTGTCTTGTGAGAGGGTCACACAGGCTGTCACCTCCCTACAGTGACATCTGAGCCTGGCTGTCAGTCTATGGCTTCTGCCCTAACCAATGAGCCTTACTGTCTCCCCCAGTGGAGCAGCAGCAGGGGTCTGCCAGCTCCAGACTCTACCCAGTTCTTGGCCAGCTCCTTATCTCTTGAGCGATAAGGCCTGCATGCCCCACCTGCAACTGGGATGCAACACCAGGCCGGGATGTTGTGTGATCTTTGTCCCTGTTGCACAGCCTACATATATCCACCGAGGGTGTCAGTGTCCCCAGTCCCTTGCAGTTTCATGAGGAGTAGCACCAGGAGTCTAGGCAGCCTGGGCCACAGGAAGCTGTGGTGCTCTGCCCATGGAGCATAAAGGTGGCCTTAAGCCCTTGGCCTTGATGTAGCAATACCTCCCAGAGCCTCTGAGTCCCATGTCTGTTGTGGGTGTGAGAAGCCTGGGCCTTGGATGGCCATAGCAGACATTCTGGGAAGAATGTCACTATGCTCAGAGGACAGAGGCAGGTGCTAGTCTCACTGGCCCAGGAGAGACCTTAGGACAAGCTAGTACCTTTGGTCTATCTGTACTCCTTCTCTCCCTGACCCCAGCAGCCAGGTACCTGCAGTGCTGGCCAGCCTCCAAGACAGCTTTCCTGCCACCCCAAGGACTCACGGCTTCCTATCCAGGGCAGCCTGTACCTCGAAACACCATTGACCCTTACCCTGAGTCTGAGCACCCATCTCATCAACCAGTGCCCAGTCCTGCAATGTCTGATTCCCCACCTGAGGGTCTCTAGAAGGCCATCCAAATTGGGCAGCAGGCCAGTGATGGTGGGAGTCAGGGATCCATGCAGATAGAGCAGCTCGAGCCTCTGATAGCTCCTTGTTTGGGAACTGGTGGGTAGACATCCCAAATCCTTCCCTCCCCTCTTTTCTCTCTTTTTTTTTTTTTTTTTTTTCCGGAGCTGGGCACCGAACCCAGGGCCTTGCGCTTCCTAGGCAAGCGCTCTACCACTGAGCTAAATCCCCAACCCCCCCTCTTTTCCCAATGTTCCACATTCTTGGCCCCAGAATGGAAGGGCAGGTCCAAGAGGGCTGGTGGTTCAGAGAGGGAGATGGCTATAGGGAGGGAGATGGCTATAGGGACACAGACAGAGGTGAGTGGTGTTCTGTGCAGAGCTTCAGTAACAGGTGTCTGAAGGGAACAACAGGGGCTGGTGGGGCTGGAGGGAGTAATGGGAGTCAGGCCACGAAGGGGTATGTGTGTGTGTTTGATTTGCCTTTTCTTGTTTTAGACAGCCCCACTGTGGACTGCTCTGGAACCCTATTTGTACACCAAGCTAGCCTCTAACTCGCAGAAATCTACCTGCCTCTGCCTTCCGAGTGCTGAGGCTAAAGGCGTGCACCACCATCCTCCGTTCGTTTTATGAAATAAGTTCTCACCCAGCCTTCACCGGCTTTCGTGAAACTCAGTCTGTAGTGAGGGTAACCTGAACGCCTGTGCCCATTTCCAGAGTGTTGGGATGCAAGGTGTGCAATCCTTCACGGGGGATTCTAGGTAGGGCCCTTACCATGGTGGACAGTCAGGCTGTATTCCCTGTGTGGCATAGGCTGGGCCTCTGCCTGGTTTTAGGGCTTCTCTATAAGAAGATCCTGGTGTGTTTAATGGTCTCTTCCCCTTCCCTCATTGGCCTGCTACCCTGCATCCTCCCTGTGTGGGGCGCTGTCTTAGCTGCTTCTGCACTCAGTACCACAGTACCAAGTGTCACCCATGTCACTGCGTGCGTATGGGTGTGTGTGTCCACCTGGAGGTCTCTGAACCACGTCTCTCCTCTGTTGTCCTTGCAGCTTGGCTGACAGGAATGGGGCCCTCAAGTGCACCTTCTCTGCGGCTGGCCATAGCACTGGCCTCCTGCAGGGCCTGGCTGCCCTCCGTGCACAGGGCCAGCTGCTCGATGTGGTCCTCACTGTCAACAGTGAAGCCTTCCATGCACACAAGGTGGTCTTGGCGGCCTGCAGTGACTACTTTAGGTAAGCCTAGCCCTGGGGACTTGAGTTGACACCTCTGCCACGTTCACTGGGGACATATGTAGCAGCCACCTCCTTGTTTTAATAACCAGGTTTTGCTGCGTAGCTTGGGTTAACCACAAGTCAAAATGCCCCAGCTTCATCCTCGTGTGCCAGCACCTGACCTCCAAGGTTTTGTGTGTGTCTTTATTTCTCAGTCCTGTTGCACACTAAGTAAGCACTCTAACCACCGAGAGCATCCCTCATCTCTCTTCACTTTATTTACTTCATTTTCATGTGTGTGCATGTGATAGTGAGTGGGGGGTGAAGGCATGTGTGTACCGTGGTGCACATGGAGGTCAGAGGACATCCTGTAGGAGTGAGTTCTCTCCACCACGTGGATCCTGGGAACTGAATTCAGGTAGTCAGACTTGGCAGCAAGAGCCCCCACCCACTGAGCCATCTTGAAGGCTTTCTTGCCCCTCCCCTCACTTTTCTCTCTTGAGATAGATCTCACATAGCCCAGGCTAGCTTCATACTCACAATGTATAGCCCAAGATGCCCATGAATTCCTGATGCTCTACTTCTACCTCCTCAGTGCTAGGCAGACAGTGTGCAGCAGTACACCTGGGGCTTCACACATGCTCAGGCAGGCTCTACCAACCCAGCCTCAGCCTCCCCTTCCTAAGCCTTCATCCAACACCTGCTGTGTGTCAGCATTGATGCCATGTACGCCCAGCAGGGATAAAGTAGTAGTGAGCCCCTTGCTGCCATGGTGTCCCCTCCAAGTCACTAAAGCTAGCAGCCGAGAGCCTGGAGGGACATGGGAGCTCTGGTGCTCAGGCCCTGAGGTGTCTGTGAAAGTGGCTCTTGGAGCCCAGAGAGGTCTCTTGTCTCCTCTGTGTCCTGTATCCTGCCCCAGGCATGCATGGTCCATCTACTTTTCCTTGTCCTGGGAATGAGGCAGAACTAAGGGCCCAGTGGAGCTGTCTCATCAGGGGATGCTCCTGCCAGTGAGGGAGGGAGCTGGAATGGTTGTCCTTGGAGACCTGTGCTAGGCCTTCGTTCTCCGTGTCCACTGTCACCTAGGCACATATATCAGGCCATATGGCCCTCTCGGCCCAGCACACTCCCTGGGGCCCAGCGAAGCTGTTATGGGGAGCTGCTGCAGCCAACTGGGGCATCGGTGCTATTTTTACTCTGGATTTGGGGGCGGGTGGGCAGCCTAGCCAGCAATGCCTTTTAAAGGCACCCCCGCTCTGGCAATGTGGCCCATGAGGCCTTAAAAGGCAAAACTCCATCCTGTTGTCTGGTCTGGCCTCTTTTCTTACTGAAGTGCCCAGGGCTGGTGGGGACTCTGGGGGACAGGCAGGGGCTGGGGCTATGAGCTGTTCCTCATGGTCCTAGGGAGGCCCAGGACGCGGTCCCACAGGACGATGGCATTGGGCAACAGCACCTCCGTGACACCCATGGCCTCACTCCTGCTATAACCTGAGCCTAGGGTGCATCAAGCAGACCACTGTAGGGTGGATATCACCTTTGATGATGGGTGGGGTATCCTCCCTCTCTGGCAGGAAGGCCTGCTCACAGTTGTGAGGGCTGTTGTACAGTGTTACAGAATGTCACCCAGGGACCCCTATGGACACAGTTCTCTCCTTCCTGCTGGAAGTTGAGACTTGACCCCAAGCCTTTCCAGAGACCTCATGCATGGGTCTGCAACCACCCCCCCCCGTCCCCACACCCCCATATTAGCTGTCACATGGCTCCAGGGGCCCTTAACAAAAGTCTTTCACAGGCTGAGGACTCAGCTGATGCTGGGCCATGCCTGGGCATGAGTGCCATCTCTAAAACTTCCTGTAGACAGCAGTAATGGACACAGCCCCTTGTGGGCAGTGACCCCTTGGGACCTTCCCAACAGCTTAGGGGAAACAGGCAGATCCTTTGACCCTCATTTCGTAGATTCCAGGCTGGGGAAGGTGGTTATGCCTGCAGGCAGTCAGTGAAGAGATCCTGGGTTCTGGTGTGTTGGGGAGCATGGGGGGCAAACACAGGCTGTCCCTGACTTGGAGCTCAAGGTGGCAGATAGCTGTGCATCTACAACTTAAACTTCCTCAGGAAACCTACCAGTCAGCCTCAGGGCTGGGCCCACACAGATGTGCCCGCAGCGATAGCTGGCTCCCCTGTGGCTGCTCAGAGGCTGGGCTGAGGGTACAGCAAGCTTTGGCTCTCTGCGGGCCCTGCTCACGGGTGTGTTCCCATCTCCAGGGCCATGTTCACTGGCGGCATGCGTGAGGCCAGCCAGGCCGTCATCCAGCTGCAGGGTGTGTCTGCACGTGGCCTGCGTCACATCATCGATTTCGCCTACAGTGCTGAGGTAACACTGGACCTAGACTGTGTGCAGGATGTGCTGGGTGCTGCCGTGTTTCTGCAGATGCTGCCGGTGGTGGAGCTGTGCGAGGACTTCCTAAAAGCTGCCATGAGCGTAGAGACGTGCCTGCACATTGGCCAGATGGCTACCACCTTCAGCCTGACATCACTTCGTGAGTCAGTAGATGCCTTCACATTCCGCCACTTTCTGCAGATAGCAGCAGAGGAGGACTTTCTGCGCCTGCCACTCGAGCGCCTTGTCTTCTTTCTGCAGAGCAACCGGCTACAGAGTTGTGCAGAGATTGACCTGTTCCGTGCTGCTGTGCGCTGGCTGCAGCACGATCCGGCCCGCCGTGCCCGCGCCAGCCTCGTGCTACGCCATGTGCGCTTCCCGCTCATGCAGCCTGCTGAGCTGGTGGACAGTGTGCAGACACTCGACGTCATGCTGGACGATGCCCTGTGTCGCCAGTACCTGCTGGAGGCCTTCAGCTACCACGTGCTGCCCTGCCGCCAGCATGACATGCAGTCTCCACGCACAGCTGTGCGCTCCGATGTGGCGTCCCTGGTGGCCTTCGGAGGCACACCGTATACCGACAGTGACCGAGCTGTCAGCAGCAAGGTGTTCCAGTTGCCTGAGCCTGGGGCCCGCCACTTCCGCGAGCTCACGGAGATGGAACTGGGCTGCAGCCACGCGGGCGTGGCTGTGCTGGATAACTTCGTGTACGTGGCTGGCGGCCAGCACCTGCAGCACCGCAGTGGCGAGGGCGCCGTGGACGCCTGCTACCGCTATGATCCACAGCGCAATCGCTGGCTGCGGCTGCGGGCACTGCGTGAGAGCCGCGTACAGTTCCAGCTCACTGCACTGGGTGGGCTGCTGTATGCCACTGGTGGCCGCAATCGTGCGGGCAGCCTGGCGTCTGTCGAGCGCTACTGCCCACGCCGCGACAGCTGGGACTTTGCCTGCCCACTCAAGCGCCGCACCTGGGGCCACGCGGGGGCTGCGGCTGCTGGTCGCCTCTACATCTCGGGTGGCTATGGCGTCTCAGCGGAGGACAAGAAGGCGCTGCAGTGCTATGATCCAGCAGCCGACCGATGGGAACCCAGGGCGCCCATGCGTGAGCCCCGCGTGCTGCACGCTATGTTGGGCGCTGCTGGCCGCATCTATGCCCTAGGTGGCCGCATGGACCACGTGGACCGCTGCTTTGATGTGTTGGCTGTGGAGTACTACGTGCCAGATGCTGACCAGTGGACCAGTGTGACCCCCATGCGTGCTGGTCAGTCAGAAGCTGGCTGCTGCCTGCTGGAGAGGAAGATCTACATTGTGGGTGGCTACAACTGGAGGCTGAACAATGTCACAGGCATTGTGCAGGTGTACAACACTGAGACGGATGAGTGGGAGAGAGACCTGCACTTCCCCGAGTCCTTTGCAGGCATTGCCTGTGCTGCTGTCCTGCTGCCCCGCTCAGGTCATGGGAGGTAGCGCGGGATCCCGGCCTGGCTGTGTTCCCCACAGGTGTAGACCCCGGCTAGGGGCTCCCCACCTCCCAGCCCCAAGTCAGCAGAGAGATCTGGTCCCAAAGGTTTCGGCACCATGGCAGCCGTTGCCTAAGGGAAGACCTGCTCTGTCCTGTGTTGTTAGGTCTTGATTTCCCACAACCCTAGCCCAACAGACAGAAGCTTGTAGATGTAAAGCACCCAGTCCTGGGAGAAACAGCTCTCCCTGTCTCCTGACTGAAATCTTCTGTCCAAATCCTAGCCTGGATTTCCCCATGGGATCCACAGGCAGAGAGAGACTGCTCAGACTTACCCTCTGAACTCCATGCAGGCACCATGGAACACTCATGCACACACACAATCAAATGAGCAAGGTTGTAAATCAGCTCTCGGGTGCCTGGACAGCATTCAGGAGCCAGGAGCCAGAGAGTTTCCCAGAGGCACCCTGACAGGTGACAGATGCAGCCAAGCTCCCTGTCTGCCTTGACTTGTGGACTCCGGAGCATCCCAAAGAGGCTCCCTGTCCAGTTAACCCAGCATTCTTTTTTTTTTTTTTTTTTTTTTTCCGGAGCTGGGGACCGAACCCAGGGCCTTGCGCTTCCTAGGTAAGCGCTCTACCACTGAGCTAAATCCCCAGCCCCTATAACCCAGCATTCTTTGCCTGTGCCATCCACTTGTAGAAGAACACCAAGCCAAGTGTGGCCTGTTCGGTACTCTGGAGGCTAATGAGGGAGGGTCATTGTGAGTCCCTGGCCAGCCAGGGCCTCAAAATAAGACTGTCTCAAAGCCCCAAAACATCGAGGAAATCCACAGAAACCAAAAGCAGAGGAAACACGAAAGCCACCTCAGGTGAGGTAGCCTGTCAGATGGCCTGGGAGGAGAGCCAGCCGGGTGCCCATCTCCTATGTTCGCTGCAGAAAGCCATGTCCCCAGGTCTGGCCCACCCAGGGTGGGGTGGTGGGAAGTGCTATGACAGCATGAGCCCCAGCAGCCTCCCAAGATGGCAGCCTGCTGTTTTGCTGTTTAAACCCTGAACTCTCACCCTTATGTTTTCTTTGTTTCTTATTTAAGGAAGCCAGCCCCACTGTCTTCCAAATGAGAGTGTTCTCTGGTGATCTAAACTGTCCCCTGCTGCTCACAGACGCGGATGTCACCATTGTGCGGCCGCTCGGCACATGAGTAATTAACCCTAGTCCTTTGCCTCAGCCTCTGCTGACAAGTCCTTTGATTTAATAAAGGCGTTATGGAGGAAGGATGGAGCAGACCTGGTGTTCAGTCCCTGCAGCCTGTGTGACCTCGGGCTTAGGGGGCCCCTCTCTATCTCCTTTTCTCCAACCTCCCTGCTGAACAGGGAGCTGCAGGGCTGCTGCGTGTCTGGGCTGGGCTTAGGGGCCAGGCTTGTTGGGCAGCCTAGAAGAGGAGTACACAGGAGGCCGTGGAGGGACCTCTTCATAGGAGGCTACAGCCCCCAGGAGCTACAGTCTCTGCTCAGTCATACCCCCCAACTGCAGATAAGCTTCTGAGGCCATGGTTGGTCAGTCAGCAGACCTGTCTCCATTCTCCCAGAGGCTTCCCCTGTCGGGGAGGGGGTGACCTTCAGGATCCTTGCCCTAGCCCAGCACAGGATCACAGTTGGGGACAAGTGACTGACACTCAGAACAGTTCACTAAGAAGACTTATGTTGTCCCCTCCACCTCATCCCAAGATCACTTCCCTGCTATTCCAGCCACCTCCTCAGTAAGGCTCAGGTGGTGGCTACTAAAATCCGAACTGATCTATAGCCCAGGCTGCCAGGGCTCCAAGCAACCCACGGAGACATTCTAGCTGCCTTCTGCAGAGGGGCAGGGTGAAGTGTCTGCCAGCCACAAGTCCCCCAGATCACATAGCACCTCACAACATCTTGTCCCCAATGAGCTGGCCGGGGAGCCTGCAGGGGGGGCGGGGAAGGGGGAGTTGCTGTATCTAACTAGGGCGATTGTGCAGAGCCCATCTGAGCCAGTTTATGGAATGTTCTTGGGGGCCCCTGCCCCTTCCTTGGCGCCCACCCCACCCCCCCGAAGAAAGGAAAATTATTTTTTGTATTGTAAACTTTAAACACGAAAAAGCTGTTTTTAATTAGCAGAAGCTGACTTGCACGTTCAGTCAGTGAACGTCTGTGTCCTTCAGAGAAAAGAAAACGCCTGTGTACTGCACATGCGCATAACATACACGCGCGCACACACACACACACACACACACGCACATGCACACCTGAGTGACAGGGCATACTTGAGTTCAAGGACACACAGCAACTCATGAGCTCACGTAGCCAAGATGGACACGCCAACCCCATGTGCTTCCATCCGTGCGCTGTGTCAAACACACACATACTTTTGCATATGGTTGAGGGCAAGTCCACCAGGCTAGGGCTTGTCTCAGGGTGCAGCTCGTACCTAGAATGCCCTGCTGAGGGGCAGGCAGTGTGGCTCGGGGGTGGAGCACCTGCCTAGAATCCCCCATGAGAGACCGAGGGCAGGTCTTCGTGGTAAAGGAGAAACCTAGTATGTCTGAGCCCCTGGTTTTTATCATTACACATAAGGAAGCCAGCCTCAGTGTCTGGCAGATGCCCTTTTGCAGGTTGGTAGCATCCCTGCCCCTGGCCTCTCTTTGCCTTTTATTTTATAGTCTTTGAGCCCTGAACCTCCTTGAGCCTAGGGACACTGGGCTGTTTCCGGCTTCTTCTTAGAGGCCTGGCCAAGGTCCTCGGGAACCTCCCTCCACACCTGGGCTCTGGCTGTGGGAAACTGTTCTCTCAGGGGACGGTGGTTTGCAGGCCCGAGAGACAGGCCAAGTGTGACTTCCAGGGCCTCTCGGTGAGTCAGGCCATGGGGGCCTCCAGGGAGCCGTGTGAGGTGGGAATCCGCCTGGACCTGGTCAGCTTGGAAGACCGCCCCTGGCTCTGCTTCCCAGCAGTCAGTTCCAGCTCGAACATTCTCACGGCTGAGATCCTCTCTGTGTGCTCTGGTGCTGGCAGCACCTGGCTGCCTGTCTCTGCAGCCTGGGACCTGGCCCAGAGGGACCGACCAGAAGATGTCCATACACAAGAGAGGTGACTGCCAGTCAGCGCTCCAAATCCAGCATTTGTGGCACCATCACTTGACACCCTCCCACCCAAGTCAGGGCCCCTGCTTAGCTCCCCTCCTAGTGTTCCCAGGGGCTGACCCAGCAGCCACAGCTCCTTCCTCACCACCAAAACTCTGATATGCTGCCAGCAGCCATGTGCCCAGCCCCAGGGGTTGATTTAAGATTCGGTCCGAAACGTTCTTGGCAGTGCCTTTGGCTGGGGTTGTTTTTCAGTCTGGGCATAGCTCCCAGCTCTGGCCAGCAAGCTCTGAAGGGTCGGAAGTTTCTTGGGACAAGAGAGAGACGTTGTTGCCCCCTCCCCTCCCTTGCTGCTTTCTCTGCTAAGATGCCAGGAGCTGCTACAGCCGTCTTGTGGCTGTAAGGGGCAAGGTAAGTGAGTCACAAGATATCCCTGCCTCCCAAAGCCTTCCGGCACAGAGGCCTTCTCCCATGGACCTCAGACTCCTTGTTACCCGAAATGCTACTTACGCCATAGTGGACAACAGTTGGATGGTGGTGGCATAGGCACTTGGGGAGGCAGAAGCAGGAGGATATCTAAGTTTAAGGTCAGTCTTGTTTACAGAGTGAGTTCCAGAACAGCCAGGAGAAACCCTGCTACTAGAAACCAAATAAAGACAGATTTTGTGATGGCTGAAACCTAGATGGCTAAGTGGCAACATGAGTTTGACCCCCTGGCCCCACATGATAGAACTGAATCTGCATGTTGTCCTTTGACCTCCATATGTGTCCCATGGTTTGCACACACACTATGCACATTCACACCAAATGGAAATTGGCACATAGCTGTGGGTGCCATGAGTTCAGATCCCAACACCCATTCAGGAAATGGTGTAGCCCTAAGTGTCTGTAACCTGTGGAGAGTGGAGGGCTAGTGACTGCAAAAAGATTGGCAGGATGTATGACATCATCCGCCTCTGCTTGTGCACAGTATTACGTGAATGTGACAGAGGGTATGTATCTCCATGCAGAGTACTCTCATAATGTGTGTGACAGAGGGGCAGGTGGCCCCATGCAGAGTCCTCCCCTTGTGTGTGTGATAGACAAGCAGGTGGCCCCATGCAGAGTACTCCACTAGTATGTGTGAGGCCCAACATTTAATTGTTAAGTAACACAGTTGGACATACTACCAGGCATTGTGGCAAACACTTGCCATCCCAGCACCCTCGACTGAGGAGGAAAGACTGCAAGTTCGAGGCTACTCTGGGTTACATAGGGCAGGTGGGTTAGGGTTAAGAAGAAGCAAGAGGATGAGGTGGCCAGACGCTGAGCTGAAGGTATGCTATAATCCTGGGAGCTGAGGACAGAATCCTCACTCCAAGCTACAGGGAGCATGCGCAGGAGAGGATGGCTCCCCGGAGTTGGCTCTCTTGCTCTGTGGAGGTCCCAGGGACTGAGCTCAGGTCTCCATGCTTGCTAGCAAGCTCCTTTTATGCAAGGAGCCACCTTGCCTCTTCCTACTATTGTTGAGAAGAAAAACCCACAACTGCTGCCCCAGTGTTCTTGGTCCTCGTCTGTTGCTAGGAAGAGACACCATGGCCAAGGTAACTCACAGGAGAAAGTTCACTGGCTTAGAGTTACAGAGATGAGAACATCAATGGCAGGATGGCATTGAACATCCTGGCAGAACGTGGCAGCACATAGGCATGGCCCTGAAGCACTGGGAGCTTACGTGTTGAGACAGCAATCACCAGGCAGAGGGTACATGGAATGGTATAGACTTTTGAAAGTTCAAAACCCACCAGTGATGACTCCTCCAAGACCACACCTTTTATCCTTCCCAGTCCCACCAACCCGGGACCAAGTACTCAAACATCTGAGCCTATAGTGGCCATTCTCACTCAAACCTCCACACCTAGTCTGTATCCTCTGCCCACATTTCAGCTGCTGCAGTAAGAGACAGCACATCTGTGAGCTGCTGGTACGTAAGAAACAGCCATAGCCAGTCCCTTCAGTCCTCAGAAACAAGTGGGTCTCTGAGAGAGCATGCTGGCTTAGTTATGGCTACCAAGTGAGATCCTGGCTCAAAACAAAAGCACCCAAGAAACAGCCCTGCAGGGATTGTTAATGAAGTTCTTTCCTGGAATGCTGACTGCAGTTGGCTTATGGGTATGAGGGTTTTCACTGGTGGGACTGGGTCCTGTCATGTGCACTTCGGAGACCAGAGCAAGCCAGGACCCCTTCCTCCTGCACGGGAGACCAAGGCTATGTGGAGTCACATTCCACTGCTAAAGTCTAGCTAGTGGGCCCCTGTCTTAGGGTTCACCACTGTGAATAGGCACCATGACCATGGCAACTCTTATAAAGACAACATTGAATTGGGGCAGGCTCATAGGTTCAGAGGTTCAGTTCATTATCATCCAGGCAAGAATGTGGCAGCATCCAGGCAGGCCTGGTGCAGGAGTTGCTGAGAGTTCTACATCTTCATCTGAAGACCACTAGGAGAAGACTGGCTTCCGGACAGCTAGGATGAGGGTCTTAAGGCCACGCCCACAGTGACACACCTACTCCAACAAGGCCACATGTCTCAATAGTGCCCCTCCCTGGGCAGAGCATATACAAACCATCACAGCCCTATGTCACTGCAGCTGCTCTCCATTACACACCCTGCAGAGAGCTGCAAGGCCAAGGCCAACATGAAGAACGGATGTTTCTCACTGAAAAGAAAGAACCAGAATCCCCTGGACGAGGCCAGGAGCCGATGGGGAATGGAAGTCAATGGTTTGACCCTGAACATTGACTTGGGGACATGTATTCATGTGGGCAAACCCCCCAAAGGGGAACAGGATCCTAGATCCTGGGCAGTCAGGAGAAGCCAGGTCCAAGCATAGCTGTACACACTCCTTAGCTGCCATGTGGGTACCAGAAATAGAACCCAGGTTCTCTGGAAGAGCAGCCAGGGCTCCACTGAGCCATCTCTCCAGCCCTAGCCTCTTTGAGGGTTTTTCTTCCTCTTTATATTGTGAGTGCATGTATGTGTGTGTGTGCATATGTGCCACACATGTGGAGGTCAGAGGACAACTTGCAAGAGTCAGTTCTCTCTTTCCACCACGTGGGGCCCAGGGATTGAACTCAGGGGATTGATGCTAGGCTGCAAACTTTTGTTAGCTATCTTGCTGTTCCTCAGCTCAAGCCCAGGGTGGATGATGGGGCCTGGGGCCTCGCCTGGTTCATCCAGATGGACTCTCGGGGCTGCCTTTTGGCAGCACTGGGAGGGGACCTGGAACTACTCCTGTGCACTACCGCTCTAATTCTGCTGTTTTGGGTGTCTATTGCCATCCGCCTCTTGCTTGCATGACAGCAGCTCTTATTCTCCTGACTTGTAAGTCTGGCTCCGGCTCCAACTTGGACTCACCTCTTTGCCTGATGGACTCAGTGGTCTGGACTCATTTCTTCAAGACATGGGCACCCTGAAGAGCTGGCATCTTATAAAACAAAGATCAGCTAAGGGAAGTCTGGTCCAGTCCTGGTAGTTTCCCTGGGCAGCCATGGCTTTCAGAGTGAGCTAAGTGCATCTCCTTCATCTCCATGCTGGGTGGAGCTCTGTGCCAGCAAAGCACAGAGAAGAGCGGAGAGAAAGTCTGCCTGCCGCCTGCCACCATGAGAGTTTCAGTTTGACTTTAACTTCTCATAAGATCTCAATATTACCCCACGAAAGGGGACTTCTGTGATTCTCTTTTGGATCTGCCTGAGGGGCTCCTATTCACCCCTCAAAATCTGCCACAAAGACTCCCTTTGCAGAAGTCCCTTCCTGATCGATCTCCAAACAGATGTGAGTCTCCACACTTGCCTTTCCCTGGGTCGCTCTCTGGGAGGGAAGTACAGATGCCAGAGAACACCATTTGTGATGCAGTGCGAACCGCACCTTAGAAACCGCTCGCCAAGCCTCTTGGACCTGGTTGCATGTGTGATGTGTATGTGTTCATGTGTGGGTGTGAATGGGTGTGTGCATTCGAGTGTGTGCACATGTGTGGGTCAGAAATTGGTTGTGAGTGCCTTTCTCACTCTCCCAGTTTACTTGTGTGTGTGTGCGTGCGTTCGTGCATGCGTGTGTGTGTGTGTGTGTGTGTGTGTGTGTGTGTGTGTGTGTGTGCAAACCATCCATGTAGGCATCAGAGGATCGTGGCAGTCCTGGGGACTGAACTCAGGCTGTCGCTCAGCACAACGAATGCCTTTAGCTGCTGAGCCATCTCTCAGTGTCTCTCACATTCAGCTAGTATAGCTTGCCAGTGCGCCCCAGGGATCCTGCAGTCCACACCGTCTCCATCCTGGGATTAGAGGCATGCATCAGGCACAGCGACCACTCTGCTGTTTGAGCATCTCAGCGCTCAGATCCAGTTTTCTGTCCTCTGGTCCTAGCTGTATCTGACTCCTTTGCTCTGCCTGGAATGTGTTCCATGCCAACTTCTCCAGTGTCACCTCCCCCTTTCCCTTCTCCTGCCCTTCACTCCAGCAGGCTGCAGCCTGCCTCAGGGCCTTTGCACTTCCAGTGCGCACTGTTTGGCTTCCCAGGCCCCAGCACTCGGGCTGCACACACCTGTAGCCTTAAAATTTTCAAAAATCTACTTTTACTAAGGGTTCTGAAATGCTTTAACCTCCCTTCTAGCCCACCACCCTCCAGAGGTAGTGGAAAGGAAAGGCTGTTAGGACATGGGGAAGTGGACCTGTTTAGAAATAGTTCTCTGGGGCAATTTCAATCTCCAATTGTCAGGATGTCAGGTGACTAATTCAGTAGTCAGAAGAGCAAACACGAATCAGCAGTGGTGGCATGACCCAGCAGGAACAGCCAGGCCTCTGCTGAATCAGCACAAGTCAGCAGGAGCCACCAGGACCACAGGGATGCCAGAAGTTCCTGCTGTGCGTCTCTGGATGAAGCGAAGCTCGGTAAAGATGAAGACGTGAGAAGAATGAAGCACTATAAAGCCAGCTATGGAAGCCGCCATCACGGTCCATTGGGTCCTATTTATACTCCCCAGACATCACGTGTCTTCCCATGGGTCTTATCTCATCAAGTCACCATGTGAATCTGTCTTAGCAAAACTCCACGTGAGTCTGTATCAGCTGACATATCCAGAAACTTCCATTTCACTCTGCCAATTGGCCAGAGTCTGGAGAAGCGGCAAGAAGCCTCGAGGACACCACCATAAGTTTTTTGGTGCATTTCTTTTGAGTCTCAACAAACAACGACCAGTAAGGAATGGCGAGGTGTACCAATATCACCTAGGTCATCCACCATCTGTTGGGTTATATTTGTTTGTTGCTATAAAACATCCTTTCTCCTGTGTCTGCTTCGGAAAAGCATTCTTTCTTGTGTCTGCTTTAGGAAAACATCCTTTCACCTGTGTGCCCCAATCAGACTGGAGTGATATTCATGCTAATAAGGTATTTTATACTCTACCAATCCCCAGAGGACAAGTTTACAGCCAGTCTGTCTTGTATTTAAGGCGAGTGCCTTTGTTCCTCGGGGTCCCCCGTATCAAGAATGAGGTGTTCCTGCAATAAAAGCTGTTGAGAAGAATCCAACGGTGTTGCGTCTTCCTTGCTGGTCGAGGTGGGCACTTCAGCGCACTGCATTGCAAATGGTGTTCTCTGGCATCTGTACTCCCCTCCCAGGGAGCGACCCAGAGAAAGGCAAGTGTTTGGAGATCGATCAGGAAGGGACTTCTGCAAAGGGAGTCTTTGCGGCAGGTTTTGACGGATGAATAAGAGTTTCCTAGGCAGAGAGTTACTCAGCAAAGCTCTTTCCATGCCAACACTCGCAGGACGTACTGCATTGGCTGGCAGATGGGTATGAGCTGAAACACTGGAGGAGACCTAAAAAGATTCCAGACAGGGTCGCACACAGAAGTCCCCTTCATGCAAGGTCTTGAGGCCATGTGGCTGGGTGATTCAGGCTTTATTGACGGCATCCATCCAGCCTGGTTTCCCAGAGCAAGGTCAACCTGCTGGGCTGTCTTTAGCACAGCAATGCTGATGAGTGTGTGAGTGAATGAATTTGAGTCTGTGTGAGTTATGTTCGAGTGTGTTCCGTCCATGCAAGTGGTTTGCATCTGTTTGTGAGCATGCAGAGACCAGGGCAGAATGGCTGGACCATTCCACGATCCCTATCACCTCTAATTCTCATGAGACAGTCTTTATCATTTCGCCAGGCTGGCTGGTCCCACAAACTCCCAGGATCCACTTGCCTCTGCTCCCCAATGCTGGGGTTACAGCGCAGCTAGTTTATTCCATGCATGTAGAGATCCAAACTCAGTCCAAATGCTTGTACAGCAAGCATGCTTACCCACGGAGCCAGTTTCCTACTTCTTATATATTTTATTTTAAAAAAAAGTTAAGTTAGTTAGTTATAACTTATTTCTTTCTATTTTTTAAAGTTTTATTAATTGTATGTATATGAGTACACTGTCGCTGTCTTCAGACACACCACAAGAGGGCATCGGATCCTATTACACATGGTTGTGAGCCACCATGTTGTTGCTGGGAACTGAACTCAGGCCCTCTGGAAGAGCAGTCAGTGCTCTTAACCTCTGAGCCATCTCTCCAGCCCAAACCTATTTATTTCTGTATGCCTGTGTGAGGACAGTGAGCAAGGAGGCCAGAAGAGGACATTGGATCCTCTGGGCCTGGAGCTGCAGCTACAGATGGTTATGAGCTGCTGTGCAGAAGCTGGGATTGGAACACAAGCACCAACTGTCTTGGTCACCGTTCTATTGCTGTGAAGAGACACCATGACCGAGGCAACTCTTATAAAACAAAGTGTTAGATTAGGGCTGGCTTACCGTTTCAGAGGTTCAGTCCAATATCATCAAGGCAGGGAGCATGGCAGTGTCCAGGCAGACTTGGTTCTAGAGATGGAGCACAGGCAGCAGGCAGAGAGACCCTGGGCCTGGCTTGAGTGTTTGAAACCCCAAAGCCCACCTTTAATGACATGCTCACTCTAACAAGGCCACGTCTCCTAGTCCTTAAATGGCCTCTCCCTGGTAACTAAGTGTGCAAATATGTGAGCCTACAGGGGCCAATTGTATTCAGACCACCACACTACCTGCTGAGCCGTCTCTCCAAGCCCTTCCTGGGAACATGCAATCCTTCTGCCTCAGTTTCCCCAGTGCTTGGATAACAAGTGTGAGGAAATGAGGGAGGGGAACCCCATATCTCCCACATCAGTCCTGGGGGGCAGTGGTCAATGGATCCAGTCATGATCAACCTGTTGTTCCACCACCCGGGGGTGGGACTGACCCAGTTACTGGCATAGCTGTGGGGTGAATGGAATGAGTAGGACATAGTCCTGAGCTCTTAACTGCCAACCTCTGCTCCCTCCCAGCCCTTGTCTGCACCATTCTCTTGTGTCTGGGATGGGCTCCCTTCAGACCAGAGTAAGTGGCAGAGACAGCCGGTGTTTATCAATACGCATACATTTCACTGAAGCCTTTTGAAGCCATGTGGGGAGACAGTCAGGATCAGTCAGATCCCAGTTCTAGCCAGGGCCCCCTTTTTAAAAAATATTTATTTATTGTATTGTGCATTGTAGCTGTCTTCAGACACACCAGAAGGCATCAGATCTCATTACAGATGGTTGTAAGCCACCATGTGGTTGCTGGGATTTGAACTCAGGACCTCTGGAAGAGCAGTCAGTGCTCTTAACCACTGAGCCATCTCTCCAGCCCCAGGGCCCCCTTTTAAATCCTGGCAGCTGTAGGCTTTGTCTGTGCCCTCTGACCTCTCAGGACAGTAGTAGAACTAGCTGGCACACAGAAGTGTGTCCCATCTCCCCTCTGCTGGACAGAAATGGTGGTCTCAAGCAGTGCCAGGGGGGAAAGACTAACCTAAGTAAGTTGGGAAGGACACAATGGCCTCATGGAGCTGTAAGGCCCGGGTCTCCAGCTTCAGGCACAGCTGGACACAGGACCTCAAATCTTACCACCTTGAGACTCTGTTTTCCTCTCTGTGGGTCTGTGTTTCATACAGTCACCTTCAGCACTGCATGTGTGTCTGTGTGTGTACATGTGTACAGAGGACGGTGTCTGGTGTATTTTTCTAATCCCTTCTATCAGTTCCTTAGAGGCAGAGCCTCTCACTGAACTTGCAGCTCATCTTTCAGTAGAATGATTGGCCAGTTCCTATCTGCAGTTCGCTAACACGGAGGTCACAGGCACCCATGGCCATGCCCAGCTGGAGATTTGAACTCAGCTCCTCCTACTTGGTACAGTCAATGCTATTATGACAGAGCCTTCTCTAAAGTTCTAATTTTTTTCATTTGTTTTTTTGTTTTGTTTTGTTTTGTTTTGTTTTGTTTTCCTGAGAGAGGGTTTCTCTGGGTAGCCCTGATGGTTCTGGTAATTGCTTTGTAGACCAGGATGGCTTTGAACTCACAGAGAACTGCCTGCCTCTGCTGGGTTTAAAGGCACGTGCCACCATGCCTGTCCTTAGCTCTAATTGTAAATTTAAAAAAATTTGCTTATGCATCTGTGTGTGTGCACATGCTACATATGTATTTAACTTCTTGCCGAGGCCGGAGGAAGGCATTAGATACTTTAGAACCAGAGTGAGCTGCCCCACGGAATCACAAAGTCACCCTTAATCTCTGAGCCATCTCTCATCTCTCCAGCCCCCTCTTTTCTTTCTTTTTTTTCTCTAATCTCAGTGTCATGTGTCACAGGATGGTTTGAACTTCCCATCCCCCTGGCTCCAGCTGGTTCAACCATCACACTCAGCACTGTCCTTGCAGAAGGCGCAACACTTCTACCATCTGAAGCTTTATTATAATTGTGTGTGTGTGTGTGTGTGTGTGTGTGTGTGTGTGTGTGTGTGTGTGTTGCTGGGGACCGAACCCTGGCTTCTGCCTGGGAACTCTCCCCAGGACCCCTGCCTCCATTCCTGGTAGGAGGCTTGCTCCCCTCCCCGGCTGTGTACCCCATTAGCCCAGGAACCACTTCTGTTTGCTCACGCCTGTGCCCTGGTATACAGCAGACGCTCTACAAGTCCTCAGTGAATGCTGGATTCCAGTGAATGCAGGTATCAGTTCTTCGCCACTCAAGTCCCTGGTTGATGGGACAGGACCCACAACTAGGCGACCGCTGTCCAGCGGGCCACGCGCGCTACCGTGCGCCTGCGTAGCCACTCCCCTCCCGGGCTCCCAACGCACTGCCCAGGCAGCGCAGGCGTATTCACCTACACCCCCCACCTCCGCGCCTCATGCCTCTCCGGTGCGCCTGCGCTACGCTCTGGGCCATGCATGCGCCTGCGCGTTGCTCTCCGGCCGTGGGCCCGGCCGGCGCCTGCGCTGTGGCGCCCGCGAGTGGGGGGGCGAGGAGGTGGAGGAGGAGTAGGAGGAGGAGGAGGCGGCGAGAAGATGGCGACTTCGAACAATCCGCGGAAATTTAGCGAGAAGATCGCACTGCACAACCAGAAGCAGGCGGAGGAGACGGCGGCCTTCGAGGAGGTCATGAAGGACCTGAGCCTGACGCGAGCCGCGCGGGTGAGAGCGCGGGGGAGGGGAGGGGAGGAGGGAGGGGAGGAGGAAGAGACGCGGGGGCGGGGCTGCGGCCGCCGCAGGTGTCCCCACGCCGCCAGCCGGTGCAGAGCGGCTGCTCGCGAGATTGCTCTTTGGACTGGACAGGTGGTCCCATCGCAGCTACCTGAGGGGACAGGTGTCATCTATTATTGTTGCCGGAGGGGACATGTGCCCTCTTCATAGCTATCAGAATGGACACGTGTCACCCCCCTGATTGCTACCTGATGGTACAGGGACTCCATCATTGCTACCTCATAGGACCTACGACTCCATCATTGCTACCTGGTGGGGCAGGTGTCATCCTTCATTGCCACCTGTGGGGATAGGTGGCCCCACCATTGCTACCTTCAGGGATAGTTGTTCCCGTTGTGTTATCTATGTGGATAAGCGGCCCCATTGTTGCTACCTGAGGGTATAGTTGTCACCCTTTATGCTTAGTGGACAGGTCTCCATTATTGCTACCTGAGTGGACAGTTGTCACCCTTCATTTCTACTTAAAGGAGAGGTGTCCCTTCATCGTTATCTGAGGCACAGTTGTCACGCCTTTGCCACCTGAGGAGGAGGTGATACTGTAGCATCGTCACCTGTTCCTTCCTTGGGTGCTCCTACTTCTGCGTGGAGCAGATGTTATCCCTCTTGGGTAGCTGAGTGGTCTTCCATGTTTGGAATCAGCATAGAGGTGGTTGCTTGGTTCCCATGCAGCCTCTGTGCTGGGGACCAGGCTGTGGGCCTCTATTCATGACAGGGAACAGCTGCCACCAGACTGAGATGGAGGGTGTAACTGCCTCAGGTGGCTGGGCCATTTGACAAGCATGTCTGGCCTTGCTGGGTTCTTGGCCAAATGGAGTGGACGTGGGACCTGATCCTTTCATGTCAAGTGTGTGGTGTCAGATGTTCCTCAAGGGTCAAGGAGGTGATGCTGCAGTGTGGCATGTTCTGCACACCCTTAGGCCTGGGTTCTGAGTCCCACGTGACCTGTCAGGGGCACTTAAGTGAGGCTTTGATTCATCAGGGGCTCCTTTGGGTCAGGTGGTTTTATAATCAGGTGCTTGTTTTTCCAAGATTGTGGCATCATAGACAAAATGAGCATTTGAATGTGGTGGCTTCCTCACTTTCAACCAGACTCTGTCCCCAGAGCCCTCAGGAGGGGGGACACGTGTTCTCCCTTAGCATATTGAAAAAGGCATTGAGAAAGGGCAGTGTGTCATCTGCTGGGTGGAGATCGTGGTGCACAACTTTAATCCTAGCACTCGGAAGGCGGAGGCAGGCAGATCTCTGTGAGTTCAAGGCCAGCCTGGTCTACTGAGGGAGTTCCAGGGCAGCAGAGGTACACAGAGAAACTCTATCTCCAAAACCAAACCAAACCAAACAAAAAAGTGTGTCATCCTTGTGTCACTTAGAAGGCAGCCGAGTCTGCTTCTTGTTTCTAGCACATAGTAGGTGTCAGTATACAGTTGGTGTCAAATGTTTGCAGTGTAACCAGAGCAAAGAGCTTCATGGCTGAAGTTTTGACAGACATCTGGTTTCTTCATGGGATTGAGAGTGGAAAAGATGACTGAGGCAAGGTCTCATGTAGCACAGGCTAGCCTTGATCTCACTGAGTAGCTGAGGATGACTTTGGACACTCCTGCTTCCGCTTCCTGAGTCCTCGGAGGACAGGTCCTGAAAGGACGTACCAGCCTGGTTGGAATGTAGTTGAGAAGTAAGGTCTGTTTGTGACCCGTGGCTTCTAAATTTATTCCTTGAATCATGTGACCACACCACTGTCTTCTAGAACAGTTTTGTTGCCCTAGAGAAGCTTGGTCCTTCAGCAGCCTGAGCCACATCCCCTCCCTGTGGGTACAGCTGTTCTGGGATCACAGCCCTCTGTCTTTGTGGAGTTGGTCCCCACACTCCAACCATCCATGTCCCATTCCTCATTAATAATGCGGCAAGTTGGTGAGAGCTCGCTTCGTGAAAGTGCTGTCCACCAAGCCTGGGAACCTGAGTTCAGAATATATGTAACAGGTGGGTACAGTCACACGTGCCTGTCTCTCAGCAGTCTGAAGGCTGAGGCAGGGAGATTGCTGTGAGTGTGAGGTCTTTAACGATAGCCTAGGCCATAAAGCAAGGCAAATCTCAAAAAGAAAGAAAGAAAAGAAAAGAAGAGAGAGAAGAAAAAAGAAAGGTGTGTGGGGTGTGTGTGTAGGGGGAGCTGCTGAGGTCATGGTGTGTGTAGTAAGGTAAAGTGCTTGTCAAAAAGCCCAGGGACTTGGTCCCCAGCATGCACTGAGGCCACTGAACTCAGCCAGGAGGATATCAAGGCTCCACCCACCCCAGCCTGTCTAGCCACTCAGTGAAATGGTAGACTGGAGAGATGCTCTGTGGTACCAGCATTGGCTGAGGGCTCATGTTCATTTCCCATCATCCACAGCAGACAGTTTACAACTGCCAGTGACTCCAGCTCCAAGGGGATCTTGGGCACCTGAACTCACATGCAGCTGCACACACTACTCATAATTTAAAAATCAAAATTGGCCAGGCATGGTGGTGATGCATATCTCCGATCCCAGCAGAGGCAGGAGGCTCTCTGTGAGTTTGAGGCCAGCCTCTTCTACAGAGGGAGTTCCAGGATAGCCTGGGCTACATAGAGAAAGCCTGTCTTGAAAAAGAAACAAGATGAAGGCTCCTAAAGAACAATGCCTCAGATTGGACTGTCTATACTCACACGTGTGTACACACATGCACACACATGTACATCTTTATGTGTGCACACCAAAAAAGAAAAACATGACAACTTTACCTAATTTTTTTAACATGATGACATTTTAATTGATCTTGAGAGTCATACTTGTGCTATAACTCTGTAGGGCTGGTTAGTTTCTGCCATGTGGGTGGGTCCCAGAGGTCATAGGCAGGCCATCAGGCATGGCAGCAAGCCCTCCTTCACCCTTTGCCTGCTGAGTCATCTTGATGGCCCCTTTGACGGTTATCACACATCTTGGGTCCACCAGCTTGTGCCTGCCCCTCTGAGGCATCGGGGGGACTGATAGAGCCAGAGCAGTCTGTCTGCTGGACCATGGGATCCTCTCCTCTTGGCCCCTTGGGGATTGCACCCTGAACACAGGTGTCTCTGCCACATGGGATGACAGCACGGCCATTGGAGACTGCTGGGGCCGTGTGTGGGGTGCAAATGAGAGGGCTAGCCTGAGCAACGGGGTGACTGGAGTGTCTTCTCGACCAAACTTTCTAGACACAGAAGGAAGGAGGGTGGGCGTGCCCTTGCTGATGAAGGTAATGTATGTGTCACTTGTTGGCCATTGGCTTGGAGCACTGGGTTCCTGATGTAGCTGACACTGAGTATTTTGGGCCACAGGAGCTGGGCCACAGAACATCCATATTCACTAGGTGTGGTGACACCTATGTGTTGTCCCAGGTGCTTGGGAGGCTGGAGTATTTGAGGCCCACTTTCACAGAATCAGTAGTGCAGGCTAGCCCTGCCTGGACTGAGGGGTGGTATTCTGGCTTTACCAGTGATATGGGTGGCTTTGCTGAGAATAAGAGCTGGAAGCTTTGTGGTTTGTGCGTGTGCGTGTACATGTGATTGTGTGTGTGTGATTGTGTGTATGTGTGTGTGCATGAGTGTGTGTGTGTGTGTGTGTGTGTGTGTGTGTGTGTGTGTGTGTAGATCGGAGGACAGCTTGCTGGAATTGGTTCTTGCCTTTTCCCATGTGTGTCCTGGAGGTTGAACTCAGGTCTTTGGGCTTGGTGGCAGTCACCTTTATACCTGCTGAGCCATCTAGCTGGCCCTTTGGCACTTTATCTTGTACTGCTGGGTACCAGGGCTGTCACTGCCATGTGTGATCTCTGCAGAGGAAGCGTCCCAAGCTGCTCTCAAGAAGACAGGGTTGCCACCCTCATCACTGTCCCACTCTCTCTGTAAGCTCCCCTAGGTTGTGGGCAGCTGTAAAGTGAAAACCATCTGTCTGTGCACAGCCCCAGGACCTGGCAGAGAGAGCTTTGTAGGCGAAAGGACTCTGTAGACGGGATTGGTGAGGCCGCAGCACCTTCCTGAAACTGGAGGTGACCAGCATGGGCGAGTGCATGTGTCTCCTAGTGTTGGGGAGGGTAAGGCCAGCCTTAGCTGTAGAAGACCCTGTCTCCAATAAATCCTCAGTACAATAAAGATGAGATGCCACAGGACCATGGTGGTCCAGTTGTGTGAAAACAGATGCAAGGACAGGAACAGAGGCCAGCAACTGCTAAGAAACTCCACATACAGAGACTAGGCAGAAGAATGCCCACCTTGGGTGTCTGTCAGGCACAGGGTGACAGCATCCCTGTCATTTCACAGCTGTGACATTTCTGTGGGGTTTTGAGGCTGTCTCACTCTATAGCCAGGTTGGCCTCAGAATGAGAGGGTGACAGGTGTGAGCCATGCTCCGGGTCTCCACAGATGTGTGTGCGCGTGTGTATGCATGTGTGTGTGCCCATGTATATGGGTATGGTCAGAGCAGGACAGCAGGTGGGGTATGGGGTGCATATATATACATGTGAGTGTGGGCAGAGGGGGACTTCAGGTGTTGTGTGGGGTGCATGTGTGTACCTGTGAGCGTGGGCAGAGCAGGACAGCAGGTGGGGTATGGGGTGCATGTATATACATGTGAGTGTGGGCAGAGGGGGACTTCAGGTGTCGTGTGGGGTGCATGTGTGTACCTGTGAGCGTGGGCAGAGCAGGACTTCAGGTATCATGTGGGGTGCATGTATGTACATGTGAGCGTGGGCAGAGGGGTACTTCAGGTGTCGTGTGGGGTGCATGTGTGTACCTGTGAGCGTGGGCAGAGGGGGACTTCAAGTGTCATGTGGGGTGTGGGGTGCACGTGTGTACGTGTGAGCATGGGCAGAGGGGGACTTCAGGTGTTGTGTGGGGTGCACGTGTGTACGTGTGAGCATGGGCAGAGGGGGACTTCAGGTGTTGTGTGGGGTGCACGTGTGTACGTGTGAGCATGGGCAGAGGGGGACTTCAAGTGTCATGTGGGGTGTGGGGTGCACGTGTGTACGTGTGAGCGTGGGCAGAGGGGGACTTCAAGTGTCATGTGGGGTGCACGTGTGTACATATGAACATGGGCAGAGGGGTACTTCAGGTGTCGTGTGGGGTGCACGTGTGTACGTGTGAGCGTGGGCAGAGGGGGACTTCAAGTGTCATGTGGGGTGTGGGGTGCACGTGTGTACGTGTGAGCATGGGCAGAGGGGGACTTCAGGTGTCATGTGGGGTGTGGGGTGCACGTGTGTACGTGTGAGCGTGGGCAGAGGGGGACTTCAGGTGTCGTGTGGGGTGCACGTGTGTACGTGTGAGCATGGGCAGAGGGGGACTTCAAGTGTCATGTGGGGTGTGGGGTGCACGTGTGTACGTGTGAGCGTGGGCAGAGGGGGACTTCAGGTGTCATGTGGGGTGTGGGGTGCACGTGTGTACGTGTGAGCGTGGGCAGAGGGGGACTTCAGGGACTGCTGTCACCTTCATCTTATTCTATTTATTCCACGGCCCTTGTTAGTCCTGAACCTGCGTTGTTAGGTTCGAGCCCTCTCATCCTCCGTGCTCTGAGGCTATGGGAAGGTGCGAGGACACCCACATTCTTATGTGGATGTTAAAGGTGCAAACTCAGGTCCTAGTGCAGGCAGTACGCAGACAGGTTCTTACTATGTATCCCTGGCTGGCATAGAACTTGTCTATAGGCCAGGCTAGCCTTGGACTCAGAGGTCTGCCTGCCTCCTTTCTTCCCGTAGGATTAAATGTTTGTGCTACCACACCTGGCCTTCTTGGTCACTTAAAACATTATTTACTTTCTTATTTTTCACTTATGTTATGTGTGCAGTGTTTGTCTACATGTATGTATGTGCATCTTGTGTCTGCTTGGTTCCCGAGAAGGTCAGAAGAGGGCATTGGATCCCCTGAAACTGGAGGTATAGATAGTTGTGAACCCCATGTGGTCCTCTGTAAGAACAGCAGTGCTCGTAACCGCAGCAGCCTCTCTGCAGCCCTAGACCCCAGGATCTGCAGACCGTCTGAGGTGCAATGTTCCAGTGGGAAAGTGCTGCCAGGTCTGACGACCTGATTGGTCTTGGACCATGTGGTGAACTTTAGGGTTTCTGTTGTGATCAGACACAACCAAAAGCAACTTGGGGATTATTTCAGCTTAAAACTCTCAACCCGCTCCATCACTGAAGGAGGGGGGCAGGAACTTGGAGCAGGACCCTGGAGGCAGGAGCTGACAGAGGCTGTGAAGGGGTGCTGCTTACTGGCTTGCTCAGCCTGCTCTCTTATAGAACCAGGACACCAGCCCAGGGATGGCACCACCCACAGTGAGCCAGGCCTTCATCAATCGTCAATCAAGAAAATGTCCTCAGGTCCAGCTGGAGGAGCATTTTCTCAATTGGGATTCCCTTTTCCAAAACGATTCTAGGTTATGTCAGTTGACATACATGTAGCCAGCACGTGCTAGAAGAGACAGCTTCTGCATATTGCTCTCTGACACCTGACGTCCCGCTCTGCCCACACTCGAATGTACACACGTGTACCCCACACCCCACATCACCACCCCTCATTGAGCTTTGGTGACCCCAAATTAAGCAGCACCTCATCTAGTCTTCTCAGAACTTTGTGGGCCTCTGCCTAGCTCACCCTAGTGGAAGAAGAATGAGCCTTCTGCTGGGGACCAACTGGACACTGGCCCTGGGACAGTGGCACCAGGCAAGAATTCTCTATAAACTATCTCTTCTCCCTCTCTCCCTCTCTCCCTCTCTCCCTCTCTCCCTCCTCCCTCCTCTCCCTCTCTCCCTCCTCTTTCTCTCTCTCTCTTTCTCTCTGCGTGTGTGTATGTGTGTGTGGTGTGTGTGTGTGTGTGTGTGTGTGTGTGTGTGTGTGTGTGTGTGTGTGTCTGTGTGTCTGTGTGTCTCCTGCCTTGGTTCCTCATAGTCTGCTTGGTCCTGGTGGGCCTCTGATCCCTGTGTGGGGCTGTTGCTGCCCAGTGAGCTGTAGTTTCCGGAGAGAGTAAGCAAGGCAAGAGCCATTGAGGAAACACTTAGTGTCAACCCATGGCTGCCGTACGCCCATGGACACAGTGTGACCCCAAGATGTGGGGCTTCCTGGGTATACCCTGAGCTGCAGGGCATGAGCCACAGGATGGCTCCAGCATAGAGCTCAGCCTTGCTTCTATATTGAAACTCTAACCAAGCAACTGTCAGTGCTGCAATTCCCATCTCATTGCTTGGGAGGCTGAGGCAGGAGGATTGTAGGTTCCAGGCCAGGCTTGGCAGCATGGTGGCTCCCAATGGCTTTGGAGTAGAGAGCTCACCCAAAGTTGAGCCTCCCTTGGGGATGTTGTGCAGTCACAACTTGAGGAGTCTGGCTCTGAGTGCCTGGGGGGACATGCACATAGGAAGGGGGTGGCTTTGCAGAAATCATGGTTGCATGAGACCATGCATGGCAGCTTGTCACGGTGAGTGTTGGATCACCAGTAGCACCCCTGAGACAGGAGCATGAGACCCAGAGAGCACATGTCACAGAGTGAGTTGTGCAAGACAGATTGACCCAGTAGCCAGAGTGATTTCTCTCATGCAGTCTGAGAACATGCCAGCCTGCCCAGCTGCAGTGGGGTGTGCCAGGCTGCAGGAGCCCATGCACAAAGGAAACGGCTATCAGGATGGAGGCCTCACCATGAGCATGGCTGGCAGGGAAGTAGGCAGGTGGTAACAGGAGCTGTGGAAGGCTCCTGCGCAAAGACAGTGTGAGAGGCCGGGGCTGGCATTGGAGGTGCTCCTATAGTGACAGCAGCCCCCAGGAGGAACCCATCACGGTCTGTGTTGCTCAGGTAAGAAGTCCTGTGGCTCGGAGTGTAGGAATTCAGCTTCTAGCCCAAGTCTCTTCCTAGTGTTCTTGGCCTTCCAACATGGGGCTGTGAAGACTGACCCCGGCATACATGCATACACGTCAGACACTGTGAGGACTGACCATCATGCACCCACTGACTGAGGTGTGTCCATTGCCCTGGTTTTCATAACCTGCACATCCTCATATCTGTTCCCTTACACACTGGATGTGGAGCCTCTAGGTCATTTGTCAGGGAATGTCTCTTTCTTTGTCTGCCTTAGCTGTAGGAAAGGGTGCAAAGATTTTTTGGGGGGGGCTCCCTGGTATAGTGTTTGTGGGGTGGGAGACCTGTCCTGGAACTTATGGGCAGCCGTGGCTATGGACAGTACCCTGTCACTCCTCTTGTACTGCCCCTCTAGCATGGCCTGTTCAGGTGGGTGCCTGTCCCAGCCAGGTGTCGCTGTGTGTCCCTGGATGGACAAATGAGGGAGCCCCTGTATGCCTTGAGGGCCAGGGATTCAGAGTCAACTTTAATATTTGCTAAGAGCAAGTGAGGTGCAGCAGCCCAGTGCTCCTGGGAAGAGGGTGTAGGGTGTGTGCAGGCCTGGTTGGTGGAAGGCTGCCTCTTGTCCTGTTCAGCTCTGCACTCTCTTTGGAGAGTGAAGCAGGGTTGCATGGCCTCTGTCAACTATTGTGAGGAGAGAAGAGCAGCTCAGCACCAGTGACTCTCTGTGTTGCTGGTGGGCAGCTGGGGGACATAATATCCAGACAAAATATATTCAGTAGGCACAGGCTGACTTAGAAAGCATGGGGCGTACTTTAACAGGTGCAGGCTGTACTCAGCAGGTGTGTGGTGTGATGTATTCAGCACTCACACAGCAGGTATGTGGTGTATACAGCAGGCACTCAGCAAATGTGTGGTGGGGTGTATTCAGCAGTCACTCAGCAGGTGTGTGGTGTATTCAGTAGGCACTCAGCAGGTGTGTGGTGGGGTGTATTCAGCAGGCACTCAGCAGGTGTGTGGTGAACTCAGCAGGCACCCAGCAGGTGTATGGTGTATTCAGCAGGCACCCAACAGGTCTGTAGTGTATTCAGCAGGTACCCAGCAGGTGTGTGGTGTATTCAGCAGGCACCCAGCAGGTGTGTGGTGTATTCAGCAGGCACTCAGCAGGTGTGTGGTGTATTCAGCAGGCACTCAGCAGGTGTGTGGTGTATTCAGCAGGCACCCAGCAGGTATATGGTGTATTCAGCAGTCACTCAGCAGGTGTGTGGTGTATTCAGTAGGCACTCAGCAGGTGTGTAGTATATTCAGCAGGCACCCAGCAGGTGTGTGGTGTATTCAGCAGTCACTCAGCAGGTGTGTGGTGTGTTCAGCAGTCACTCAGCAGGTGTGTAGTGTATTCAGCAGGCACCCAGCAGGTGTGTGGTGTATTCAGCAGTCACTCAGCAGGTGTGTAGTGTATTCAGCAGGTACCCAGCAGGTATATGGTGTATTCAGCAGTCACTCAGCAGGTGTGTGGTGTATTCAGTAGGCACTCAGCAGGTGTGTAGTGTATTCAGCAGGTACCCAGCAGGTGAGCAGTGGGTATCTAGTCTACCTGGGAACCCTGAAAGAGTTTGCTCCTGGCTTTTCTAGTGAGAGGTCCTGTCACTCATGGTTGGAGGTCCACAGCTCAGGGGCACCCTGCTCCCTGGCTGTCCTCAGGGTGCTGGCAGGCAGGTGTGGTGACTAGTTGAGGGCACAACCCCTGGCAACTCGGGTCTTTTAGGCCAAGCAGTAACCTTGCAAACAGATGGATGCCCTGGGGCTGCCTGGGAGGGTGCCTGCCTGAGACTACCCAACTCAGTTCTGCCACCACCACAACCCTGGGCATGCAGCCCGTTAAATATAGCTCTAAGGTGATCGTTCCCACCTGGGCCTCGGTTTCCCCTCTGTAAGGCAGTATGTTTTGTTTGGAGGCTGACCTTAGACTCCGATGCTCAGCCTCCTAAGTGCTGAGGTCATAGATGTGCACCACCACACCCAGCCTCATGAGACAATCTCACTCAGCTCTATAGAGCAGACTGGCCTGAAACCTGTGGCAATACTCCTGCCTCAGTCTCCTGACTGCCATCACCAACCTGCAACAGCACAACCTATTAGGGCCCCATTTCCCCTTGCTCCCCAGTGCTTACCCAGGAACCCACTCAGATCAGAGGCACTTGCAAGCAGGTCTCTCCCCTTTGGGCCTCCTCTCACCCCATCCATGGCGCCCTTTGATGCGTGAATGTTTATACTTTTTGACAAACTCCAATTCTTGGTTCTGTTTGTTTGTTTGTTTGTTTGTTTTTAATTGCTTGAGTTTGGTGTCATATCCAAGAATGGCTGCCTGCCTCAGAGGTCTGCAGTTTCCAAGATAGTTGCACTTGGGTTCTATCCTCGGTCTTTAGTGTGGATTCTGAACGCTGTCTGTCACATTACTTTCTTTCTGTATGTGTGAGAATGCGATTTTCCCAGAGCCCTTTGCACAAAGGTTTCCCATCCAGTGTCTTGGCACTGGAGTGTTCTCTCCTGTTGGTTCTACACTGGTTGGTGGTTTGATTTGTTTTGTTTGTGGTTTCGAGACAGGGTTTCCCTGGTAAGCTCTGGCTGTCCTGGAACTTGCTCTGTATACCAGGCTGGCCTCGAACACAGAGATCCACCTCCCTCTGCCTCCTGAGTGCTGGAATTAAAGGTCTGCACCACACCCACACTCCCACCCACACCCCACAGCCCCGTGCATTTAACTTTTTAAGGCTTATTTTTTAATAATTACTTGCTGGGGGCATCCACATGTGTACAAGTCAAGGGATAATTGGGAATGAGTTGTCTGCAATACTTAACACACTTTGGTACAAGGCCACCATCTTATGGGGATGGCCAGTTCATAGCAGGTGCCATCTGCTGTTGCAGGGGACAGGCAGGGAGCAGAGCCAGAATAGCGCTGGGCCTTCAGGACTCTCGGGTGTAGCCTTGAGATCAGGATAATGTCTGGGGTGGAGAACGAGGTATTGCTGTTAGAGGACAGGGGTTTGCTGTATGGGTGACAGAGACTGAGAAACTGGAATGTGAGGGGCTTGCATCCCTGGGAAGGTGGGTCCCCATATCCTTGCTGCCCTGGACAGATATCTTCGTGCCTGGTAACCTCCCATTTGTCTACATTCCCTGTCAGAGGCCTGACCGGGGGCTCATTAGGTCTCATCTGGATGAAGTCACCTTCCATGGCTGGCTCTCTTGTGGTCCTTGCTCGTGGTGTGGCCTGGTCCCTCCAGCAGCACGTTCACCCTGCAACCCTAGGTCTTTTGCTCATGCTGTTTCCTGTGTATCTCGCTTAGCTCCTCAGATGGGAGCTCTCTTCCACCTTGTGCCTGTCTAGTCGCTGCAGCTTGCTCTGTGAGCTGTGAGCTTGGCTTCCCGGCTGGGTGCTGTGTGTTCCTCCGCTTCCTGCCTGGCCTCCTAAGAATCAAAGAGGCTGCTGAAGGGTGCCAAGGAGGCCCTGGGCATACACATTGCTCCCTCCATGAGAGCTCTAGACAGTTCTCCAGAGCCCCGTGGTCCTTCCACTCGTCCTTCTAATTTAGCAGAGCCATGTGTATCTGTGGTTTGTGTGGGGGCCACTGCACTGTGGTACCCATGTGGAGGAAGTTTGTAGAGTCAGTTCTCTCTTACCTTTCTGTGGGTTCTAGGAATTGGTGGCAAGTTTAGTGACAGGTGTCCCCAACTCCTGAAAAAGCCTATGGTTAGGCCTGGGTCTGACCTGAGCCTGTCCTAGAACCTCTGCAGGTGCTGTCGTCTTGGGCACTGCTGCTGGTGAGCCCCCTGCTCGAGCCTGAGCTTGGCCTCCATGCTAGCCTTTGCTCTGTGTGCCATCCTGACCCAGCACAGCAGCCTGCGAGGGAGAGCTAGAGAGAGCTCAGGGTGGGGTTGCAGCCCACGGGGTCTTGGCACTGGCTGGGGCTGACCTGAGCCTGCATCTGCTGGGTCACCTCAGCCCAGGGTATAAGGGACCCATTGCTTCCAGTCCCAGAAGTGTTGGTGGGGAGCTAGCTGATAAGGTCCCAGCCATTCCAGACCCAGCATCCAGCCTGGTATGGCAGAAGCCAGCTATCCTGATCCATAAGTTAATTCTTAAAAACAATTTAGTCTAGCTGGGGATGGTGGAGCACACCTGCAATCTCAGCACTCGGGAGGGAGGCAGAGGCAGGCAGACCTCCGAGTCTCAGGTAGGCCAGGGCTACACAGAGAGCTGTCTCAAAAACCTAAAACCCGAACCAAAAAATAATCGAGGTGCAAGACATCTCAGTGAGTAAAGGCCTTTGCTGCCAAGTCTAATGACAGGAGTTTGATCCCCAGGACCCACATGGTAGAAGGAGAGAAATGCCCAAGTGGCCTCATCTGTGTCTGTCCCCCTGGCTAAGGATGCTTCAGTCGTGGCTCCTTTAGAAGTGGGCAGGGAAGCCCCAGAAGTTTCCTGTAAACTGTGTGACTGTGTCCCCATCACCAGTGGGGTCCTCTTCTATGTGGACACAGGGCCATGACCGCTTTCCAGTTAAATGGTGCTAGTGTAGGGAAGTCTAGGCTCCTCTGGTCACCCCACTGCAGGAGAACCTGCTGAAGGTTGACCTGAGGGCCCCAGACTCTCTAGTAGGAGCAGCCTCTCACATAGTGGATAGACATCTAGCTTCCATCAGCCCCAGGGCAGGACTGGCTTTGAATCTCATTTTTATACTTGCTAATTTTGATGTCCCTTCTCAAACCTATTTTCTGTGGCATTAAGTACACTTATCCTGCAGTGCAACTGTTAACTTACACCCAGTTCTAGAACACTCCATACCTCTAAAAGGAGAGCTTTTCTCTGTTAGCAGTCGCTTTCATTCCAGCCCATGGCAGCCCCTGATATACTTCCTTGCTCTGAGGATTTGAGTGGATATTTTGCATCCTTGGGATAACACACAATGTGGTCCTATTCTCTGGCTTCTGACATTCCCTGGATTGTTTTCTAGGTCTGTCTTTGTTATGGTATGTCAGAGCCTCATCCTTTTTCAGGGCTGACCAATAGTCCCTCACCCCAGTCTATTCCTAGTCACGCATTGCTGATGGAAATGGGGCTTCCTTTCTTACCCATTGCCAAGCTACCATGACCATGTGCTTTGGTGTCTTCTCCTTGTCCTTGGGGATGGGATGCTGGTCATTTTATATTGTATCTGTTGAAGTTCTGAGCAAGCTGGCTTCATTTTAAATAGAACAGAAACCTACTGGTGTTACAAAAAAGAAAAAAAGAGCGAGGGCATTGGAGCTGGGTCACACAGCAGTGACAGGATGGGGTGGCCTGCCAGGGTGGGCCTAGAATAAGGCTGTGTAGACACCTGGGTATCAGAGCAGCACAGGCTGGGACCAAAGACTGACATTGTCTTGGGAGCCCAAGGAGAGCTCAGGGGTGTGGGAAGGCTTGGGGTGGGGTTGGGGTGCTGGGCATCTCTTCTTGTCTCTGGTATGGCCTGCGTGGCTTGAGCTGCCCTCTTTGCCCAGTGTGGATGCTGCCCCACAGCCCTCCATCATCAGCATCATAGGGTTGCCGGCCATGGTGTGCTCAGCAGATGCCAGCAAGGTCCCCCTGGCCAGGTCTTGAGATCTGGAACACACAGGGCCCGTGGAAGTCTGAGTGCGGGGTTCCCTTGGGGTCACAGCCCCACCCCTAACCCTGAGTTCTTACATAACCCGGCCCAGCACTCTGAAATGCAGAGCATTCTGGCTATTTTGGGCCATGGTAATGAGGCCATCTCTACTTTGTTTTATCTCCCTGTGGTTTCACCGCCCCTGGGGAAGCCATGAGGAGCCGCAGGCCCGTTTCAGCTGTGATCCCAGTGATGTGGCATAACAGTGTGGGACCACTTTCCAAAGAAGTCCCTTGTGTTGCCAGGGTTGGGGATGTCACCACTTCCTCCACCTGCACCTAGCTGCCCTTACCTGAGCACCTCTCTGAGCCCTGGGCCTGGGCAAGTGGTGCATAGTCTTCATCCTAGCCTTTGTAGGCAGATGCGGGTGGATCACTGAGTTTGAGGCCAGCCTGATCAGGTGTGGTCCAGCTTCAGGGAGCCCCACCCCAATTGGGGCATCGTGTTAGTCTTTCCAACCAGGGTTTAACTGCTGCAGAGTTTGGTCCTCTGACATATAAGGACTCACGTATGTATGCATGCATGAGCACACACACACACACACACACACACACACACACACACACACACACACACACACTGTGTGCCAGAGCCGAGCCTTGCAGCCTTTGGGTGCTGAGACAAACCTGGGGACTAAGGCCAGTAGCCACGTGTTCTGGCTCAAGAGGCAAGTCTCTGACCACAGGTCAGCCACTTTGCTTGCTCCAGAGGCCAGGAGACACTTTCCTGCCCTAGCTGACTGTCAGCACCCTGGACCAGCATTCCATCCCCACCTCTGACATGGCTGCTGTACCACCACTACACACACAGCCTTCTGTCCCCCCTCTGATAGAGCTGCCGTGCCCCTCTGACACAGCCTGCTGTCCCCCTCCCCCACTGACACAGACTGCTGTCCCCCTCCCCCACTGACACAGCCTGCTGTCCCCCTCCCTCCACTGACACAGCCTGCTGTCCCCACCTCTTCTGCCTTTTAGAGCCCCATACCTAATGATGTGCATCTGAAGACCATCTGTCCCAGTAGTGTTCTGCTTATGCAGGTGAAGGTGCCAGGGTTTTGGGTTGGTCTTTGGTTGTTTTGTTACACAGGGTTTCAATGTGCAGCCCAAGCTGGCCTGGCTCTCACAGAGATCTCCTGCCTCTGCCTCTGAGTGCTAGGATAAAAGGCATGTGCCACCACACCTGACAGTGCCCACAGTTTTAACTCTTACTTGTATTTTGAAGAGTTTTCCCCCCTTTTATTTGTTTGTTTTGGAGACAGAGTCTCATGTAGCCCAGGCTGGCCTTGAACTCACTCTGTAGGCAAGAATGTGACCTTAAATTCCTGAACCTCCTTTCTTCACCTACCAAGTGCTAGGATGACAGATGCGCCACCACTACTAGCTTTGAACACGATTCTAGAACACAGCAACCCACACACTGCTGCCAAGGCCACAGTAGCCCTGGTCTCTGTAGTCGGAGGGGATGTGTCCCTCCTCACATCACTGCCTGCACATAGGCCTGTAGCCCATCCCCGTTACACATAGGCTCTGTCTTCTCTCTGCACTCTCTCTCTCTCTCTCTCTCTCTCTCTCTCTCTCTATCTCTATCTCTATCTCTCTCTGTCTGTCTGTCTGTCTTTCTCTCTCTGTCTCTGTCTTTTTCTCTCTATCTCTCTTTGTCTTTCTCTCTGTCTCTGTCTCTCTCTGTCTGTCTGTCTGTCTCTCTCTCTGACACACACACACACACACACACACACACACACACACAGAGAGAGAGAGAGAGAGAGAGAGAGAGAGAGAGAGAGAGAGAGAGAGAGAGAGTGTATTCTGGGTGCAAGAGCTCCAAAGCACTGAATGTTAGAGAGTGGCACAGCCTGTCTCTGAGTCCTGTAGGCAGCTCCATGCCTTGGCTGGAACTCGGGAAGGAGAGAAAGGAGTCTGAGGTGTTTCCTGCTGGGTGGCCATTTGGGGACTGGAAGCTCACAGTGTGTGTCACGGACTGTCAGAGGCCCAGAGCAAAAGGGCAGGTTGGGCATGTGGTGGTGCATGCCTCCATCCCAGCACTCAGGAGGCTGCATGGTACCAGGTCAGAGGCAAGTAAGATGGTACGCGTGTGATCCTAGCAGTGGGAAGCGGGACAACAGGTTCCTTGGAGCTTTCTGGCCAGAATACTTACTCTAGTCAGTGACTTCTAGGCTAGTGAGAGACCCTGTCTTTAGAACGGGGGTGGGGTAGGGGGCAGGCAAGATGGCTGAGCCAGTAAAGGCCCCTGCCACCAAGCCTGCAAACCCGAGCTCTGTCCTGGGATCACAGGTGGAAGGAGAACACTGACTCCTCCATGTTTTCCTCTGACTTTCCATGCCACCCCCATTAAACAGGTAAGCAAATATAAAAACGATACATAAAGATCCAGGAGGGGACATGGAAAGACGTGTGTCCCTGTGGCTCCTGTGGGCGCATGCACTTCACAACTAACTTGGCAGACGGTGCTAGAGGAACAGCACAAGCCGACCTGTGCCCATCGGGCCAACCTGAATCCACACAGAAAGGCTTGTTCACGCCGGCAACAGCTCTGCTTGTGATCTCCTAGGCACTGGTTCTGGAGTTGGAGCCCGTCAGGAAGAAGGCTCGGCTCTGAAGACTTGGCCCTAATTTTTCCTGGACCCGAACAAGTCTATTGTCCCATCCTCCGCTGATGGTCAACTGCCTCTTTTTGCTCAGCCTGGCCATGACTGGGCCCTACTGTGTCCCAGCAACCTCCACAGAGACCTTCTAGAAAATTCTGCATCTTCAGAGAGGCTCCTCTCAACCCCACTGCCCACATCCTCCTGTGGCCCATGCCAGTACCCCAAAAGGAAAAAAGCAAAACAAAACCAAAAACCAAAAACTGCTGTCAGGCATAGTAATGTACACCTGTCACCCCAGCACTCAGGAAGTGAATGCAGGAGAATTAGGAATTCAGGGTCAGCATGGGCTACATGAGACCTTGCTTCCAGGCCTGCAAGGAAAGCTTTCTCCCAAAACGAGGTGGTGTCTCTTAAGGAATTAAACTCGATGCTGACATCTGGCCTCCACATACAAGCACACTCTTGCACATGCATGATGTCATCTTAGCACTAAGGCCTGCACAAGTTCACGATCATCCACAGCACAAAGCTAGTCTATAGCCAGAGAGCCTCAGTTCCTTAGAGTCTAGCCTATATCAGCTCCCTGAGTCCACAGCCCTCCAGGCCCTCAGCGCCCCTGGTCTGGTCATGGTCTAGCTCACCCTCCTGGCCCCTGTATGCTGGCCACCCTTGGGAGCCAGGCTGGCCAGGCCCTGGTACCCACTCCACTCACTCTGCACCTTATACTCTACCCTGCTCTTGCTTGCCCAACCTTCCTCCTTGCACATCTCCCAGGGGTCCCCTTGGCCTGTGTCCTGTGACTCTCTGTTACACTCTGGGCCTCTGCTGAGTTAATGTCACAATGACATGAGGTCATGGATGTGTGGCTTGCCATGCAGCACAAGGCCCAATCCTCTATCTGCCCTTGCTTGTGACTTTGACCATCCTGTCATCCCTTGGCTTCTGGCCACATCCCTCTCCTTAAGTCCAGGCCTCATGTTTCAGACCTTTAGCAGACTCTGCGGAGACCCCAGGTTTTAATGCAGTTACCTTTGAGGTTTGGGTGGGTGCGTGTTTGTTGGTAGGGCACAATTTTGTTTAGTGCGGGGGAGGGCAGTCCTTATGCCTGTTCACCCTAGAAACATGTAACTAGAAACCCTGTGTGCTCACCTGCCCCACAGCCTCTTGCTGCTTCGCATGGTAGGTAGGGCCATTACTAAAGCACAGTGCCTAAACCCAGAAATCGTCCCATACTTACCAGCCCGCAGGTCCCAGCCCAGCCAGAAGCAGGTGACAGCTGATCAGGCCCTCACCTCAGCACAAAAGAGCCCAGGCTAAGAAGCCTCTGCAGAACCATACTATGCTGTGCGCTCACACAGAGGACCTGGCATCTCTAGTCTTAACAGGCTGTGGGTGCTGCATCCCTGAGGACTTGGGGCATGTCATGTGGGTATTCTAGGCTTTCCACGTTATCATTGTTTTGGCAGACAGGGTCTCATGTAGCCCAGGCTGACCTCAAGCAGTCTGTAAAACCGAGGACAACCTTAAATCCCTGATCTATCTGCCTCCATCTCCTGAAATACAGGCTTGTGCCACCACACTTGCTGTATGTGGTGCTAGGAATAGAACCCAGGGCTTTGTGCGTGCTTGACAAGTACCCTGCCCACTGAGCTGCAAGCACTCTGCCTACTGAGCTCATCTCCAGTCTGTAGTACAACTGGTTTTATTGTTTGGTTTGGTTTGGTTTTTTTGTTTTTCGAGACAAGAGTTTCTCCGTGTAGCCCTAGCTGTCCAGGAACACTGTCTGTATACCAGGCTGGCCTCAAACTCACAGAGACCCACCTGCCTCTGCCTCCACAGTGCTGGGATTAAAGGTGTGCACCCCAACTCCTGGCCCCAGTACAACTGTTAGTCTTCACATAGTGCTCTAACCAGAATGGTGACAAGACACCCTCCATTGACTCATGGGACAGGCTGGCTCTTAACAGAGCCTCCTTCCTGACCTGCGGCCCCTTGGTGCCTCAGTCTCCTTACTGGAACCTGAGGATTCAGAACTGTCTCTTCCCTTTGTAAGACCCCACTCAGGAATTGGCACTCAGCCAGAGGGCTGGGGTACCCTGTGGAGGAAGGAGGGCCCCACAAAAACAGCTGTTCTGCACAGACCCCAAGGGACCCGTCACAGCTCTGGGCCCAAGTGCATGTGTCCAACCTCCACCACTGTCTGGAGGAACAGCCGGCGCCGCCCGCCACAGGCCGTTCCTTCCCGGGTCTGGAAATTTGGCAACGGCTGCAGAGCCTGATTAAAGGCATTCCGAGGCTCCACCGTGCTGTGTACTCCAGTCTGTGTTTATAGTGGGCTGCAGGGATGGGGGAGGCTGGAGGCCCACCGGGGGCTGTGGTGACTCAGCCTGGAATCTACTTGCCTGTGTCCTCCTCCATTTATTCTGTCAACCTGGGCAGTGTTCCCTCCTGGGGGCAAAGTGTCCTCAGTGGGCCAGGTCATCCTGGTGACCCAGCAGGACCTCAACAACATCACAGCAGATGAGAGATGTGAGCCCAAATGAGTCAGGCACGGTGCTCAGAGGCAGGCAGATCTCTGAGTTCGAAGCCAACCCAGTCTACATATTGAGTTCTAGGATAGCCAGAGCCACCTAGTAAGACCCTGTCTCAAAAATAAAACAATTTTTTAATTAAAAAAAAAAAAAAACAACAACCCAAATGTAAGAGTTGGAACCTTTGGCTCCTTCAGAATCAAAAGTGAAGACCAGCTGGGTACTAGTGCATGCCTGTCACCCCAGCACTGGAGGCTGCAGCAGGGGCTCAGAGCCGGCCTGGGTTATAGGACTCCGTCTTAAAAAAATGAGAGATCAGGCAGTAGGAGTGTCTGCTGCTCTGCCTAGACCTGAGCTTGGTTCCCAGCACTTCTTCAGGGGGCTCAGGGGATCCGACACCTCTGGCCCTGTGTGCTCCTGTAAACAGGTCTCTCTCTCTCTCTCTCTCTCTCTCTCTCTCTCTCTCTCTCTCTCTCTCTCTGTGTGTGTGTGTGTGTGTGTGTGTGTGTGTGTAATTTGAATAAAATCATAAAAATAAAAGTTGAGCATAGTGATTGGTGCACAATTGTAGCCCCACTGTTCAAGACGCAGCGGCAGGAGGATTGCTTTGAATCTGAGATCCTGTCAAGGCAGAACACTTGTCTAGTGTGCTTCTAGTCTTAGGCTTCACCCAAGCACTGCGAAAACAAAGAGACCCAAAAAGGAACAAGTGTTGGGGAGGAGGTGAGGCTGGAAGCTTCGAGCTTGTGGGGGTTTGACACATGCAGCTGTTGGGGAAGACGCCACAGCCAGGGACCCAGAACTGCCAGGCAGTACCGATGCTCCCCTCCCTGGGAGCTCCCTCCCTGGTGTGCAGCACAACTCCCACTCCCTCTCCCAGGTGTACACTAGGATTGGCAGGCAGGGGCTCCAGCGCACACTTGCACACTTAGGTTCCCAGATTATTCCCAACCATCGGAAGATGGGAAAACATGCCTGTGTCAATCATCCGAGTAATAAATAAACAGTAACATCCATCGTGTGCCCATCCTGGGGCATGCAGTGGGCCAGATGGACCCCAGACAGACAGGACATGACAGAAGCCAGACGTGAAAGGCCACATCCTGCATAGCTGGGGCTGAGAAATGTCTAGAACATCTAGAGAGATGGGAAGCAGAGTCAAGGCTGCTAGGATGAGGAGGGACTGGCCTCAGCGCAGTTGGCCATCCCAGAGGCCCTCGCACACTGTCCCTAGTTGTACCAGGCTGTCCCTGTAGGAGTGGCATTCTTACACCTGTCAGTCTCTCACCACTGCCACACTTCAGCCTCTAGAGGTCTAGGTCACTGGACTGTGCTCGGATGTGTCTCAGGGCGTATAAGGCATGTAAGAACACATCCTGGCACTTTGGCTGAGGACACTTTCCTTTAGACTCTCAAGGGAGCAGAGAAGGAGTTTGAGGGTCACTGGGGTGAGTGCATGTGAGGTCGCTGCTTGTCCCCAAGCCCTGGTGAGCATGATAGACCCCTGGCTTCAGCCCCCAGTGGCTTGTGTGGGTCTTGACTCCCATCCACAGCAGGGAGGTCAGGTCTTGGATAACATGGGATCACAGGGCATCTCCCCACCTTGTGACAGGCCTCATTGAGAAACGTGGGGAGTGGATTGGATGGAAGGGTACAGTGCTTGTCCCCATCTCCCTTGCCACCCTGGAGCCCTCCCTTCGCAGTGTTGGGAATTGATTGTAGCAAGCCAGTCCTTGTTGCCTAGTGGCTGGTTCTGCTCCACCTAGGGCTGGTTGAGCTGGGATCCCTGTGTGGGGTGGAGATGTGCAACAGCCTGTTCTGAATCTGAGGGCTTAGCTGTAGGGAGCAGATGGTGCCTCTCAGGGAGAGCTTAGGGATGTGGGTGGTGACAGGGCTGGGGCAGCATGGGCAGGGGAGGCAGTCAAGGTGTCCAGTGTAGTAGGGGAGGAGTCTCAGTTTCTATGTGGGCGTGGCTTCAGTGCTGTCTTAGGTCCCTGCCCTTGCTCATTCTGCCCCAGGGCTTTTGTACCTGCCCTCCTGCACTTCAGCAGTTCCTCCAACCTACCCTGAGCTTGCTGCCTCCTAGGGTGCTTTCAGTCCAGGGAGGTTGGCGCTCCCTCTCAGAACACTGAGTAGGTGGCCCTATTCCAGGGTCCTCTGCCCTTGGCCTTCTTCTGCATCTGTGCTCAGAGGCTGCAGGGCCCAAGGGTGTGGACCCCAGGACTGTGTGCTGTCAGACTCTCCTGGGTGCCTGCTGTCTTAGCACTGGGAAGGCCATGGTTAGTCCGTGAGCCTTGTTCCCCATTCCATCCATCAGCATAGGGGCAGCTGCTCTGTCTAGACACAGAACCTGTGTCCCGCCTGAGTCCCCGAGACCTGCCCTTCTGGATAGCCCTGCAAGTGCTTTTCTAGCTGCTTGCCTGCATACCCAAGCCCTGGTTCTCTTCCAGGTTCTATTCCTGGCTACCACTCCTGACAGTGTGGCAGGAGACAGCCCTCAGTTAAGGAGGGTCAGATGGTAAACTGAGGAAGGGAGAATTCCATGGAATTCTAGGCGGCCGCCACAGCGATCAATCCCTTGCTGGTTTCTGTGCAGAGGTCCTGAGGTAGCTGCTCCTGGCTTATCTGCTAGAAGGGCTGTGAGGTTGAGGAGAGCAGAGGGCCAGGCCAGCACAGAGGAAAGCGGAGGCATGCAGGGAACACTTATCCCTTTCCTGGTCTCCCCTCCTACTCCGATCCACTATAGTGTCTGCATAGGACAGAGCCCCAGTGTCAGCTGGCCTGTTCCCTTTAATCTCTTTACAAGGCCAGTCTGTTGCCATGGTGACTCCAGGCAGTCCTGGCCTGCCCAAGGCCACTCCATCTGAACATTGAGGCCTGCCAGGTCCCATCCCCAGGACTTACCATAGTAGCTCTGCACAAGGCCAGAGGTGGGTTTTTAATGATCCTCTGGCCAGCCCACCCCGAGGACATTAGCCAGAGGGATGCCCCCACTGAGCGGCCCACCTGGGGAGGTGTTCCATCTGCAGTGGGAGGGTGTCCCCTTGGAGCCTGGGGAACCTGGGGCCCAGTCTGTAGAATAATCCTCCATGCTTAGCTACCTCCCTGCTAGGCTTGCCGTGTCCATCAGGAGTAGATTGTGTCTCCCTAGCAGTGTGCCCTCATGCTCCAGAGGCAGGGACTGTGACCTCGTGCAGAAATAGTCTTTAATTAAGGGCTGGAGAGATGGCTCAGGACTTAGGAGTTGGAAGTTACTGTTCTGCAGAGAACCTTGGGTGCCTTCAGGCTCCAGGTTGTCCAGCGCCCCCTTCTGGTATCTCTAGACATGTGCACATGCCTATACACAGACACCCACCCATGTAATTAAAAATAAAATACATGTTTTTATTTTGTTTTGTTTTTGAGACAGGGTTTCTCTGTGTCTCTGTGGCTGTCTTGGAACTCACTCTGTAGACCAGGGTGACCTCTGTCTCATAGATCAGCCTGCCTCTGCCTCTTAAGTGCTGGTATTAAAGGCATGCACAACTACAGCTGTCTAAATTATATGTTTTATAATATAGCCTCAAGGTGAGTCCTGGGCTAAGGTGAGAGTCAAATCTCAGGGCTGATTCAGCACCCCTTGGTGTCTGTTTGGGTTGGGTGTCAGGAGCTCTATGGACACAAAACCCCAGTGCTCAGGTTGCTCTCTGATGGGGGTGCTATTGGAGTCTCTGCTAATTTTTCTGGAAATTTCTCCACAGAACTTGAAATACCTGTGTAGGCTTCAATTTTTCAAAATCTACTTTTACTAAGGGTTCTGAAATGCTTTAACCTCCCTTCTAGCCCACCACCCTCCAGAGGTAGTAGAAAGGAAAGGCTATTAGGACATGGGGAAGTGGACCTGTTTAGAAATAGTTCCTTGGGGCAATTTCAATCTCCAATTGTCAGGATGTCAGGTGACTAATTCAGTAGTCAGAAGAGCAAACACGAATCAGCAGTGGTGGCATGACCCAGCAGGAACAGCCAGGCCTCTGCTGAATCAGCACAAGTCAGCAGGAGCCACCAGGACCACAGGGATGCCAGAAGTTCCTGCTGTGCCTCTCTGAATGAAGCGAAGCTCGGTAAAGATGAAGAAGTGAGAAGAATGAAGCATTGTAAAGCCAGCTATGGAAGCCGCCATCACTGTCCATTGGGTCCTATTTATACTCCCCAGACATCACGTGTCTTCCCATGGGTCTTATCTCATCAAGTCACCACATGAGTCTGTATCAGCTGACATCAATCTGCCAATCTCCCCAAATCTGAGTCAGGTGCGAAGTGGAAACTTAGGGTTTCTTTGGAAAGTCAGTTGTGTTGGATGGAGTTTTGCTGGAGCAGACATTTGACACAGACACAGGTAAAAGATGTTTTGCAAAAACAAACACATGGAAGATCACCAGATGTCAAGAAGGACCCAACAGACACAGATGACACTGGATGGTATTGGCACGCCCTGCCAGTCCTTAATTGCCATGTTTGTCCTGACTTCATAGAAAGAAAAGCACCAAAAAACTTCTGGTGCTTTTCTGGTGGCTTTTTGTTGTTTCCTCGGATTTGGGGAGATTGGCAGAGTGATGTCAGCTGATACAGATTAACATGAGAGACTCACATGGCGATTTGATGAGGCTATAACTTTAACTTTTTAATCGTATTTTTATTTATTTTTTTAAAGATTTTATTCATTTATTATATATAAGTACACTGTAGCTGTCTTCAGATACACCAGAAGAGGGCATCGGATCTCTTTACAGATGGTTGTGAGCCACCATGTGGTTGCTGGGAATTGAACTCAGGACCTCTGGAAGAGTAGTCGGGTGCTCTTAACCGCTGAGCCATCTCTCCAGACCTTAATCGTATTTTTAATGATGGTTTTTAAATGTTTTAACCTCTTTTTAGCCCACTACACATTAAAGGTAGTGGAAAAGAAAGGATAGTGGGGAAGTGGACCTGTTTAGAAAGGTTTTTTTGGAGCAACTCCAGTTTATGTTATCTGGAAATTGGCAGTTCAGATCACAGGTTAGCCGTGGCAGCTCGATCCACTTGTAAACATCTCATGGAAATACTGGGTCAGCAGCAGCGGTGGCACAACCTAACAGGAACTGCCTGGCCTCAGCCTCAGCTCCAGTCAGCAGGAGGGACCAGGAGGAATGTCAGGAGAAGTTCGCAACTATGCCTCTCTCAGGGAAGCGAAGATCAGTGAAGATGTGAGACCCACAAGCGTTGCACAGCGAGCTCTATAAGCAAGCCAAGCTCAGCCTCCGTCACTGTCCATTGAGTCCTCCAAACATCACGTGTCCTCCAAGAGCCTTACCTCAGCATGTGTCTTGCCTCAGCTGACAGCACTCTGCCAATCAGTCGGAGTTCACAGAAGTGGCAAGAAACTGCGACACACCACCAGACGGACTTTCCAAAGAACCCTTAAGTTTCCACTTCAATTTGCCCTAAGCTGAAGGGGCTCAGGGAACACCCAGAGATGCTCCATCTAGCTGCCACCCCTGCAGATGCCTTGTCTGGAGACACGCCCAGCATGGCCACAGTGTGAGGTGGACTGCTTCTCCACCCATCAACTTTTTGGGGCCAGCCGTTGTCTTACCACAGGACAGCAGTATGAGTATGTCAGGGACACTTCCCACCCTGACTCCAGTGGTTAGGCACAGCTTTGAAGATCAGCAGCTGTTTGGAAGGATCCAAGGCTGCAGCCAGCAGACAGGAAGTGAGGCCAGGCTTGCAGGTTCTGCTCACCTGTCCTGGTTCTGAATACAACAGCTACTGGTAGACCAGGTCTAGGGACATGTGCTGCAGACTGGCTCTCCAAGACCAGCTCATGGCAAGGGTTGCCAAGGGCCGTGGAGTTGAAAGCAAGCCACTGATGAGGTCCCATCTGTTTTCTCTGGTGGCACTCACCTGTAATCTCAGGACTCAGGCTGAGACAGGAGGATTGCCAGCAATGGGTGAAGTAGAAGGGAGCAGGCTGAAGCAAACATGTGAGTGCCTGCTTACTGTCCTTTTAGGTGGGTTCTCTGAATCACGGAGAAGGTAGACCTGGGGGTCCTGACTTGAGCCCTGGGCTTGACCTACAGGACCTGAGCCAGAAGGCTGTGGTGTGACCTCCTGTTAGCAGCTGTGAGGGTGGAGAGGGGAGGTGCATGACAGGTGTGGGCCCTGAGCTCTGCCCCGGGCAGCCAGGAGTTGCTGAAGCTTCTGGAAGGTCCCTCAAAGAGCTAGTGCCTACATGGCATCCACTCATGTCAAGGTGGCCAGTGTGGCCTGAAGATCAGGCACTTTAGATCAGTGGTCCTCAACCTTCATAACGATGCAGATCTTTAATACAGTTCCTCCTGTTTTGGTGACCCCAACCGTAAGATTGTTTCATTGCTACGTCACAGTACTTTTGCTGCTGTTGTGAGTTATAATGTAAACAAGATCTGACATGCGATCCCCATGAAAGGGTTGTTGGTCCTCAAAGGGTTAAGCACCACTGCTTAGATGCAGGGTAGCTTCAGGAGGGCTGATGGACTATCCTAGGTGGGCAGCCGCAAGTGAGCACAAGACTCACTCCCCACTCCTCACATTTATTTACCCGAGTGCTTGTTCACTCGTGGCCATTCATTCATTCATGAACTCATTCATTCATGCACATACTCCCTCACCCGTTTGAGTCTGTCTCATCAGCGGATAACATGTCAGTGTCCTCTGAGGACAAGTCCTGCGTCCTCAGGGAGCACTGCATTGTAGGAGACATGGGGCAGACCTTTCAATTGTCCCAACCTCATGGCATCAAATGAGCATGGTCAGCCTGCCGGCACCAGTATATGCCAGCACAGCCATACTACCAGGGCATCTGGGTTCTGGTTGGGGTTCAATCTTTCCAACTAAGTAGCCACCATCATGGTTGGCTTCAGTGTCCAGAGTCTAGCTTCCTCAGAAGTCAGGCTAAGGTCAGGTTGCCTTGAAGCCCCAGGTACACAGTGACACTCCTCAAAAAAACTTTATGTATCCATCCACACATCCATCCATCCATCCGTCCACCCAGCCACCGTGTGTGAAAGCTGTGCATTCTGGGTTCAGAGCCAGCCTGGTCAGCAGTGGATCCACCAGCTTGCATAGCCCACCTTTCATCCTTGTTGCAGAGACCAAGTCTTGATAACAAGCGTTGGGTGCTCACAGCGGATTAGAGGAGCAGCAGGAAGGTCAACCCTTGAGAGGTGCTACCCCATCCGCCGTCTCTCACGCACCTGCGCTTTGAGTTTCTTGTACCATAGCCAGCCCGTCGGTGCTGGTTCTCTGAGGCTCTTAGGTGACTTGGCACACTGGTGTTGGGTTGGTGAGCTTTTCCTGGTGTCATTGCTGTAAAGGAGGGTTATGGTGCTTCCCATCACTGCGGAGAGGGCCTGGCCTTGACCTGCTGTCCAGTTCACAGTCAGACTACCAGATTTCCCATGGAGCTTAAACTAACAGAAATCCTCCACTCCTCTATTGAGTCGCCTTAAATTTTCCTGCTTCCTACAGCTGTTAGGATCTCATGTAGCCAAGACTGGCTGTCCTGCCTGGTTTTATGTCAACTTGACCCAAGCTGCAGTCATTAGAGAGTAGGATGAGTGAGGAGGCAGTTGAGAAAAATACCTCCATAGACTGGGCTGTAGGCAAGCCTGCAGGGCATTTCCTTAGTTAGTGATCAAGGGGGGAGGGGCAGCCCATGGTGGGTGGGGCCATCCCTGGGCTGGTGGTCCTGGGTTCTATAGGAAAGCAGGCTGAACAAGCCATGAGGAACAAGCCAGTAAGCAGCACCCTCCACACCCTCTGCATCAGCTCCTGCCTCGGGTTCCTGCCCTGTGAGTTCCTGTCTCCTTCAGTGATGAACAATGATGTGGAAGTGTGAGCTGAATAAACCCTTTCCTCTCCAATGTGATTTTGGTCATGGTGCTTCATGGCAGCAATGGTAACCTAAGACACTGGCCTTGACCTCCTGCCCTTCCCGAGTGCTAGGATGACAGGTGTGAATTGTGACCTGCCACCGGTGTATGCTGTCAGGGCAGACATGCTGAAGGCCCTGGAGACGAGGGGTACAAGCCAGACCTCTGTTTCCTGTGCAGCTCTGTGTGCCACCCAAGATGAGCTTGGCTGCCCTGGGGATGGTGGAGTTCCCGCCACACCAGCCTGAATGCAGAGCGGCTGCAGGGCCCAGGGTGCTGAGCAAGGCGGGTGGGCTCAGGGACAGTGCAGGACATCAAGGTTTGTGCGGTCGGGCCTGGGAGCCCTGAGTGTCTTACTGGTCAGACCCAGTTCTGAGGTTTGCCCCCAAACACTAGGCTTCCTTTGTCCCCACACATAGCAGTGAGCCCAGTGGCCCTGGTATGCACCGCCCTGATCTCCAGTCTCTAAGAACATGTGGCTCTGTACATCCAGGAGAAGCATTTGTGGGCACACATACTGTGCACTGTCATTCCTGTCCGCACGGGGCTGGTAGAACCCAGACTCACCTGTGTGTGAGACCCACACAGCCCTAAACAAGGAGGGCAAAAGGCACTGCGTGGACCTCACCCCGAGAAGCACCCCAAGCATCTGGCTTGGTTTGTATTTTTAATTACAGTTACTTGTTGGGTGAAATCCACATAAAATGTATGTTGAGGTCTGAGGACAAGTTGCAGGAGTCAGCTCTCTCTGGGACTCAAGGATTGAACTCATGTCCTCAAGTTTGTTAGTAAGTTTTCGCCTGAGCTGCTTCCCCAGCCCCTTTCTATATTTCATAGCTGCTGGGAGACTCAGTGGGGACCCTGTGGGTGGGACTAGCTGGTATCCACTGAGAACACAGGGATCTCCCAGTACAGACCCAGCAGAGGTACCTAGGAACCAGGCCCGTTCATCTTCCTCTGGCCTCCACTGGAGCTCGCAGGAAACAGCTGTTTACCTGGGCGAGGTACTTGGCCGGGCATGCAGCCAGTTGGGCTCTGCTTCCCCCTCCAGTGTCCAAGGCCTCCCCAGGAAGCAGGGCTGGTGTGGAAGAGAGGTGGGAAGGCTGGGCTGCCAGGAGTCGTTTGTGAGACCTGAGAACCAGCCCCTGTTGTGTACACAGTGCTGGACCCTAGCAACCACCAGGCCCTGCCGGAGTAGACAACACCAGACAGCAAGATCCTGTGGGACAGAGCACACTGAGTAGGCACTGAGGACCCTGGTCAATGAGGGTCCTGGGCCATTCCCCCAGATTAAACGTCTTCCATTGTCCCTACAATTCCGAGGTGTCAACTCGGAGTCCCAAGGAGCTGGGGGGCCGACTTAGACTTAGTCTGGATCCCCAAGTGCTTAGGGCACCAGGCAGCTGCCCAGGCCCTGTGGCAGTGGGGCACATAGTAAATCTATGACCAGTTTCCCACCATTGAAAGAGGCTCCCCAATGGCTAGCACATCCATGGTCCCTGCCAGGCCTCCCCAGGTCTCAAGGGAGTGAGCCAGGCAGCCGGCTCCACAAGTTCATGATTAGGAGCTCCTCAGGGTGCACTGGGTTTTGCCTTTTGTAAGCCTCAGTCAAAAGGACATTGTGGTCCCTGAATCCCACCAGCTAAATCCTCTGGGTACTACTCCATGGGGTATACTGAGAACATGTCCCCTTCTGCATGGTGACCGTTGGTGGCTTTGCTTTTCCAGCTTCAACTGCAGAAGTCGCAGTATCTCCAACTGGGCCCCAGCCGTGGTCAGTACTATGGCGGGTCCCTGCCCAACGTGAACCAGATTGGAAGTAGCAGCATGGACCTCTCCTTCCAGGTGAGCCCCCATTCTCCTGGCTCTGCGCCCCTCCTAGGTGATACTCCAGGTCTTCCTGTTTCAGTGGTGTCCCACTCTGGGGCCTCCTCCAGCTACAGACTCCAGGGACAGCTGGTTGGCTCACAGAAGATGGGCCATGTCCCCTAAATTAAGCATGTGCCATTGTCCCCTGAAATTCACAGAGGCCAGCTTCCCACTCTTAAACACTCCTCTTGTCTCCTGGGGCCCAGGAGAGGGGAGCAGCCTAGCCAGTTTCCCTGAGCTGCAGACTCCTGGAGTCAGCACACACCATCAGCACCCCCCAACCTCCCCCCTTCCCCAGCCACTCACAGCACTCAGCAGCTGCTGCACCTGCCAGCAGGCTGGGAGGCCCTGAGAAGAGCTCAGGGCCTTGGGGGCTTGGCTCCAGCCGCCTCACTGATCTGCAAGCCCAGCAGTTCTCAGAAGGAAGCCCCTGCCGCCTGACCCCACTTGTCTGCAGACAGTTCTTGGCAGAGCCGCACACCCTGCATGGCTCCCTCAGGCCACAGGCTGCTGTCAAAATAATAAGGGCTGGTGTCTTCTCCCCAGACCCCAGTCTTTAGGAGAAGCAGGAGGGGCTGTGTGCAGACAAGGCCTTCACATACAGTGCTACCAAGGGTCTGAGAACAACCATTTCCCCAAGAGCTCACAGGCTCCGGAGTTGTCCTCGGCTTCTCCCTGACTGCACTACACGGTGGTGTGAGCTGCTGGGTTAGGCAGCCTGGGTGCACTTGGGGCTGCTAGCCTGGTCCTGGTCACCGTGTCAAGTTCCAGGTCCCGGTGGCATGCTGAAGTCACTGGCTCTCTATGGCAGAGAATCTCCAGTTCATCTGTCTCCCAGTTCCTCCTCTTCTACCTGAGTACCCTCTTACCCCTCATTTAACCCTGTGTGGGTATCACAGTGAGCTCCTCAGTCCAAGGGCACCAGGGACCCTACTGAACCCATTTGCCCAAGGCGCAAATGCCCACCTAATGGTTCAGAGTGTTGGGGTTTTGCATTTTTAGTGTAGTGGGTTTTGGGGGTAGCTCTGGCCGCAGCTCAGTGTTTCTGGTAACTGAGCCCAGACTGAGGCTGTTCTCACCCAGCACCAGCCTGTAAGACCCTGACCTACAGGTCAGGCCTGTGTAGCCCACAGTTGTCACTGTGGCTCTTTGGGACGTGCCTCCTCCATCCACCTACCTGAGGCGAGCTGGCCTCAATGCCCCCATCTTGGGAAGTACGTATGGATGTCACTCAAAGTCCCCCAGGACCCCTGGAGTCCTTCCTGGACAGATGCTATGTGCACATATCCCAGTGTATGTTACAGCAGAATCTAAGCATGTGCCCCAAGCTGCGTGGGCCAAGCCCCCAAGCATGTACGTTCCCAAGGGCTGTGTCTCAGGGCTGGAGAGCTGGGAGGGGCCTGGAGACGTGGGCAGATGAGAGAGATGGGTAGCAGTTGCCTCAGTTTCCCTTCTAGATGTCTCAGAGAGATGACTGGCTCCTACCCTCCATAGGCCCTAATGGTGAGGTTCATGGACATCTTGGGACTCATTGCCTTTCTATGGGTAAAAATGTAGAAAAGTCTGAGTTCGAGGCCAGCCTGTTCTACAGGATGAGTTCCGAGATAGCCAACAAAACAAACAAACAAAAAAAAGTAGAAAAGCACAGACTCAGCAGGGTCTTCTGGGTCACAGAGATTTGGCAGTGGCCACTCAGACAACCTTGAAGGCAAACAGAAAAAGAAGTGGCTGGGCCACTAAATATCCTAAAAGAGAAGCCTCTTTAAATATCAGAATGGCTTTCGCTTTCTGCCTGGGAGACAGAAGGACCCTGGGCCCAGATAGCCAGGCAGGCATGGGGACAAGTCATGTCCAGGGCTGGCACAGGCAAGTGAGTTCATCTTAGCATGGTGACAGGCTCCTGGCAGCCTTGGGGACTCCAAGGCTCGCCTGGAACCTTATGCCAGTCCAGGTGCTGGTAAGAAGCCCCATCAGCTACACCACAGCCCCAGAAGGCGCCTGTACTTGGCTCTTAGTGGTGCCTGGCTGAGATGCTAGGGGTGGGAGCAGGAGAGGGGACAGGAGAGGGGGCCACAGCGCAGTCCAGAGCAGTTCTGGGCTCCGCCTCAATCATCTTGGGAACAAGCGCTGGGCCAGGTGGGCCCCACAGCAGCTCTGGGCTCGAAGCCCTGGGGGCCTCTCTTGGCAGGCCCCTCCAGAGATGACGTAGGTGGGGACAGGAGGCCGGCCTGGCCTGGGGAGAGAGGGTGGAGGCCTGTCTGCACCTGGCCAGCTGGGAGAGCTTCTCAGTCATCTGCACCCCTGGCACCAGGCAAAGCTTATACTGCCCTATCTGGCCCGAGCACGCAGGCTGGACTGTGTGTCTCCTGCCCTTTCTGGGATAGCACTGCTGGCTTAGCAGGAGCTGGGCTGCCAGAAGTGCCTATGGAATAGAGTTTAAGTGTGTCCCCAGAGCAGAGATCTCCAAGGGCTGAGCTAGGGGAACCTCAAGCTACAGCCAGTAACCTGTGAGTCCGCTGTATCCTTTCTGAACCCTTGTTCCTGACCCATCCCCTTCCCCAGACCCCCTTTCAGTCCTCAGGCCTGGACACCAGTCGGACCACACGACATCATGGGCTTGTGGACAGAGTATATCGTGAGCGTGGCAGACTTGGCTCCCCGCACCGCCGTCCCCTGTCAGTAGACAAGCATGGGCGACAGATATCCTTTTTGCAGAGGATGTGTGGGATTGGGAGGGGACAGGGGGTAGGCACACATTGCTGCCTGTGGACACCAGATCAGGGAGACCTGGGGAAGGCCTCAACACAGGATGTTGGAGCCAGAACTGGGGTAGAGAGAAGAGTTAAGGAGAGTGACCCCAAACCACAGAGGACTGGAACACAAGGAGCCATTGGGAATGCAGCTTTCAAGGGCTGCAGGAAGTGGGGCGTGGCTCGGAGGCAGCATGGGCATGACAGTGACTCCACACATAAAAGCGGCCTCTGTTGTTTGGAGGGTGGACACCTGCCAGGGCCCCCCTTCTAACTTGGCTGCCCCAGCCAGATCCCCATCACTAGAGTGGCTTTGGGTTACTCTTTCCCCCACCCTCAAGTCTGCAGAATGGAGCTGTCTGCCTGCCCGCTGCTTCTTACTTCTGAGGCTTTGGTGCTGGGAGCTGCCTCAGTGGAAGAGGTCAGTTGAACTTGGCCTCCCTAAGGCATCTGGAACCCAGCTTGAGGCCCAGGCCTCCTCTTGGAATGGTTTGGGAGGACGGTGCTGAGTTGTAAGTAAATGGGTCTGGCCCCTGGGGAACCGCAGCACCCGTAGTTGCTTTTTTTAGGCAGAAAATGCCCCTTGCCCTCCTGGCCAGCTATCTGCAGACCCAGCCACGCACTGGGAGCAGAGGCCACTCCCAGCAGCTTAGCCCCACAGGCTCTGCATCAGGCTTCCTGGGTCAGAGCACACTCTGAGATTCCCTTAACTCATTCACGCCGACAGCTGCCCCTATGGCACCGTGTACCTCTCGCCTCCTGCGGACACCAGCTGGAGGAGGTCAGTGGAGGGGGCGCCCAGCCTCTGGGAGGAAACAGTGTAGACTTTATCACCTGCAGAGCATAGGCACTGCAAGTGCTGCAGTAAGCAAGAGGTTTGCAAAAGATCCCAGAAGTCAGCTCTGAATTGTGGAGAGCATGGCTTGAGAGCCTTCAGAACAGAACCTCATTTTTCCTCCTTTCCCCCATCCTCTTCCTCCTCTTCCTCCTCCTCTCCTCCTTCATCTTCCTCTTCCTCTTCTCCTTCCTCTTTCTCCTCTTCCTCCTTCTTTCTCCTCCTATTTCTCTTCTTTCTCCTCTTCCCTTCTTTCTCCTCCTGTCTTCTCCTTCTCTCTGTTTTCCATATTTCTTACTTCTTTTCAGAATTGATTAGTGAATGGTGTATCTTGCCTGTTCCACTTTATTTTGCTTCCCTCATGAGACAAGCGCTCGCTCTCTCTCTTCTCTCTCTCTCTCTCTCTCTCTCTCTCTCTCCCCCTCTCTCTCCCTCTCTCTCCCTCTCTCTCTCCCTCTCTCTCTCTCTCTCTCTCTCGCTCTCGCTCTCGCTCTCTCTCTCTCTCTCTCTCTCACTCTGTGGCCTATTTGGGCTGCATATTCCCAGGCTTCACTGGTCCCTCTGCCTCAGCCTCCAGAGAAGCTAGGAACAAAGGTGTTCACTGCCAAGCCTGGCGCTCGCCTCTATGAAAGCTACGTTGCTGACACATATGTAAATGGTCTTTATTGACTGAGATGCACATCTGTGGCAAACCCCACCGGCCATGCATGAGGACCCTGCTTCCATGTCCAGCAACACAGGAAGGGCACTGTAGGAAACACTGCTTGTCAATATTTGCAAGATGATGGGTCACCCCGTCATCCCAGCACGCAGGAGTCTGAGGCAGGCAGATCTCTGACTTCAGGCCAGTGGGGGCTGCACATTGAGACCCTGCCTTAGAAACAAGGGGCTGCAGATGCAGCTCAGCAGTTAAGCACATCCAGAGGACCCAGGATCCAGTGGCAGTACCACATGGTGGCTCACAAGTGCCTGTAGCTCCAGATCCAGGGATATGGTGTCCTCTTCTGGCCTACAAGGGAACTATGTGCACATTACATGGACACACATACACACAAATAAAATAAACCTTGAAAATAACAGTGCAGTACAGCACACAGTGTGGGTGTCCTATCCAGTGCTCTGGGAGGATGTGAAGGTTCTGTGCCCACACTGCTCTAGCGGATGTGTGTCAGGGGATTGAGTGACCCGGGTTCGGACCCTGGATAACGACAATATTAAAGAACATACTCTGCTGCTACTCCTTCCTCTGTGCAGGTCTCATGTCCTCAGGCCAACCCGAGATTTTACATCTAATGCCTTCTAGCATTAGCCACTGGGATGGCCTGTGTCACCACACCTTGTTTATGTGGTGCTAGGATGGAGCCCAAGGCCGTGTGGATACCAGAGGAGCACTTGGCCACCTGGGTCACAATCCAGGGCTGGTTTGGTTTGGTTTGGTTTGGTTTGGTTTGGATTGCTTTTGTAGACCAGGCTGGATTTGAGCTCGCAGAGATCTGCCTCCTGCAGCCTCCCACGTGCTAGAGTTAAAGTTGTGATCTCCACACCTGGCTTTTTGGGGGACAGCACACACGTACACTGCAGATGAAAGGCCAGAGGTCAGCTTGTCATTCTCTCCCACCATGTTGGTCCCGGGGCTAACACTTCTCAGGTCATCAGACTTTTCTGAGAGCTCTCTCACCTCTCCACCCTCTTGCTGGCCTGACTGTTTCAAACATGGCTTCTCCTGGGCTCCAGGCAGGCCTCAGACTCTTGGGCTCACACAGCCTCTGTCTTCACTGTCTCGGGGACCAACATGTGCGTTATCATCCGCAGCTCTCACTGTCAGTTAGAGCAGGCCGAGCTGGGAGGGGCTGCAGGTGGAGTCCTTGGAGCTCAGTGGCTAGAGAGCTCACCTAGCAGGTACAAAGTGTGGGTTCCATCCCAGCTCCACTAAACCTGTGCTGAGGACCTCACGGTGGCTCACAACAATCTATGATTCCAGTTCCAGGGGATCTGACACCTTCACACCTCCGTGAATGTCATGTAGCACACAGGCATACACAAAGGCAGAATACCCATACATATTAAGTAAAACTAAATAAACGTTTTAAAATACCACAGTTCTTCAAAAACAACAAAACTGGGCATGGGGAGCTGGGTGGTGGACAGCTTCTTTATTAAAATTGTGCCAAAACACAAGGACCAGGGTTCAAATCTGTAACCCACATGAACATCGCAGCACTCATCTGCAAGCCCAGGACCACTACAGACAGGATGTGGAGGCAGGAGGGTCCCTGAAGGAGGTCAGGCCGGGCAGCCTGCAGTACACAACAGTGACAACAAGGACCCAGAAGGTGGACTGGAGAGCTAGCACCCGAGGCTGACTCATATCACATCATGGGCATGTGGTCACAGCACTGAGGAGGATCAGTGGTTTAAGGTCAACTGTGCAGTGAGTTTAAGGCCTGCCTGGGCTACATGAGACCCTGCCTCTAGAAACAGGGTTTTTACATCCATTTTACCATAATAAAATTGAACACAGAGAGGTCTGATCACTGGCCTGGGACCACACAGCTGGTGGAACACCATAGGCTGCCCCAACCCATGGGCACATTCCTGGACCCTTGTGAGGATTAAAAGTGTTTGATATGGGTAGATCAGGCTGAGGCTTATTCCTGTGAGTGTCACCATCTCTCTGTCTCGCAGGACCAACTCTGACTCTGCCCTGCACCAGAGCACAATGACACCCACCCAGGCAGAATCCTTCACAGGCGGGCCCCAGGATGCGCACCAGAAGAGAGGTATATGAGGGGTTCGGTGTTTCTGCCGGGCTTGGGCAACCCAGCAGCCTGCATGTCCCAGGCAGTCATTAGTCTCTGGGGGACTGACATTTAGAGGAAGACTCAGTAGGACACGTGTTTAGAAGCATCTTTCCCGCCCTCGCCGGTGTACACTGGGCCTGTGACTGACTGGGACGCCAGCACATCTGTGCAGAGCACAGAGGGTTTGTCACCTCACACAGTAGCTAGGGACAGACCCTAGCAGTGGGTACCACTTGATGCAGGCTTACAGCTCTACTGCCCAGAGCCATCTTCATCCCTCCTAGGACCCAGCCAGGTAACTCTGTATGAGAAAGCGGCTCTCTCTGTCCCAGGTTTGGGGTGAGCTTCCTCACTGGCTGGGCTGTGCACAAAGCCCTATAGCTGAGGCTGCGCCCCCAGTTCTGGGCTCCCACATGGCAGCTAGTCCCTGACACAGCTCCTGCACCAATCATCTTGAAGAGTGAGGACTCTGGGTTCTGTGAAGCTGGGTGCAGCAGACCTTTCACACCAGAGCCAGAGAAGTCACCCGTCTTGCATCTTAGGCCTGTGTGTGGCAGTCCACTGGGTCCCAGGGAGCTTTTCCTGGTTAAAGGACTCACCCTGGGTGTGGGGGTTGGCGGGAGCCAAGGCTACAAATTGAAGACCCTGTGTACAGTGCAGGAGGGCTGAGGTCAGAAGGTCCTGTGAGTCCTCCTTACACAGGGATGCACCTAAGCTCTCGTACCCAGAATCCACTCGGCCTTGATGTGGGAGGACCCATGTCCCCTCTCCCCGTGCCCTTAGAGGGACCAAGGGAACAGGTTTCCGGCTGCCTCCTGACATTCTCTGGTGAAGCTCTTTCCCATCGGCCATTGTTTCTCCTGGCCCAGGAAAGAAAAGAACCTGGCAGCAACAGAACATTTGCTGAGCGTGTGTGGGGCCCTGGGTCCATCTGCAGCATTGCAAAACAAACAAAATTTAAAAAGGAGAAAAGGAAGGGAGAGAGGAAGGAAGAAAGACACTCGCCATGACTAAAAGTGGGCTTCTGGTATGGTTGGTTCCAGGGCATCAACCAATATCCATCCATCTCATCCCTTGGGCCTCTCACTCGGCCTTTCAAAGTCCCACCTACTGTCTAGCCTGAGGCTCCTTCTGACTTGTCGGCTCACTCTCAGGCACACATACTCTGGGCAGATCAGTTAAATCCCAGGTAGCTTTAGCAATAGGGTCAGAACCAGTCCTCAGTGTGGGGACCCAAGCCTGGCCCAGTCACTGGGTGCAAGCAGTGCCCAGTCACCACAGATGCTACCAGGGTGGCAGATGGCAGTCTCAGAGTCTCTGCTGACCTGTACAGCCAAGGCCTCCAGGGCCCTGGCCTGGGTGGGGGCCTGGTGGGATCCTGATCAGCCTTGGCTCCATCTGCTGTCTCAGCTCTTTGCACCACTGATGATCCTTGTGCGGGGTTTTCTTGTTAATTAGGCCCCTTCCACAGCTTCAGTAGAGCCTCCAAGCTTTCTGTTAGGGCCCTGCGGTCACTCAGCTGTGTAGTCATGTTGTCCTGACCCTTCTCTCCCCCTACATCCAGTCTTACTGCTCACAGTCCCAGGAATGGAGGAGACCGGATCCGAGACAGACAAGACCCTTTCTAAGCAGTCATGGGACTCAAAGAAGGTAAGGGCTGCTGGTAGGCCAACCTTTTTTCTTCATGTTCTTTTCAACCCCAGCCTGGAAGCAAATAGCCAGGGGCACGTTGAGATAGGAACCTTGCTCAGCTTTGCTGTACCCAGGCTTTGACGCCGACTGCTGGCCTGTCAGACTGACCAGAAACAGCTCAAGGTGTTGACATCTGTGGCTAATTAGGGCAGTGACAAAAACACACACTCATCCCAGTTGGGACCCCAGCACCCCACGTCCTAGCCCAGTCTTGTGGTTTGAGATTCAGAGCCATAGAACAAGGCCTTGCCTCAGAACACAAAGCAAAATCAGGGTGAGTGAGGGGCTCAGCAGATGAAGGTGGTTGCCACCAAGCCTGGCCACCATAGTTCCATCCTGAGGAGACATTTGGTAGGAGAGAACCAAGTCCCTGAGTTGTCTTTTGACTTCCACACCAATTCCCCCTCAAGTCCCAAGGAATCCGGTACCCTCTTCTGACTTCATAAGCACAAGGGACACAGATAATACACAGTCATGCATGTAGGCAAAATACACATTAAACAATATTTGGAAAAAAAAGAAAAAGGCCAGGCAGTAGTGCACACCTTTAGTCTGAGCACTTTGGAGGCAGAGGCAGGAATATCTTCAAGTTCAAGGCCACCCTGGTCTTCAGAGTGAACACCAGGGCAATCCTGGCTACATACACACACACACACACACACACACACACACACACACACACACACACACGAGGAGAGAGAGAGAGAGAGAGAGAGAGAGAGAGAGAGAGAGAGAGAGAGAGAAACCTGTCTCAAAAAAACTAAATAAACAAAATCTTTTTCTTTCAAAGTTAAAAGGAGGCTAGGGATGTGGCCGGGGATGTGGCTGGGGGCGGGGTGGGGGTAGCGTGCTCCCAAGCATGCAGATTCCATTGCCAACAGTGAAGAAATGGTGTGGCCAACAACTCCCACCCCGGCTTTTTTTTTTTTGGTTCTTTTTTTCGGAGCTGGGGACCGAACCCAGGGCCTTGCGCTTCCTAGGTAAGCGCTCTACCACTGAGCTAAATCCCCAACCCCCCAACCCCGGTTTTAATCCCAGCCAGATTGTCTTGGGAGACAGAGGCAGGTGGATCTCTTGTAAATTCGAGGCCAGCCTGGTCTACAGAGTTAGTCTCAGGACAGCCAGGGCTACACAGGGAAACTTTGTCTCAAACCAAAATCAGAAAGAAAACAATTTCTACCCATCCCCCACAACTTTGAACTCCTTGTTGGCCCAGTTTCAGAAGCAGGGTAAGTGCGGCCTGCGCTGACCTCCAGCTCAAGAAAGACAGGAGTTATACTGTCAGCCTCACGTTAGGGCTGAGGCAGGAGAGGAAGGATGTGCACCAGCCTGGACTACCTGAGAGTTTGCCAAAATGAAAATATAAAGAAAGAATGAATATATATTTAGAGATGGTGAGGCCTTTCTTAAGAAAGCTGTTAGGGTCTCTGAACCCATGAAACACTTGCCTTTCCTTTAATTACATTTTTAAAATGTATTTTGTACATGAGTGTGGTGTGTGCGCACGTTCATCCCGCAAGTGTGTGGAAAGAGAGGACAACTGTAGAAGTCAGTATTTTTCCTCCTGCCATGTGGGTCCTGGGAATCGAACTCAGACCATCGGCCTAAGTGGCAAGCTCTTGTACTGGCTAAGCCATACAGCTGTCCCAGAAAGCTTTTGTAAATCTTCCTCTACCCAGCCCATGGTCTGACAAGTGTTTACTCTGGAGATCTGTTCCAACCCATTGTTCCTGTGTTTCCTGCCAACTCTGCTGGTCACAAGCCACCCTCAGGGAAGCCCGTGGGTGCTGCCTGCCTGCCCTGCATCCCTCTGGTCTGTGTTCTAGCCTGCAGCACTGGCCCCTAAAGGACCAGGCTCTCAGAGACCCCAGGCAGCCAAGGACTAGCCTAGAGCTAGGTGTGGGGCTGCAGAAAGCCCTCAATATGGCTACACACAGGGTTAGCTACAGGATCTGGGGAAGGTGTGGGAAGGCCCCTCCTTATAGCTCCTGGCTCTGCCTGGGGCTCCTGAAGCCATCCCTGCACTACATGGCTTCTGGTTGTCCTAGACGAAAGGGAAAGAGCCCTGGGCTCAGCACACAGGACACCATGCCTGCCACCTGGCACCTGCCATCTGCTCTGCTCTCTTTCAGGCGGGTTCCAGGCCCAAGTCCTGCGAAGTCCCTGGAATCAAGTAAGTCACCCCTTTGCTCCCCATGGCTCTTCTCTCTCCAAGCCTGCACCCATTGTCAGGGGCGAACCTGAGCATGCCCCCAGAGGTCACCCAGCAAGTCCTGGCCATCATGACCCCTGTTCCAGCCTGGGGTCCTGTTGTGCTTGGGGCTCAGTAAAGGGTTTTCTTTGGTATCCACTGATCTCCCCAGTCTCTCCTGTCCTACTGCAGTTGTCCTGGGTTGGCAGGGCTGGCCTGCTAGTCACTGTCCCCAGACCTTATGTCCTGTCTCCTCCTCCCTCCCCCGGCCTCTCCCAGCATCTTTCCATCTGCAGACCAGGAGAACACAGCAGCCCTGATCCCTGCTACCCACAACACAGGAGGCTCCCTTCCTGACCTCAGCACCATCCACTTCCCCTCCCCACTGCCGACCCCACTGGACCCCGAGGAGCCTCCATTCCCTGCTCTCACCAGCTCCGGCAGCACCGGCAGCCTGGCTCATCTAGGCGTTGGCGGCACAGGCCAGGGTAAGGCCCCCATGCTGTCCCTGCTGGCAGCATGCACTGCGGTGAGGAGCTCGTGGGTCTGTAGCTAGCGGTGGCACACCTACCCCCCAGAAATCAGGCTGTGGCACTAGGGCTGTGCCGGGAAGCTCCAGGCTTCAGGGAATGGGTGGGAGTCAGGAGGGAGCACTAGTGGCTTTGACCTGGTTTGCCTGTGACCATCCGGTTTGGCCCTCCCAAGTTCAGTTTTATGTGTATGGGTACTTTGCCCGCATGCCTGACTGTGCACTACTTGTGCACAGTACTTGCTAAGACCAGAAGGTGCTGGATCCTTGGATTTGGAGTTATGCACAGTTGTAAGCAGCCATGTGCATGCTGGGAACTCAACCTAATCCTCTAGGAGAGCAGCCAATGCTCCAACCATTGGGCCATCTCTCCAGGCCAACCTCCCCCTTTCTTTTTTCTTTTCTTTTTTTTTTTTTTTCGGAGCTGGGGACCAAACCCAGGGTCTTGTGCTTGCTAGGCAAGCGCTCTACCACTGAGCTAAATTCCCAACCCCCAACCTCCCCCTTTCAAAAGTTCATTTCTCCCCTTGGCCTTTTCCTGGCAATGCCCACTTCCTTGCCTATCCCACTGGCTCCCAGTCTGATCCAACACTGCTTCTCCTGTTTACTGTGACTCTTGACCTCTTTGCTTTCACCCCCTGCTCATTGACGGTGTCCCTGTCAGCCCCACCATGAGCCTGAACCTGTGCAAGGTCAACTTCTGTTTCTGCAGCATCCATGAAAGCTTAGTCTTCCACCCCGCCCCCCAGCCTGACCTCTCAGCCGCACTGCTCACCCCAGGGCCTTTGCACAAGCTGCCTGGTCACGGCCCTGTGTCCCACTCTCTCACACTGCCCAACCAGCACCTTCCACTCCTCTTCAGCATCCCTTGTTCCTGCCATGACACAGCAAGCCCCAAGCTGCTGGGGCTGTAGGTTGCGACGTGGATGAGGACAGATGGTGGGGATGAGGACAGATGGTGGAGGAGACAGATCACATGGTGGGCTCTGTGTGGAGTTGCTCTCCAGGCCTGGGATTAGGGGCTGGTAAGGAGCTCTATGGCCCCTGAGGTAGGATTGATGTGGGGAGATGAAACCAGGGCCATCCAGGCTTGTCACTGATGCCAGCCCCCAGGGGATGGGAGAGGGAGGTGCCAGTGTGCCTGGGGTATTTTCTTTCCTGAGATGAAACATGAAGTTCACTTGTTGCTGGGGCTAAAACCTGGGGCCGTGTGTCTGCTCAGTCGATGCTAAAGACAGAAATGGGCCAACCCACAGGTCCCAGCCGGTACCTTTCCCCTAAGCCACACACACTACCTCCTCAGCTCCTTTCCTGGGCTTCCAGGTGAACAGATGGGGTCAAAGGCCAAGAGAGCAGGACCCTGGAGTGAGGGTATGCAGGCCCTTGTGCCTGGCAGACCCCAACTGTGAGGTCCAGGGAAACAAGGATTCGGGGTTCCACACCCCTACTGCAGTTCCAGTGTAAGCAAGCCTAGGAAAATGGCTTCTGTGGCGTTGCTGCTGGCCAAGCCTGACCGGTAATATGTGCCATGTGTGGTTGTTTAAGAGCCAGCCAGTCCCCTTCACATGAACTTTATTTTCTGGGCACCTTTTACATGAAGCCAGGCCCTGGTACACACACACAGTCTCCACCTCCTCACCCTAGTGCCAGACGCTGGTACAGGAGAGGAGCTGGGAGACCAAGCCCCTGCCCCACATTGTCTGAGGACCAGTACACAAGAAGGTGACCCGGTGTCCACTGCTGGCTGCGCTCCAGGGGCCTTCAGGGCTCCATCACCAGGGCTGTGTGCCAGAGCCAAGCCACTGCCACCTGGCCAGCCTGCTCCACCCTCCCCTGCCCAGAGTTCCCCTCCAGTTGGCTCTGCTCCAAAGGTGATCCAGGCTGGGCAGAGAAGCCAGCCAGCAGGACACCCATGAGGCCTGCCTGCCCATCTGGCCTCTCTGGGTGTGATGGTGCTTAGGCAAGGACTAAAGTGGGCATCAGACCAGGCTAAACATACCGGCTAGAGGTGTGAATTCTTTGGCCCACAGATTGTCTGTCTGTCTGTCTGTCTGTATGCACGCATGTATGTCTATCTGTTGGTCTGTGTGTGTGTGTGCATGAGTGTATGTGCATAAGTGTTCCTGTCAGCCTGTGGTGCCTGTGTGCACGCACACTCTTGCTTGTTAGTCCCTTTGAAGTCATGTTTAAAAATCAAGCCAGGAGTTCGGTCCCCAGCTCTGAAAAAAAGAAAAAAAAAAAAATCAAGCCAGGGGCAAAATATGACAAAATATCTCCGAAGACAGGCAGGCGGATCTCTGTGAGTTCAAGAACAGCCAGGGCTACCCATTGAGACATTGTCTATAAATCAAGTAAGCAAGCCTTGGCGCTATTGAAATGGCTCAGTGGATAAAGGCATATACACCAAGCCTTAGGACCTATGTTCAAGTCCTAGACAAACACAGCGCAGGGAGAAAAAAAACTTCAGCATGTCCTTGGGCCGCTACACATGTCCCCATGTGCCTGTACCAGCCCACCCCATAGAGAAATTTATTTAAAAAGAATTTTTAAACAATCAAAACCAGACCAGAGTGATGGCTCAGCAGTTAAAAACCCCTACAACTCTTCCAGAGGACTGGAGTTCAGTCCAGCAGGCCCACCAGGTGACTCGCAGCTACCTGTAACTCCAGCTCCAGGGGATCCTGGAAGCTCCCAGGGGAAACTTCAGGCTCTCAGGCCACCTGCATGCACATACACATGCCCCACACACAAACACAATTTTAAAAATTATTGGGGGAGAAGGGTTGAGATGGGGGCCCTGGCTGTGTTGGAACTCATGACATGGAACTCAGAGATCCACCTGCCTCAGACTCTTGAGTGCTAGGATTAAAGGTTTACACCACCATGCCAGTTTTTTAAAAAAACCAAACAAAGCGTAATGTCTCACACCTGTCATCCCAGCACTCAGGAGTCTGAGGCAAGAGAATCACATTGAGTTTTAGGCCAGCTTGGTTATATAGTGAGACTCTATCTCAGAAAGATTTTTTTTTCTTTTTTTTTTTTCGGAGCTGGGGACCAAACCTAGGGCCTTGTGCTTGCTAGGCAAGCGCTCTACCACTGAGCTAAATCCCCAACCCCCTCAGAAAGATTTTTAAAAATAGGAAAAACCATCTTCTTTTTGTTCTACAGAAGGTCCTACCTAGCCGTTTGCCCCACCTGTGATCCTGTATGTGCAGGCATTTTGTGCATGCATGCCTCGGGTATGCCTAGGGCCTGCTGAAGCTAGACGGTTCTGGGTCTCCTGCAAGAGCAGCAGGTGTCCTGGCTCCACACCCGAGCCATCTCCCCAGCCCCCCTCACTTCTGTTTTGTTGAAGTCAGGGTCTCATGTAGCCCAGGCTGGACTAGAACTTGCAGTGTAGTCAGGCAAGACCTCAAACTCGTAATCCTCCTGCCCCAGTTTCCCAAGGGCAGAGTGACAGGCATGCATCACTCTGACTGGTGAATGTAGCATTGGGGGCTAACACAAAACTTTGTGCACTCTAGGTAAGCAGTTTACCAACTAAGCTGTGAGCCGCCTTCTTAGCCAAGTGCCAACTTTCCACCTCTCCTTAGCAGACTTATGTTGTGTGTGAGTGTTTACCTGTATGCATGTCCATGTACCGTTTGTGTGGCTATGCCCTTGGAGCTCAGAAGAAACTGTAGGGTCCCCTGGGGCTGGAGGGACAGGTATTGTGAGCCCGTGTGGTGCTGGGAATTACACCCAGGTTTTCTGCAAGAGCAGCCAGTGCCCTTAACCATTGAGTCAACTCTCTGGGCCCAGCATCTGCTCCAGATCTGAACAGGAAGTGTTTCTCAGCCCTGACAGACATAGGAGGGAGCTGTCACTCAGAAGCAAGGCCATAGCCCAAGTCCTGGACTCAGCTGCACTCTGAGCGCTGCCTCCCAGATTCCTCCTGCCTAGGAGTCTACTGACTGTGCCTCTATAGCGGACCCCTAGTGGTCTCTGCCACTGCCATCATAGCACAGGACTGGATGGGGCAGAGCCAACCAGGATCCGAGGAAAAATGTAGGCTGTCCCACAAGTGCCTGCCTCAGGCACAAGAGCCCCTTGCCCTGCCATCTCCCCCAGGAGTGCTGGGTGTGTCCCCACTCACCCACCTTCAGCAACAAGGTGCCCAGGGCAGGCAGGCAGGCAGGCAGGCCCTAAAACTCCTGGTGAGTCAGGAGGCCTCATTTGGCTCCATGGTGCCAAGTCCTCCCTATGCTGCTGACTTCCCTGAGGCCTCCACTGTTAATATCTGATAGCTCCTGATGAGGAAACAGTGTCCTAGTAACCTGGGGGGGGCATCAAATGCAGGGCCCTCAGGGCTCCCCTGTCATCAAAGGGCCTGCTGCCTGCTTGGCTTGGTGCCCAGGATGAAGCAGCAGCCCCCATTCTGCCCAGTGCCCTTGATCTCACCCAGGTCCCTCATCACCTCAGCATTCAGGGATTAGATTCCTGGGGGAAGGCGGGGTGAGGGAAGGGGCAGCCAGGCCCACAGTGGCCCTGGCGGGTACAGGCCTGTTACTCCGGGGCAGGGCTGGGGCAGGGTGTCGAGGATTCTGGTTTCAGTTCAGGCAGCCTTGGAAGGGGTGCTGGGAAGGGACTCCATCATCCTGAGGGTGCCAAAGAAGGATGTGGATGAAGGGCACTGGGTCATCAAGAAATGCCTTGACAGGAAAGAACAAGTTTGGGTAGCAACTGGGGAGGGCCCTGGTGTTATAGAAACCCGACCTCCCATATGATAGAATTGCCCAGCCAAGACAGAATGGGAGATGGGCTGTGATGGCAAAGACCTGAAATGTGTCTGAGAAACGGGTTGGGCGATTGCTCTGACACCAGAGCCAGCCTGGGCTAGGGGTGGCGATCCTCAGTGAGTTCCAGGCTAGCCCTGTATTAAATGAGCTTGGATGCCTACCATGTACGAAGCCTTTGGGTTTGAGCCCTAGGACAGCAAAAACTGGCTCACACTTGTCACCTTAGGACTCGGGGCAGAGACAGGAGGCTCAAGAGTTCAAGGTCATCCTCAATATATAGCCATCTGGAGACAAGCCTGAGCTACCCATAAACAAACCTCAAAAGAATAAACAGAAATATAAAGTAGCAGTGGCGCATCTGCTTAACCTCAGCATGTGGGATGCAGAGGAAGGCAGATCTCTGTGAGTTCAAGGCCAGCTTGGTCTGCAGTGAGTCTGAGGAAAGCCAGGGCTACACAAAGAAATTCTGTCTCAAAAAAACAAACAAAAAAATGAATTCATTAAACTAAAAGGAGATCAGAGAGTTGGCTCAGAGATTAAGAACAGTTGTTGCTGTTCCAGAGGACCCAGGTCCAGTTTCCAGCAGCCACAGGGTCTCTCACAACATACATAACTACAGTTCCAGGGGACTGGAAGCCTCCATGGTCACTAGGCACACGCATGGTGTATGCACAGACATATTCAGGCAAAGCACTTCAACACTATATAACATGTGTTTATTATATGCATATATAATACATACATATTTATACCTCTGTGTGTGTGTGTGTGTGTGTGTGTGTGTGTGTGTGTGTGTGTGTGTGCTGCAGTAGAGAGGCATATCATCTTCTAAAGCCAGGGAATACCATGATATCTGGGTAGCAGCACACACCCACACCCACTACCCCTGTCATCAGGATAGCAGGACTACTAGGACCCTGGCACTGAGAACTCCCCTCTACCAACTATGGGCAGCACATGCCCCCACCCCAGCCCAAGATAGGCTCTGATTGGTTACTTTAGAAGCAGTGTTGATTGGCTGGGGCCCTGTGACACGCCCTCCTTGGGCAGGTAGAAGAAAGTAGGCTGCTGGGCAGGGCTGGGCTGGGGAAACCAGGATGGTCACTGGCAGGACCCTCCTCAGAGCCCCATCCCATGCTGGCCAGGGACAGCTTCTCCCACGGGTGGCTGTGCTGCGGCCTGGCCCAGCCCCTTTTTCCTTTGTAGGTATGAACACCCCCAGCTCTTCTCCACAGCGCCGGCCAGCAGTCGTCAGCCCCCTGTCCCTGAGCACAGAGGCCAGGCGGCAGCAGGCCCAGCAGGTGCCACCCACCCTGTCTCCACTGTCACCCATCACTCAGGTGCGAGGGCGAGGTGGGTGGGACCTTGGTCTTGTTTTTACCAGTTTTATTTATGTACGTATGTATTTTTAATGTGTACATATGTTCTTGAGTGAATTATGTGCACCATGTGCATGCAGGTTCCCTTAGAGACCAGAAGTGTCAGGTCCCCTGGAACCACCATGTGGGTGTGGGGTCTGAACCCAAGTCCTCTGCAAGAGCAGCCAGTGCTCTCACTCCTGAGCCATCTCTCCAGCTCTGTTGGTACTATTTATCCACAAAAGTTTGAACAGAAACTGCACAAACCAGGGTTTTTATGATGAATATTTCCTGGTACTTCTGGTTCTGAGACAAGGCTCATGTAGCACTGAGTAGATGAGGGTGACCTTGGATTCATCTTCCCTCAGTTCCCATCTCCTGTGTCACCGGTGGCTCCTGGCTAACCTAGTGGTCTTGTAGTGGCCCAAGGGCCATCATCAGGCATCAGAATGACAAGGCAGACAGTCAGTCAGCAGCTCAGGCTGGCCCCATACTTACAGTGACCTTCCCACCTCAGCTTCCCGAGTACTGCCCAGGGCCCCTGCCTATTCATTCACTTCCTGTGGAAGGTCTGCCCTCACCACGTTTGGCTCTCTTGCTCCAAGGAGAACTGACTGTGGGGGTCAGAACCACAGAGTCACCCATGCTCCCACTGGCACCATGGTCAGTGTCTCCCCCTCATCCTTGTCTTATGTAGGCCGTGGCCATGGATGCCCTGTCGTTGGAGCAGCAGCTGCCCTACGCCTTCTTCACCCAGGCCGGCTCACAGCAGCCTCCCCCGCAGCCCCAGCCACCGCCCCCACCTCCGCCTGTATCTCAACAGCAGCCACCACCCCCACAAGTGTCTGTGGGGCTCCCCCAGGGTGGCCCACTGCTGCCCAGTGCCAGCCTGACTCGGGGGCCCCAGCTGCCACCACTCGCAGTCACTGTACCATCCACTCTTCCCCAGTCACCTACAGAGAGCCCAGGCCAGCCACCAATGGGGATTGATGTCACCTCGGTAAGCCTGAGAGGGAGTCTCTGGGCCCTCAGTGTGTGTGTGCTCGTGTGTGGGATGTGTGTTAATGTGTGCGGGTGTTTATGAGTAGGGTCGTGCAGGTGAGTGTCAGTTGTGTGTGTTCACACGCTGTGCTTTAGGAGCGTGTGGATCACAGTCTGGATGTGCAGCTATGTCGGGATGTGCAGGTGCATCCAGAGGGCACTGTGCCCGATGCCCTCAGCTCTGCACAGGAGCAGGCCTAGCATCAGCAGGAGTCCTTGCTGTGGGCTCCAGGTGGGCCCTGCAACCCTCTGTGTGCAGTTGCCCTGAGACGCCAGGTTCACAGTCACATTCTCCACCTCAGAGCTCAAGGGAGACACTTGGATTCTCACAAGCCACTGACTACCTGTGTGGAGTCCACTGTTGAGGGCCCAGGCATCAGGCCCAGGTCTGTTGGGCCCATGCAGGGATCAGTAAAGCATAACTGTCTGTCATCACAGGCACCAGCTCTGCAGTACCGCACGGGTGCAGGGTCACCAGCCACCCAGTCCCCCACCTCACCGGTCTCCAACCAAGGCTTCTCCCCCGGAAGCTCCCCACAGGTAAGGCCCCCTCCACTGGCCCTGTGCCACTTCATGTCCCATGTGCCCAGTGCTCCCCAGTACTGTCCTCCACCCCATGCCTTTGTGTGCCCCATGTGCCCAGTGCTCCCCAGTGCTGTCCTCCACCCCATACCTTCTGTCCTCCATCAGCCCAGGGCCGTGACCCACCAGGCAAGCTCAAAGGTTCTCAGGACACCAGAACAGCCCCAGGGCACAGAACCTGAAGCTCCAAGGCCTATGAAGATTAAGGTGGAGCCTCTCTGGGGCATAGCTGAGGTAGCCAGCCAGCCTATGGCTGCCCTGCCTCCACCCCTGGTCCCTGGATCTGTTGTCAGTGTCACAGCTGACAGTTTGTAACCTCCCTTGACTGACTGTGGCCTTTGTTTTGTTGGAGTTTTGTTTTCACACAGGGTTGTGGTTTTTTTTTTTTTTTGGTTTTTTTTTTCGGAGCTGGGGACCGAACCCAGGGCCTTGCGCTTCCTAGGTAAGCGCTCTACCACTGAGCTAAATCGCCAGCCCCAAGGTTGTGTTTTTTAACAAAATTTCAATCGTTCAATTTTACCAATGAAGACTCAGGAGCCAGATGCTGGGGTGAAAGCCTGCTGGTTCAGGGAGGCAGAGGAGCCCCCAGCTCACCTTCTTCCAGTGTTCCAGAAGCAGTGCCTCTCTCCTATGACATCTAGAAAAAAACCCTCCCTCCAGACTGAATGTGCCTCACTTCTACTTCCTGTGCCGCTCTATCCATCCTCCTGACTCCTATGTACTCTGGATTTTTCTTTTCTTTTTAAAGAATTATTTTCTTATTTTATATATATGAGCACACTGTAGCTAGCTGTCTTCAGACACACCAGAAGAGGGGATCAGATCTCATTACAGATGGTTGTGAGCCACCATGTGGTTGTTGGGATCTGAACTCAGGACCTCTGGATGAGTAGTCAGTGCTCTTAACCTCTGACCCATCTCTCCAGTCCTTATCTTAATAATCCTATGTTCACTTTCTGCCAAGTGGTTGCTTGCTCCGCCTCTTGACCATGGTTGACTTCATTTAATCCTGTTTACAATATTTAAGCAGAAAGCTGTTGGGTTACAGGTGTGTGCCAAGGCTGAGCCTTACCACAACTAAAGATAGGTTTTTTTCCAGTAAATAACACAATCTCAGGGTTCACAATATGATCAGATATCCTGCAACAGGGCCTTATACACCCCAGGGAATCCCCTGATTCACTGTGTAGCCCACATGGCCTCAAACTCTGAATCCTCCTGCCTCAGCCTCCCCAGTGTTAGGATGACAGCTCTGTGGCAGCCCACCAAGCCAGCCCCAGATTTTCTGCCGACCCGATGCAGTCCTGCACCAGAGCCTGCTCCCTTGCCAAGCCAGGCCTCTGATTTCTGTTTTGGTCCAGCTCAGCCTAAGCAAGTGTCCCTCATTTCTCCTTGCAGTCTGGCTCCCTGCCCTGTTCACTCTATACTGAGCTGAGGAGCTGAGCTGTGTGACTCAGTCACCTCAGAACTTGTCAGGGCCTCACCATCCTGGGGCCACCCCACCCTAAATGTCACCAGGCAGAGAGACTTGTATTGGTCTTTAACCATCCTCAACCCAGTACAGGGGCAATAGGTTCCTGACAGGCAGGAGCACCAGGCAGGAGCACCAGGCAGGAACACCAGGCTGCCTTGCTTCCGGGAACAAAGACAAAGATAAGGTCCCCCATGATGACCATCCACTTGCTTCAGCACCTGGTGTCAGCACCTCTCGGTCCATTCATACTGAGATCTTCTTGGGCTCCAGGGACACAGAGAAGGTAGGACAGAGTAGGAGTCCACAGTCCCTGACACACTTCTGAAAAGTCACATTACGTTCTTTGTCCTAAGCAGAAGTAGGTTGTCCTAGCCAGGGCAGGCAGCTCACCCTGTTTCATTCATTCTGTCTCTGTGTGTCTCTGATATGGAAAATAGGTATATCATGCTGGCCTGGACCATGCTGCTGGGGTATTTGAGTATTTGACCCCCATGGGAGGCTGCAGAGGCAAAAGCTTCTCCCAGAACCCAGAGGTGCCAGGACACAACCACATCTGACTTCCCATTGGGTTTCCTTAGACGCCCACTGGGCCTTGGCCATGAGCTCTCTCGTGTTCGATGTACCCTTTCCACAAGCTATTGTGGCTGTCCAGTCAGGCCTGTACCTCAGCAGGTTAAGGCCTCACCCTGAGTTTCTTCCTTCAAGGGCAGCTTCACAAGGCTCTGGGACAGAATCTCAGAAACACCCCCAAATTAGCCCTGTCCCCACCCTTTGATGGGACCTTTAGCTGCTGGTGAGGCTGTGGGGTCTTACGGTGGCAGGGTTTGATTGAGTGAAGTCAGCCACCTTTCAGGGCGCAGATCGTGAGCTCAGCCTAGGTGACTCTCATAGAGAGGTGGAGGCCATGGACTCCCACTCACCTAGACTGTTGCCAGCCAGTGACACTGGAGCACTCAGGGGCATCTGGGATCTGACTTGTGATCCACAAGTCTAGCTGGGACCACTGGGTGCCTTGGGTGTGACTTAGCTACACTTACAACTGTCTACTTCCCTTTGTCCTTGTCCCAGCCAGCTCCAGGCACAGCCTTGATGTGGCCTACAGGGGCTCCTTTCCAGCTTCCCTAGACCCTAAAGCACCTAGCTCCCCTCGGCTGATAAGCAAGGGTAATAGAATTTCAACACCACAGAGCCTGGGGTCTCACAGGCAGGCGGCCCCAGGCAGTGACTTGTCCCCTGCTGTGTCCTTTGCACTGTACTGTCTAGAGAATGTGTCCTCTGCCCTGTCTCCATGTGTTCCCAAGAACATACTACATCCCAAACAGGGACTGCACACACAGCCTGTCACCAGTCCTCAGCGTCAGGATTCGCCAGCACCTCCCCACAGTCCCTGCTCCCTAGGAAGTGATGTTTCCTGTATTCAGGGAAGGGAGGGGCATCTATGGGGCAGTGCTTTGGGGAGCATTAGAGGCCCCTGGGAGTAGGTATGGGGAAAAACCATCACCCTCGGGCCAGGGCACTCCCCTGAGCACTCCAAGATAAATGTCTGTGATCTCCACCCTTTGGGAGTCCCCAGGGACTTTTATCCCAGTCAGCCAGGCGGTGGGAGGCACAGACCAGGAACCCCAGCAAAGGCATCAGACAACCCGCCCCACTGCTTCCTGGGCCTCAGGGTGCAACCACAGCGGGCTTCTCTTCTGTCCACAGCACACGTCCACGCTGGGCAGCGTGTTTGGGGATGCGTACTATGAGCAGCAGATGACAGCCAGGCAGGCCAATGCTCTGTCCCGCCAGGTGAGCGGGCCCAGGTCACTGCTCTACCAGCATCCTGCTGTGGGCTGTGGGGGCAAAGGTCCCCGAGGATGACTTGATCACACCCCCTTGACCTCTGTACACTCCTGCAGAGTGGAGCTCAAGGTCACAGGGGAGGAAGGGCCAGCCTCAAGCACCATGCAGTGGCACGGTGGGGACTGCTGGACGGAGAAGCTGGGGAGGATTTGGTGGTTGCCTGGAGTTTCATTTGCCATCCATCTTCCATCCGCCATCTTGCCAGCGAGGCTGTGGATGTGAGGAGTAGCCTCAGGGGTGGGAGGAGTCATAGCGGCCTATTGTCCTCAGTCTTTCTCGGTTTCCCTTCATAGCTGGAGCAGTTCAACATGATGGAAAATGCCATCAGCTCCAGCAGCCTGTACAACCCAGGTTCCACACTCAACTACTCCCAGGCTGCCATGATGGGTCTGAGCGGGAGCCACGGAGGCCTTCAGGACCCACAGCAACTCGGCTACGCAGGCCATGGCGGAATCCCCAACATCATCCTCACCGGTAAGGCCTGGGGTGTTGGTGGTGGGGCATGAAAAGTATCTTCACAAGTGCCCCTGCCAGACAAGGGGATGGGGCTGAGGCTAGCCTCCTCCACAGAATGGGGGACCGAAGGCCCAGACGGACCCTGCATCCCACTGTACCCCTCAGAGTCTCCTCATATTGGACTCTGTCTCCACCCCAGTCCACGCTCTCACACTGTGGTGTTTATCCTCAGCTGTCTCAGCATACATGGGACTGTTGCCCACCCTGTGGCCGAGCTGTCTTTGCTCTTCCCTGGCCTCACACTACAATTGTGCTCCCTCTCCCTCCTCACCAGTCTTTTTTTTTTTTTTTAAGATTTATTTATTATATATAAGTACACTATAACTGTCTTCAGACACACCAGAAGAGGGCATTAGATCTCATTACAGATGGCTGTGAGCCACCATGTGGTTGCTGGGAATTGAACTCAGGACCTTTGGAAGAGCAGTCAGTGCTCTTAACCCACTGAGCCATCTCTCCAGCCCAATCCAGCCCTCTTTTATGACCCTGTCCTCATCTTCAGCCAGGGAGACTCACCACACACCGGGGGCCTCTGTTTAGGACCAAACTGGTCATACTTCAACCCAGTGGTCTCTCTGTCATGTGCTGGCAGAACCCAGAACCCGCATACCCAAGGGGCAGGCCCTTCCATCCCTACAGAGAACAGTGTGGCCAAACCTGACTCCATCTAGCACACAACCCAGCTTCCCCAATGGCTGCCTCACCCCAAGTGCCCATAACCATCTGCCTTTATCTTATAAGCCTGAAAAAGGAATGCTTTCTGTATAGTCTAGATCTATTGGGGACACTGTCACACCCACTCCTGTGGGCACTGTGGCACACCCAGGGTAGAGACCTCAGGGCCCCTGTGGTTTATAGGACACCCTCTGTGCTTAGAATCCCATCTAAGCTAATAGTCCCAGCAGCCTCGTCAGAATAGTCTCATTTCTAGGCCTGGGGACCTGCCAGGCACCTCCCTGACAGTAAAAGGAGCTGGATCCCCATGGAGACAGCCTATTACCCACCTGTGCACCTCAGACCCCAAGTGCAAGGGCGTATCCTGCAGGTCAGGTCACACTGTCACCTGCTACCTACCATGTGGCTTTGCAGCTGTTTGGCCTCTGTCCTCGGGGCTGGGACCAACTCATGCTCTGCAGATCCATGGCCCTGCTTTGCCTGCCCAGTGTCCGTGTCTACCTCCCCATGGTGCAGAGAACACCCTAGGGGTGCCTTGCAGAACAATCCCTGGGGTGAGCTGTCCCCTCCACCCCTGCTTCTCACACTGATGGAAGGTAATGGCCTGGTGGCTTTTTCCCTGGAGCCAAGGCTGAGCCCTATTGTTTGTCCCCACCCGACAGTGACAGGGGAGTCACCCCCGAGCCTCTCTAAGGAACTGAGCAGCACACTGGCAGGGGTCAGTGATGTCAGCTTTGATTCGGACCACCAGTTTCCACTGGACGAGCTGAAAATTGATCCCCTGACCCTGGACGGACTTCATATGTTGAATGACCCTGACATGGTCCTCGCTGACCCAGCTACCGAGGACACCTTCCGAATGGACCGCCTGTGAGTGGCTTTGGTCAGCCTGCCACCCGCTGCTGGTCAGTCTCCAACGGCGCTGCCCCAAACTGGGGATGGCAGTGCCGCCCCCCTTTGCCAACGGCCAAGCTTGTGATTCTGAGCTTGCAATGCTGCCCGGCGCCCCCTGCCAGCCACCACCCCGGTTATTCACCTCCCATGATGCCTGGCGTGAGGCCGTTGTGTACTAGGCTGGCTCTCTGTCTGTCCGTCCATCCACCTGGGGCCAGGCTGATGGCCGAGGCTGTGAGCACCTGGCCCCATGGACTTTCCCCATGCTCACTCCCTCGTCCCTTACTGGGGATGTGAGAGCCCTCCCTCATCAGTGGTCCACTTCCAAGATACCCAAAGTGTCACTCCCAGATGTGCTGTGCAAAGAGGGCTAGGGTGTGGGCACAGAGCGCCCCAGAGGCTGAGGTGCGCCATCCATTCGACTGTTCTCAGCTGTCACTGCCTTCCTTCCCCCCACCGCCATCCCCAGTCCTGGTCAGATCATGCATGCCCACTGTGCCCAGGGCAAAGACAGCAGAGTGAAGGGGCAGACCTGGACCAGAATAAACACTGTTTGGATGGCTGCCTTTTATATTCCTGAGCGCTCTTAGAGCGCAACAATCGACCGGTGGCCAAATGCGGCATGGACAGAGCCCACTGAAGCAGCTGGTGCCCTCCTTGGCCACCCTTGCCCCTGCTGGGCAACGGTCAGCATGGTGGTGCAGAGATAGAGGGTCACAGGCCACCTGCGCATTCTCCTCGCTCTTCCCTGTCCCGTGACCAGTCCCCACTGCTCTTTAAGATCTGGGGCTCGGGAAGCAGCAGCCCTGGTGGGTTCTGCTTTTCCTTCAGTTTCTGTTGGCGTTCGGTAGCTGACCCCCCCCCCCAGACTTGCCTGGCAGCATGTGTTACCCCCAGTCTCTCCCTGACCTCTTTAAAACTAACTGGAACAGCAGCCTGAAGCACTTGCAAGCTGGGGGCACCTGGGCTGCTCACTCAGACCTGGGCTGCTCACCCAGACCTGGGCTGCTCACCCAGACCTGGGCTGCTCACCCAGACCTGGGCTGCTCACCCAGACCTGGGCTGCTCACTCAGACCTGGGCTGCTCACCCAGACCTGGGCTTACCGGCACTTAGTCTCAACTCCAAAGAGCCGGGTGGGCAAAGACTAGGCTGGATACAAGGTCCTGGTGGCTGGGCGTGTCTGTAAGAACCACAGGACAGATTTCTAGGAACGGCCTTGGCTTTCACTGGGGCCTCCGGAGAACCCTCTCCCTCTGAGTTTCCCTAAGGTGCCGGCCAGGCCTCAGCAGGTGGCTGGCGTCGGCTGGTGTCTCTGCACTAAGATTCCCTATGACAATTGGGGGCTGTGGATTTGGCTTGTCTCTTCTGGGCCACTTTTGGCTTGGAAGCTCAGATCCCCACCACCCCAAGTTATAGCTTGACATGTCGTTTGCCTCTGCCCCACAGGCCCAGGCCTTGGCTTGATCATTTCTCTATGGTGTTGCCCACTGCCCATGCTGGGGGTTGGGGAGCACAAGAGCTGTGTGTATCTTTCTCCAAGCAACTAGGTGGCTGCCTGCATGAGAAAGCTGCTGCCCTTTCATCACCGTCCCTTTCCCCCTGGACTTGGGGATACAGCATTGGTTTGTCCAGTTCACCTGTCCAGGTCTCAGGCCTTTCTATCACCATGGTGCGGGCTTGAAGGAAATCCTAGGGTTGTTATTGTTATTATTATTATTATTATGATTATTATTATTATTAAACATGCATGGTGGCACACACCTGTTACCCCAGCACTGGAGAGCTGGAGACAGGAGGATTAAAATATCAAGGCCAGCCTGAGCTACATGAGACCCTGCTTAAAAAAGCGAAAGAGAAAGTACACATGAATGGGGTCTGATTCTCTTTGAATTGTAGAAGTCTGAACAAATGGTCTTAACAAGGCAGAGAGGCTGATACAGTTCCCAGGCAAGGCTCTGCTTCCAGGTCACTGGCCTTCCAAGTTCTCAGTGAGCCAGGACAGGACAGACATGGCCCCATGGCCCTCCTATGCTGGTGGCCCGGCTTTCAATGCCCTACAGCCGAGAGTGCATGGAGCTTTGTTAATGTGACAGTTCATTGCCAAGTTCTGGGATGAGGTGATATGCCCCTGCCTCAGCACCCCAGGCAGCTGTGGGCATCTCACGACCCAGCCAGGGGCTAGCACTGGAGTGCACGCATGTTCCAGAGGGTTCACCCTGCCCTCCCCGGGGCCTGGTTGCCGTCGGGGACTCCTGGGAGGTGTCTGTTTTCTAGACGTAGGTCGCCTGTCCGATAATACCCCTGTATTGCCAAGACATCCCAAGATGACAGCTCAAGGCCGTGGGGGCCTCAGCTGGTGACACGCATATACTGTGAGCCATTGAACTGCTGGGAGCAGCCACCCTTCAGCATGTGCATAGACGCTCTGCCCACATCTGTGCTCTCAGGACAGACTGACACCCACCCTTGAGGTCAGGTGCATGAGCCAGGCCTGGCCTTTCCCCCTCAACCTTAGCCATGTGTCACCAGCTTCAGCCACGCCTCTCGGCCATGTGGGTGTCCAACCCACTTCCGTGAATCAGAAATCAGACTGGGGCATCTTGATAACACTATGCCCAGCTGCCTCAGTTTACCTTATCCTTTTAAGGCCTCTGGGGCAGTAGTTATCTACCCAAAGCCCCACAAAACAGCAATGCAACTGGACCCAGCCCCTTTCTGTGTCCTAAGAAATGGTTTGTCCCCTCCACCCAAGGCCCTGTCACGTCCCCTTTCTGCAACACTATCCAATGCTGTTCTGTGAAGTCCATTGGTACTTAGCCTAGCCTTTAGCTCTTTGGAAGACTCTTATACAGGGGAGCCCCCTAGCGGGACCCATATGCTACTGCACAGCACCCAAGGATGGCTGACAGCTGTCACACTGGGCCTGGTGTCAAGAGTCAACAGTCCTGGCACTCCAGTCAGGACAAGAGCAGGCAAAAGGCGTGTGGAGGAGGCGGCAACCCCGCACCAGTGTCGGCCGCTGTTCTTCTCACAGTGGGCCTAGAGTTGGTCCACTGCCTTCTGAGTTTCCTGTTTTTGCAGAGAAGATTCAGCACAGGCTGAGAGGGCTGCTGGGATCAGGGTCTTGATGGAGCTAGCTGTGTGCGCAGGCATGGGGTTATATAGTTGTGCCCTGGGCCTGGCTGTTATCCCTCAAGAGCTGTCCAGCTGAGGACACTGTGGTGCAGTCTACCCCACGTGGTCTGACTCTAGTGTGGTGGTAACCTGGTCCTTTTTAAACCCCTTTCACCTTGGCTCCAGGGGGCGGGGGGAGGGGTCCTCTTCCTTCAGGGATCTGGTGAGTGATTTGGAGACCCTGATCATTCCTGTCTTAGGCATGGCCCTCAGTGTGGCACAGCTGCCTGCCACCCATTGGTCATAGCCACATCTCCTTGTCAGGGCAGAAGATGGAGGGACTTGTATCCTCTCGAGCCTGGGTGCTGGGGTACTCCCAAGACCATGGGGTGCCCTGAACCTGTTTTCCTCTTTCTCAACCCTGCTGGGCTCAGGGGCCCAACCTCCTGGGCAGGGTGGGGGCAGCAGCAGGGCCCCATGATGGTACCAGCTACCCTTTCTGCACTCAGCCTTTCCTTGGGGCCAGGGATCCATCACACGGGGCAAAGTCTTGCCCCATCTCTTGGGGCTCTAGAATTTCAGGGTGACCCAGGCCTAGCCTAATCCAACCCAGCAGTTCTGATCACAGAGGGACATGAGAACAGGGCTGTGGCTTTAAATCCAGAGGCCAGGCTCTGTTTCTCAGGCCCCATCTCAGCCCTTAGTTGGAAACAGGTCGCCATGGGCTGGGAAGCCCCTTTGATATATGCAAATGGCTGGTCCCACATTCCCCTCCCCGTGCCCAGGCTGGCTCTGCCCCCAGCATGCGCACTCCGCTGCTGCGGATGTCTGTGGACCGTGCGCGTGGGCACCGCAGTTGGGGGTCAGGTTGCTCAGGGCACGCACGGCCGCCCGCCCCACCTTCTGGCGCAGACGCTTCTTTGTATTTTTGCGCCCTTTGTAATGAAATGTAATAAAAACCCAATGTTTTCGTCTGGGCCTCTTCCTCTTTTTGCAGTCTCCCTCCCAGTTACCTCATCCTCCTGTGGCTGAGCCCCACACAGGTCCGAGACCCTTGAATACCTCCCACTGAGCCATTCAGTGATTGGGATTCCTCAAACTTGGAGGCACCCATCTGATCATACCTTAGAATATTCCAGAGGTGTCACCTTCTGTAGTGAATTGCATGCCCCTGACTCTATCAGTGACTAGGGCACTGTATACAGACCCTATGCCTTCCTGGAGGCCCCTCCACACAGTGCTCCTTCTGCAGTGGCCAAAGTCAGCCAGTCCCCCACATACATTCTTTATTTGCCTTTCCTCCCCAGGCCAGACATCCCTTCAGAAAGATGCCAGACCCCCCCCCCCCAGACACCTGTGGCCGATGCTACCGCAGTCCATCGGTCAGCGGGGCCCCTCTTAGGGTCCCTAGGCCCTCCGCAGCCGGTGACGCTCATAGTCCTCAGGGATTGTATCTGCAGATTGAAAGGCAGCAGGTGAGAGAGGTTTCTGGAGCCTTTTAGATCCAGCCCTCTGGCCTCTAGCTCACCATTGCAACGGTAGCGCAGGTTAGCCCAGATGATATTCTCTTGGGAGAAGCAGAAGACACCCAGGCGGCCACCACGCATAGCTGTGTCCAGCACCACGTTGCTGTCAGCTACTAGCTCAGGACCCTCATAGAACCGCACCCTGTGAGGTACAAGCAATGAGGTGGGGTTCCCGTGTTTGCCACTTGCTTTATCTCTGGTTCATACTCAAGAGATAAGGACGATCGGTCCCCAGCTCCGGAAAAAAGAAAAGAAAAAAAAAAAAAAAGATAAGGACTAGTGTCGGGGCCCCTGCCTCAGTTTCCCTCTGTAAGAATGTGTTTCATGGGCCCTGTACATAGGAGGTACCAGGGTCCTGGCATCTGTCCATAGATAGATCCATGGTGTACTGTAAGTGGAACCCGTTTCTCCTAAAGCAGTAGCAAAACATGGGCCCCCAGCAGCAGGGCAGTCCCCACCTGATGTAGCCGACTTGAGGCCGGTGCTGCAGGAACCAGCGGTAGGATGTCTTATCCTTCCAGCCCACATTTCGAGGATCCTTCCACAGCAGCCGCACCTGGGATGCTGTGTCCCCCGTGTGCCACAACGCATTTCGGAGCTGTTCCCCGGGACCTGTAGAGGACTTGACAGCCTGCCACAGGCCAGGGGAGGAAAGGGATCAGAGCCCAGTCTAGTAGAACAGGTGGGAGTTCTAGGGGATGGAGTTTAGGGAAGGCCTGGCTCTTGGCTGGGCCACTGTGGGTGCCAGGAGTGTGTGTGTGTGTGTGTGTGTGTGTGTGTGTGTGTGTGTGTGTGTGTGTGTGTGTGTGTGTGTGTGTGTGTGTGTGTGTGTGTTTGTGTGCTGGAAATACAGGCACACTTTAGGGGATCTACAGGGCCTGACTCCTTATAGGATGTGGTAGCCTGCTGGGATAACAGAACTGGGGACCTGCTGTGAGGTGTGTGCAGGAGGACATCGGGTGTCCAGGGAAATTTAGGGCTCCATGACAGGCTTGGGAGCACAAAGGTACATGTGGTGACCCCAAGGGGTATTTTTTTTATACAGGCCCTATCTTCATTTTTTCTGAGTATGCATGTTTTTGCATGTACGTGGGTGCATGCACATGTAAGTGAAGGGCAGAAGTTGTTGGGAGTCATCCTTAATAGATTTTCTACCTTGTTCCATGAGGCCTGGGGCTTCCCAGTGTGGCTAGTCTCACTAGCCAGCTTGCTCTGGGGATCATTCCTGTCCCTGCCTTTCAAGGCTGTGAATTACAGGTGGGTCACCATCCAGACCCAGCATTTATGTGGGTTCTGGGGGCCCAAACTCCAGTTTCCTTGCTTGTGCCCCTAGCACTGTGACAAGGAGGCATCTTCCCCGACCCTCTGGATAAAGTATTTGTGGGCCTGTGGGAGGATTCAAGCCTATGGCAGTGGTGGTGGGTGCAGGTGGGGGCCAGGCAGGAGTGAGGGAGATGAGGAGTGATGACAAATTTGAGGGTTGTGGGACAATGTTGGAGGGCTATGAAGGCTTTGGGGGTGAAGGCTGAAGAGTATAGTGTGTGTAGGCACAGGGACCAGAAAGGCACCAGCCCAGCCAGCACCTTGAGCTGAATCCCTGGTTCAGCCACTGCCCGGAAAGGATTGGCCTGCCAGTACGTCTGCTCCATCTGTTTCCACATGACCACATAGAAACTTGAGCTGTCTTGATAGCCGAAGATGAAGCCAGCGTAGTCATCATCGGTGGCGGTGTTTACATGGAACGTTCCCTCAAAATCTACACCGTTGAATGCCGTGTAACCTGTAGCAGGGGAGAGAGGAAGGGGTCCTCCAGAAGCATGCTCGCTCTAGACACCTCAGAGTCAGGCCCTGCCCCTCCAAACAAGACCTGCTCCCCCAAACAAGGCCACACCCCAACATAACATTGGCCACATCCTCAAGCACTTCCGATCCCTACCTCTTAGGGGTCACGCCTCCCACGACCACGCCCCAAAGGACCCACCCCAACCCTTCCGGTCTGCACAGAGCTGACCGGTCTGCTCTGTAGCCCAGCCCTCCGTGGTCACGCCCCATAGCCCCGCCCTCGTCCCGCCCCGCCTCACCCACAGCCAGGCCAGGGTCACTGTTCATGGTCTGAACGATCTCCATTCCCTGGTGAGGTCGGAAGAACAAAGGCCTCAGGCTAGCGCCGAGTGATGAAGGTCTTGCTGAGGCGGCGCCCGGACTCCCCTAGACCACCATCCCAGTCCTAGCCGCACCTGATTGAGCACCACCCAGTTGGGGTCGATCTGCGCATCACCCTCGGGGTCCAGCACAACTGTTTGGAAGGCCCTGAAGTCGGTGAGAGTGACCTCGGCGTTCTCGGGGCACACATCGATCTTGTCTATAACCTTGTCAGCATCGAAGTCACCCTGACAAGCGTCACCCACGCCATCCCCTGAAAGAAGGTAGGACACTGTGGGCTCAGCTCTGGCCCCTCCCAATAGCTTATGCTAGCTGCTGCCCACGCCCACACCAGGCACCTCTGCCTCCTCACACCAGCTGCTGGCCACGCCCACACCTGCTACTGACCAAGAGGCCACCTACCAGGTAATAACCACGCTCACACCACCCTTACACCCTTACGGTCATTGTCCTCTTGGCCCGGGTTGGGCACCAAGCGGCAATTGTCCCGGCTGTCAGGGACTCCGTCATTGTCGTCGTCATCATCACAGGCATCACCCTTGCCATCATGGTCTGAGTCCTGCTGGGCACTGTTGGGCACTGTGGGGCAGTTGTCCCGGGAGTCTTGGTGTCCATCCCCGTCCCTTGAGTGTGGAGAAGGGACAGTGAGACTCAGAAAAGAGGTTATCATGGGACATTCCACTGCTACCTTCCCAAAGGCTTCTTACTGGTCTTGGTCACTGTCACAGGCATCACCCACAAAGTCGTGGTCCACGTCCCTCTGGAATGGGGTCAAGGATCACAGTCAGGGCTAGGAAATCAGATCCTTCCCACCCTCAGGATGCCCTCGGCAGGATCCATTGTGCCCCACAAACTAAAGTTCACATAGAAAGTGGCCCACCTGGTCCGGGTTGTCTTTCTGGGGACAATTGTCACAGGCATCCCCAACACCATCACCATCGCTGTCACTCTGGTCAAAGTTGGGCACCCGGGGACAGTTGTCAGCTACATTTCGGATTCCTGAGACAAATCAGAGAACTAAGACAGGATCCTGAGAATAGGGCCAGGCTAGGATGGTACCATCCCCACACAGATCAGGGCTGGGACAGAACTCTACGGGCATAAACAGATGGCCAAGGGGGCTGAGTTTGATCTCTGGAGCCTATGTGGTGAGAGAGAACCCACTCTTGCAATGCAGGCTGCCCTCTGACCTCCATGTGTGTCATGGCATTCATACACACACAGGCGCATGTACACAGAATAGATAAATTAAAACATAAAAACGTTGCTGGGCATGTTGGCACTCTGGAGGCAGAGACAGGCAGAGCACTGTGCTGAGTTCTAGGACAGACCGAGCTACATAGTGAGACCCTGTCTTAGAAAAAAATAAATCAAATAAAACAAGATTTAAAAAATTAAAGTGGGGGGGCTGGAGAGGTGGCTCAGAGGTTAAGAGCGCAGATGCTCTTCCAGAGTTCAAATCCCAGCAACCACATGATGGCTCATAACCATCTGTAATGGGATCTGATGCCCTCTTCTGGTGTGTCTGAAGACAGCTACAGCATATATATATATATATATATATATATATATATATATATATATATATATGTGTGTGTGTGTGTGTGTATACATACAAACATATGTATATATGTATATAGATACATATATATATATATATAAAGTAAATCTTTAAAAAAAATTAAAGTGCGGCTGGAGAGATGGCTCCGTGGTTAAGAGCACTGACTGCTCTTCCAGAGGTCCTGAGTTCAAATCTCAGCAACCACATGGTGGCTCACAACCATCTGTAATGAATCTGATGTCCTCTTCTGGTGCGTCTGAAGACAGGGACAGTGTACTTATATATAATAAATAAATCTTTAAAAAAAATTAAAGTAGGCACAGTGGCACACGCCTTTAATCCCAGCATTCAAGAGGCAGAGACAGTCAGATCTCTGTGAGTTTGAAGCCAGCTTGGTCTGTACAGTGAGTTCCAGGTTAGTTGGGACTATGTAGAGAGACCCTGTCTCAAAACAGTAACAACAATGTAAAATAAAAAAGGGTGGCCAAGGAGGACATGGTTGTACACACTTGTCATCCCAGTACTCAGCAGGTGAAGACAGGAAGATCAGGAGTCCCGGCCATCCCCTGCTACGCATCTTGTTGAAGCTCACCAGGGATGTTAAACTGGACAACCACGCCACTCATGCCTCAGCTCTCCTCTCTACCAGAATGGCTTCCTGTTTCCCTCTGCTTAACTCTAGCCACATCAGGGCTCTCTAGGCCAAGTTACCACTCAGTTTCAAGTTTTGCAGGTACCTCCACTGAGGGATGGGTCCCACCCTCCACTCCTCAGTCATGCTCACGATCGCCATCTATGTCGTCGTCGCAGGCATCGCCCTGGCCATCCCGGTCTGTATCTTTCTGGTCATCATTCTTCTGGGACCGGCAGTTGTCGCAGGCATCTCCCCACTTGTCTTTATCCGAGTTGCGCTGGTCTGGGTTTCGAACCAGCGGGCAATTGTCCTAGAAGGCAGGACGAGTAGAAAGCAAGGTCAGCATGGGACAGAGATCATGTCCCAGTTGCCTGGCAGGGGAGTAGGAAAAGCCATAGTTAAGTCTTCCCGGGAGCCTACGCGATGTAAAGAGAGAACCGACTCCTGCAAGTAGCCTTTTAGACCTCCACACACAGTGTCCCACTCGCGAGCACACACTCGCGCGCGCACATACACATAAGTAAATGTAATAAAATTTAAAGACCACTTCCCAGACCAGCCCATCTCCAAGAAGGTCTGGTCCCTCCTCCGGAAGCTGGATAACTAGCGAAAGCCTAGAGGTCACGCTGCCACCAAGCCCCGCCCACGGACCCTACACAGCCTTACTTGCTCATTAGGGACTCCATCCCCGTCCGCATCCGGGTCACAAGCATCTCCAATGCCGTCCCGGTCCACATCCTCCTGCCCTGAATTGGGCACCGTCACGCAGTTGTCCTGGGGAGCGGGAACACGGGGGTGAGGCGCGTGTCTATCTGGCTCACCAAACCCTCCCGGTCACGCCCTCCCGGCCACGGCCACCTTGCGGCACTGGCGCTCTGAGCAGCGAAGCTTCTCGTCCGGGAAACCGTCCAGGTCTGTGTCGCGTCCGCACAGGAGCCCGTTGCCGGCCCAGCCGACCGCACACTGCATAGGGGAGTCGGTGGAAATGTCCAGGCACGCCGGAGCCCCGGGACCCTCTTCCACGCCCTATGCTCCTGCACTCACCACGCAGGACCTTGAGCCGTCGCGCTCCAAAATACAGTCTGCTTTCTCATGGCACGGGCTGGGTGACCCGTCGGGGCAGAAGTGTTGCCCACGCCGCTGGCAGCCTGACCTCTGGTCGCCCACGAAGCCGGGCTGGCAGGGACCGCACTGGAAGGAGCCCTGTGCGCAGGCGCGAGCCGTCAGCGGGCCACCCACTCACGCCTTGATGGGGTCAACCTCACGGTCCCTTCCTTACCCGGGTGTTGACGCACACGGAGTTGGGAACGCAATTGTGCTGCCCGGTCTCACACTCATTAATATCTGTGCAAACCTGGGGGACAGAGACCACAGGCAGACAAAACACGTTTCACACGGGTCACGCCTCTTTGTAACCTGCGCCCGCCCCCCCTCCAAGAACTTTCTCACTAGAACGAGTTTTCTGGACAAAATGCCTTTCATTCCCTCCTGCCGTAAATGTAGGGTCCCTTGCTTCCCTTACTTGTTTGTTGGTCTTGGCGAAGGTCAGCCCCACACCCTCGTGGGTGGGCCCGCTGAACCCAGGGGGACAGGCTTCGCAGTGAAAGCCAGGGCTGGTATTGATGCACCGCACGCGCGGGAAACAGGGGTGAGCGTTGCACTGTGAGAAAGGAGCACACAGGATTAGGAGCCCAAAGCTGGACAGAGAGAACCCGGACCTTGGGGCTTCCTGGATGTGGCAAGGGGTTTGTTTTGTTGGAGGCAGGATCTCACTGCATAGCTCTCCCTGCTCTGGAACACACCATGTATACCAGGCTGGCCTCGAACTCAAAGGGATTGGCAAGCCTCTGCATTTCAGGGCGCTTAAGAGCCATCAGCCAGCTCTTGAAGTACGGTGCCACACGGGATAAAGAACCCGAGGGTCGCTGACGACTTTGCCTTCATGGGCATGGAGTTGTGACCTCTTAGGGATGAGAAAATGAACTTGGGGGGCGGGCATCCCCAGCCGAGGGAGGAAGTGGCCGCCTGGACCTGCAAGCACGGCAGCGATCACCCCGTCGAGGGCGACTCTCCAAAGCAGACACGTGGTCCGGGCGAGCAAGCCCCAGTGGTGAGGGGAAGGGCTGGAGAGAGCCACCCCCGGCGTCCAAAGGGTCGTTGGAGTGGGCGTCGATATGGGCAAAAGGCGTGGTCAGAGCGTGCGTCTGATATAGTGATGGAGTTGAGCTGGGTGGGGCCCCCCTGCTAGACGTGAGGTCTTCTGGGTTGGAGTCCCGGGCTGCGAGGGGCTGCTCCAGGAGAATACCCTCAGTGGATGAGGGGGACGTCGTCTGGATGGAGGGAATTTGTGGTGGGGTCGGCCCGGGTAGGAACAGGACGGCGGGGGTGTGGGGAGCCCGCGCACCTCATTAACGTCGGTGCAGTGCGAGCCGTTGCCGGTGTAGCCCGGAGGGCAGGGGCCGCAGCGCGCGCCGGTAGCTGTCTCCGTGCAGACTACGCCAGGGAAGCAGGAGCCGGGTGCGCAGAGCGGCACTGGCCGCACGCTCAGACCGGGGGTGCGTGCGGGCTGCATTCCTGCAGAGCCACAGAAGTTAGGGCACGCCCAGGATAGGAGCCATCCTGGGCTCCGCCCGGAGGAGGTGCCTGTCCGGCCCCGCCCACAAGATGAGCTTCTCCCGCCCAGGGTGGGGCCGTTCGGGACCACGCCCCCAAGGGGCTCGAATTAGCCCACGCTGGGACTGGGTATGTTCGCGCGTGCGCCCTGCGGCTGTGCGAGCCTCCAGCCTTGTAGCTGATCTCCGCGCATCTCCCCGCGTCCAGTCCGCTGGGTCGCCGTCCACTTTCGCCCCCGCCAGCCTCCTTTCCCAGCCCTTTTCCTCCTTTCCACTCTGTGCCCCCACCCTTCCTCCGCCCCTGGGTCCGGGCTGTGCTCACCGCAAGCGTCACATTCCATCACCGTATTCTTCAGGAAGGTGATCTCCTTGACCTGCCCGGCAAGAAGTCAGCGGGACCCTTTCCCAAGCCCCTCTCCTCGGTCCCCCTCCTCTTCCCACGACCCCCTTCCTCGGAAGCCCGGTGCCCATAACCACCTCCTTTAAATCTGCCTTTGTACAAGCGCGTTCCGGAGCCCCTGTCTCCCTGTCTCTGACCAGGTTCATCCAGTCCGGCATCCTGTCCCTAGCCGTTTCCATCCGCTCTGTCTCGCGCCCTGTCAGCTCAGCTCTTGCGCTGTTTTCCTCTGTCCTTTTCTGTCCCTTCTGTTCCCTTCTCGTCACCGCGATGTTCCCCTGCACCTGTTCTGACCCGGCGCTGTCTCCCTCTCTGTTCTCTACTGTCCTCAGTCCCCTCTGTGTGCCCTGTCCCTGTTCTGTCTCATCGCTGCTGTCTGCCTCTCTGTTTCCTTACCTGCTGTCGCAAGAGCTCTCTCACGTCTTGCAGCGCCGCATTAGTCTCCTGGAGTTCTCGAAGCATCTGTGGGGCTAGGTCTCCACCTGCGTCCACAGGGGCCAGTGATGGGCGACCCAACCACTCCATCACCCCTCCCGCCTCCTCTAGGGCCATCCAAGCTCCACCCGCCGATTCATTTTTCAGGAACCCCGGACATTCCTGGAGAGCGGACCCCAAGCTCCGAGGAGCAGGAATCATGAGCCTTGAGGGAACTGAGGGGCATTCTGTCCACCCATGCCCCTCACTAAGCGGCTTTACCCAGCGGGATCTGGCCCTGGCCGGTAGCCCGCAAGGCAGCCAGGGCGAGCACTAGAACGCAGGCAGTGGGGCTCATGTCGACGGAGCTGCAGCTGCTGTCTGAGCCCTCAAGCCCGCGGCCTATTTATCCCCGCGCTGGGTCCGGGACAGCCCCCGCGGCCCTGCCCAGAGCCCGCCGCAAGGTAAACAGGCCAGGCTCTGCATTCAGGGCCGCGCCCCATGGCCCTGCGGGATGACCCGCGGCTGATCAGTACCTGGTGGGGTCTGAGGAGAGAAAGAGTCATGAGCCTTGGAGAGTCAAGTGGGGTTCTCCAACACTCTGGTTCACCATTGAGTGCCTGCTGTATGCAATACAATCTCCGTCCGCCCCCTCAGATAACATTGGGGAAACAAAGTCACAAGTAATCAAAAGGTCTCCCACTCTGGCCCCCACACCCCCTTCTGCAAAAGGGGTCTATGGGTGTGGCTCAGTCCGGGTCAGCAGGAGGTTGTGAGGGATGAGGGTGTTAAGCCTTGAATTCCTCCGCACCCCCACCCCCACCTCCAAACAAACAATCCTCAGTAAATGATGTCTGTGCCTCAATTTCCCCTTTTGCACAGTTGAGTAAACAGTAGCGGTGCTGGGGATGGGTGGAGGAGGGAACCTCAGCTTCCCTGGGTTCTCTTCTCACTGGGCTGCGCTGAACTTGGCTTCTCAGCCACTGGGGAGACAGCCTGTCATAAAAAGAACTGAAAATTTTCCTTTCCCGAGCCAGCCCCACTCTGAGCTGTAAAACACCTCAGCCTCCAGGAGTTTTAACCCTCTCCACCTGGCCTTTCAGGACTCACAGCTTACAGTCTGTAGAGAGAGAAGCTGGGGCTCGGGGGAGGGGGACTGGCCCACTTGGGGCCACTGCAACCCAGGAAGATCCCTTGTTCCAAGAAGAAATCATGGAGGGCTGCCTGGAGGAGACAGATAGTACAAGAAACAAAGAGAATAAAGGCCTTAGATCAGTCATGGAAAGCAGTGAGGTGGCTCCAGTTGGGGGGCGGGGTGCGTGTTGGAGGGTGTGTGTGTAGATGTCTGGTACACCCATGTTTTACACAAACAAATGTGCCTGTTGTGGGTCACATCCCCTGCTAGGTAGCTAGCTGCTGGGGGACAGACACTGGAAGGAAGCAGTTACCAGGCTCTGTCAAACGCAGCCGAGGTGGGTGTGGAAATGGCTACACTAGGACCCAGAGGCAGCAGGGCTATAGTGGAAACTGCTCAATTGTCCTCAGTAGGAAAGAGGCTGGGCTGCAGGATAGACCTCAGGTGTGCTGTCAAGATCTTGGGGCTAGCAGAAAACAGTGCCAATGTCTTAAGGCCCAAGGTGTCGTTGGAGTCATGGGGGTGGGGTGGGGATGGGAGCAAAGGAGGGAAAACAGTCCTGCAGAGGAAGGTGGCTGTGTTCAGAGAGTCCAGGTCCCCATGGCATCCGCCCTGCTGGCTGAGCTACCTCCTGTTTTCTTTGGCTCCCAGCACACCTAGAGTTCTTCTTGCTGACCAGCACTGGAATCCTTCAGAAAACCACCACTGCTGGGCAGACCTGTGGCCTCCGGAGTGCCTCCTGCAGCTGAGGCAGGAGCACACAGCAGCCTAACGGGTGTCTGCCACAAGTTAGGCACGGGGCTGGGCCTCAGGGCCACGTGGCTTGAGCCCTTCAGGGAGTTGTGGGAAAGGGAGTCAGGATTGAAGGAAGGACAAGAGTGGAGGCAGTGCTGAGGACAGAAGGGAGGGGAGTCAGCCTGACCTCACCCCTGTCTGCTGGCTCCCAAGGGGCAGGGACCCTCTCCCAGGCAGCTTGTAAGTGTCCTGGCTTCCCTCTGAAGGTATCCTCTTGCCTGCCTGCCTGCCCGTGCCTCTCCTCTGTCCTTTCACAGCAGACATCTGCTTCTCCAAGCCTCCAGTGCTGTCCGAGCATGTCTTCCTGTGTCTTCCTGTGACATAATATTGAATGTTCATCTGTATATCAGAGCACTCTCAGCCTGTGAGGATCACTAGTGAGCTGGCTCCCAAATCAGCCTGGCTCTGTAACTTGGAATTTACACACCGACTGTTCTAAATGGGTCTTGCTTCAATTGTTTTGTAAGTTTGGTTGGTTTTCTATTCTTGTGAGGGTCTTCTGTAGCCCAGGCTAGCCTCAAACTTACTCTGTGTCCAAGGATGATCTTGAACTTCTGGTCCTTCTGCTTCCATTTCCTAAGTGCTAGGATAGACTGCAGGTTCCACCCAGCCAGAGGTGGGGTCTATCCGTATTTTCCTCTAAGGAGAGATGTCCTAGCTTAATGACCCACACCCAGATCTAGGGAGCTAGATACCCACACACACACACATACACAACACCCCCTATACATGCAAACAATCCCATATTAGACCCACATACACACAACTCCCCCTCACCCACAAACACACACACACAGCCCCCATATTCACACAACACCCTACACACACACACATCCTCAGCCCCCCCACACCCACACATGACCCCACCCATACACACCCGCACACATCCCTTTCCACATGAATCCAGACTTAGCTCTGGCCCTGGGCAGGCAATAGCTGTGATATTCTGGAACTCATGAGTCTGGGCCAGTCTTTCTTCCCGACATCCAGGCTGAGTGGTTCCAGGAGCCTGGCCAGGCGGGGCCTGCTGGTGGAGCCCAGGGGCCCTTTCTGATTGACGCCTGCTGGGCCAGGAGACGTGTGGCGCCCAGGCTGCCTGCCACCGCCCAAAGGAGAAATATGTCGGGCATGGCCTGCCCAGCCACAGGCTTGGTCTGGGGAATCCATCAAGCCAACAAGGGGGAGGGTCACTTAGTAATGCCCACATCCCAGGCCAGACTTACTCTCCATAAATAAGGACCAAATCCAGGGGTCAGGGAGCGGGTGTCTAAGGCCTGTGATTACATAGGCTGTCAGCAGGCGCCACCTTCCTCAGCATAGACCTTTTCATGCCGAACTTTCCCCAGATGAAAGATAACAGTAACTATAACGGTTACATTGTTACTGAGCAATTGCCATACTGTGTATGTGAAGGTCCGAGGACAAGTGCTGGGAGGAGAAGTTAGGTCATCAGCAAGTGCCTTCACCTTCTGAGCAGTCTTCCAGTGGAGAGCAAGGAGATACAAACAGCTAGTATTCAGAGAGTTGTATTTTACTCTGCTGAGGCTCACGTCTAAGTTCCTAACTACAATCCTAAGCCTGGCTCCCCAAGCAGCTCACCCGTGTGACTATGTGTCTTAGCTGATTGTCAGGTCCAGCGTCCAACAGAAGTCTCTGATTTGAGGGCCAGGATCCTGGAGGAGATTCTCCAGCCACGGGGCAGACCAAGGTGGTTTCTCTCCAGATGTGGAGAGCGGAACGTTGTTCTCGGTCTCTGCTTATTCGCCGCTGTGCAGTGGGCATCATGGGGTTCTAGGACCACCATGTCTGCTTTTCTCCAGTGTGTGGTGTCACTGGGTTCAGGTTATCAGGTATCACTTGGGGTTAGTGGGATCTGACTAATATCTCTACATGTCTAGAAGGCATTTTCTATTATGTTCATAGACCAGTCCTGACCTGGGTTTTGATTTTTTGAGACAGATTCTCTCTATGTAACCTTGGCTGTCCTGGAACTCACTGTGTAGAGTGTAACTTTAATTATTTTTCAAAACCTGTTTTTAATGATGGTTCTTAAATGCTTTAACTTCCTCTGTAGCCCACCACCTGACAGAGGTAGTGAAAAGGAAAGGATATGGGGGAAGTGGCCCCGTTTAGAAAGGTTCTTTTGGAGCAACTCCTGTCTGTGTTGTCTGGAAATCATAGGCAGTGACAGCTCTATCCATTCAAAAACACTTCGTGGGGGCTGGAGAGATTGCTCAGTGGTTAAGGGCACTGACTGCTCTTCCAGAGGTCCTGAGTTCAAATCCCAGCAACCACATGGTGGCTCACAACCATCTGCAATGGGATCCAATGCCCTCTTCTGGTGTGTCTGAAGACAGCTACAGTGTACTTATAAATACATAAAACTTCAAAAAAACAAAAACAAAAACAAAAACAAAAAAACACTTCATGGATAGACCAGCAGTCCATTTTGGTAGAGTTGGGTTAGCAAACATGAATCAGCAGTGGTGACATGACCTAGCAGAGACAGCCAGGCCTCAGCCTCAGCACAAGTCAGCAGGAGGGACCCAGAGGAACAGGAAGAGAAGTTCTCGGCTGTCTCTCTCAGCGAAGTGAAGATCAGCAAAGACTCGAGACCCACAAGCGTTGCACAGCTTGCCAAGCTCTGTCTCTGTCACTCTGTGTAGTCCTTTCTATACCCTCCAAACAGCACATGTCCTCCATGTGCCGTGCCTTGCCTCAGCATGTGCATCTATCTCAGCGGACATCACGCTGCCCATCAGCCTGAGTCCAAGGAAGCGGCGAGAAACTGCAGCACACCACCGGAAGTATTTTGGTGAATTTCTCTCTGTGGTGTTCTGACAAATGCAGCTCACCTACGCAGTGTAAGGCGGACCAATACATGTGTGTTGTTAGCAAAGAATCCCTCATCACGTCCTTTCATGGGCTTGCTTCAGAGAACATACTCCATCCTGTGTCTGCTTCAGTGAAAGGTTCCTTCATGAGTTTGCCTTAGCCTTTCACACCTGTGTCCACTTTAATGAAACATTTTTTCACATGTTTCCCTCAGCAGCACCACATCCAAAACAACTGACTCTCCAAGGAACCCTTACATTTTCACTTTCATAGCTCCCTTTCTGTTTAAGAATTGTCCTTTTCGGGGTTGGGGATTTAGCTCAGTGGTAGAGCACTTGCCTAGCAAGCGCAAGGCCCTGGATTCAGTCCCCAGCTCCGAAAAAAGAAAAGGAAAAAAAAAAAAAAAGAATTGTCCTGGGGCTGGGGATTTAGCTCAATGGTAGAGCGCTTACCTAGGAAGCGCAAGGCCCTGGGTTCGGTCCCCAGCTCCGGAAAAAAAAGAACCAAAAAAAAAAAAAAAAAAAAAAAAAAAGAATTGTCCTTTTCTCCAACGTTAACAATCTATACAGAATAGAAATAATTGTAAGAACCATCACATTTTCAGTAAATGGCTTATGTACAATATAGTCAAACATTGTCTAACAAAACAACCTTAAATTATACAATGAACAGAAAATCCTAAATACCTATCAATATATGATAATTAAAGAAAAAACTTGGGGCTGGAGAGATGGCTCAGTGGTTAAGAGCACTGACTACTCTTCCAGAGGTCCTGAGTTCAAATCCCACAACCACATGGTGGCTCACAACCATCTGTAATGAGCTCTGATGTCCTTTTCTGGTGTGTCTGAAGACAGCTACAGTGTACTCACATATAATAAATAAATAAATAAATCTTTAAAAAAAAAGAAGAAAAGGGGGTTGGGGATTTAGCACAGTGGTAGAGCGCTTGCCTAGTAAGCGCAAGGCCCTGGGTTCGGTCCCCAGCTCCGAAAAAAAAAAAAAAAGAAAAAAAAAAAGAAGAAGAAAAAACCTTAAACTTTTTTTTTTTTTTTGGTTCTTTTTTTGGAGCTGGGGACCGAACCAAGGGCCTTGAGCTTCCTAGGTAAGCGCTCTACCACTGAGCTAAATCCCCAGCCCCAAACTTTTATTACTATACAATAGTTAAACAAAAAAACCTTAAATATCTATTATATAGAATAATTAAACAAAAAACTTACATTTCTATCAATATAGAATACAATATTTAAAGAAAACCCTTATATTTAAACAGAAAATATAAATTTTTATCAATAAACAATAATTAAGCCAAACACCTTAAACCCCAGATGATAACAACCATAACACATCAGAGTCCAAAGCTACCTACCCCAATTTAGGGAATTGGAATGATGGTATTCTTATATATATATGTATTTGTTTCCTGATGAATTGGGGTGAAGAACTCCTGATTTGGGCCCAAAGGGAAAAAAGCTTAGTCTGAAAGAAGCTAGCTGTAGCATTCATTGCCCAGTCTCTGTGCTCCCCAGTCTGTCTCTGTGTTCCCCAGTCCCTGTGCTCCCCAATCTCTTCTCCCCAGTCTGTGTGGCCCCAATCTCTGTGTTCCCCAGTCTCTGTGCTCCCCCATCTCTGTGTTCTCCAGTCTCTGTGCTCCCCAGTCTCTGTGGCCCCCAGTCTCTGTGCTTCCCAGTCTCTGGGCTCCCCAGTCTCTGTGTTCCCCAGTCTCTGTGGTCCCCAGTCTCTGTGCTCCCCAGTCTCTGTGACCCCCATCTCTGTGTTCCCCAGTCCCTGTGCTCCCCAGTCTCTGTGTTCCCCAGTCCTTGTGCTCCCCAGTCTCTGTGCTCCCCAGTCTCTGTGTTAAACCTACTTGGGGTTTCCATTCTAATGTTGACACACCCTTATAGCATATTGGCTGGATCAGCTCCTCAGTCTTTTCAGTAACCCTATGTCTCTCAGCTGCTGTTGTTCCTTTCCCCCTAACATTAAGAGAATTGAGAGTTATCAATGCATTATTTTGTCTGCCTGGGGGGTTTCAGTCTCCCTTTTTATTTAATAAGTATCTTGTTTAAGGTACGATGGGCTCTTTTATAACTACTTGTCCTAAGGGATTGTGCGTTTTTCTCTCTATGGTCCTGACAAATGCAAGGCAGACCAATACATGTATGTCATTAGCAAAGAATCTTTCATCACGTGTCCTTTCACATGCTTACTTTAGCAGAACATCCTTTCTCTTGTGTCTGCTTTAGTGAGACGTTCCTTCATGTGTTTTCCCCAGAAAAAACCCATCCAACACACCTGACTTTTCAAAGAATCCTTAAGTTTCTACTTCATAAACCAGGCTTCTGATGGAATTAAAGATGACTGCCACCAGGCCCAGCCCCTAACTTTGATCTTTGAGATCCTGTCTCTCACTGGCTGGTGCATGAGTCCCAGGAATTCTGAGCCTTTTCACATGGCTTCCAAGGCTTGAGTTTACACCTTGTACTAGTATGGCAAGCACTCTACTCTCTGAGCAGTCTCTGCAACCCCTACAAGACTTTCTTCTCTCTGTTCCCCACCCCTGCTCCAAACACACACACACACACACACACACACACACACACAAAGGCACATATACACATAGGCACACACATATAAACACAATAACACACATGTATGTATACACGGGTACACAGATGCTCACACACACATGAACATATATACACAGGCACAAACACAGGGAAACATGCCCACACATATGCACTCATACATGCATGTATACACACAGGCCCACATGCTCCCACATACATATATACACACTCACATGAATGTATACACACAGGCACATGCTTACACATACATATACACATTCATAGAGGCACATATACAAGTGCATATGCTCATACACATATATAGACACACACTTGCATATATACACAAGTACACACAGGCACATACACACAGTTTCATACACATATATGTGCACACACACCCTCAAATAAAAAAAAGAGCCACACTTTTTAGGGTCAATGCAAAAATCACACATATTTATTCAGGTGGTTCTCTTGTTTCAAACTCACACAAACTTTGCAGAGAGAAGAAATCATACGGCCCAGGATGGTGGCAGGAGCAAGGGAGGCTGAAGCAGCAGGAGACTATAGTTCCAGGCCAACCTAGGCTACGCAGGGAGACTGTGCCTGAGAAAACCAAATGAGTACTCTGGCCATGGCAGCTCGTGACTATTACTCCAGCCCCCAGGAAGTACAAGGAAGATCAGGGGTTCAAGGCCACTCTCGCATATGTAAAGAGTTTCAAGTCCAGCCTGGGCCATAGGAGCTACTATCTAAAAACCTAAAACTGAAATTAAAATACAATTCTAGTAGCTGGAAATGTAGCTTAGTTGTTGGAGTGCTTGTGGCTTAGTAGGTAGGGTGCTTGTGGCTCAGTTGTTACAGTGCTTGTGGCTCAGTTGTTACAGTGCTTGTGACTCAGGTGGGGTGCTTGTGACTCAGTTGTTACAGTGCTTGTGGCTCAGTAGGTAGGGTGCTTTCTTAGCATATAGGAAGCCCTGGACTCCATCCCCTGCACCACATAAGCCAGGTATGGTAAAGTGTGTTTGCTGTCCTAGCACTGAAGAGGTAGAGGCAGAATGACTCCTTCCAGGTCACCTGGGCTACATAGGGAAACTTTGCTCAAAAGCAGCAGAATCTGGGCACAGAACACACCTGTCACCCCAGTGCTTGGCATGAAAGAAGGAAGGTCAGGAGTTTGAGGCCAGCCTGCTCTGTGAGGCCCTGTCTCAAAGATGGCCTCACTCTTTGCCCAGTGCCCATGGCCACTAGAGACTCAGAGAGGGACACTTCCCTGCTTCATGCTAAAGACATGGGTCACAGGAGAAAATCTGCCCCAGGTTTTTGCAGTTGGCTGGGAATAGTGGGTGTGGAGTCAAAAGAGGGGAGCCCCAGGGCCTCAGCACCCCCCCATCTCACAGCATGCCTCAGTGCCTGCACAGTGGGGCCCTTGTTCACCGAGTGAGGAATGGAGCAGAGGCTGTGTGTTTATTCACCTGGCAGTGGCCCAGGCCTGAGGAAGAGAAGTGGCTCGGCAGCAAGGTGTGAAACAAATGTCACATGTCAGAGGCTGCTGTGTGGAGGGCTGGGGCATGCACGTGAGAGGCACTGAGCTGTGGAGATGAAGGTCTTGTAGCCCAGGGACACTGGAGGGCCAAGAAAGCTCAAACCCTCACAGGTGAGCAGGTGTCTATGTTTCTGAGAGTCCCAAGCCAGGGCACCCAAATGCAAAGGTCCTGTGGCTGGCCTGGCCCACGCATCTGAGGCAGGTAAGTCTTTACCAGTTCACAGACTGAGGAGGGGAGGAGAAGGGTGGTGATGGGAGACAGGCATTCCCAGCATGCACCCTGGCATCATCTGGCTGTGACTGTGGAGCATGGTCACCTCCAAATGGTTTATTCTTGCTGTGTCTATCATCTGGTGGCCTCCACTGCTCCCCAACAGAAGCCCAGCTCAGCTCTTCCTTCTGTCAGTCACCTGGATGGTGCTGTTAGCAGAGTAATTTGCTGTACCTCCAGCATCGCAATGATGTGAGGAAGAGAGGACAGGGAGACTGGAAGGGGCAATGGGTGGACAGATGAATGGGTGGGTGAGTGGGTGAGTGGATGGGTGGGTGAGTGGGTAATGAGTGGGTGGGTGGGTGAGTGGGTGGGTGAGTGGATAGGTGGGTGGGTGAGCAGGTGGGTGAGTGAGTGAGTGGATTGGTGGGTGAGTGGGTGGGTAAGTGGGTGAGTGGATGGGTGAGTGGATGGGTGGGTGAGTGGATGGGTGGATGAGTGAGTGGGTGAGTGAGTGGGGGGTGAGTGGATGGGTGAGTGGATGGGTGGGTGAGTGGGTGAGTGAGTGGGTGGGTGAGTGGGTGGGTGAGTGGATGGGTGAGTGGATGGGTGGGTGAGTGGATGGGTGAGTGGATGGGTGAGTGGATGGGTGGGCGAGTGAGTGAGTGGGTGCGTGGGTGAGTGGGTGGATGAGTGGGTGGGTGAGTGGATGGGTGAGTGGATGGGTGGGTGAGTGGGTGAGTGGATGGGTGAGTGGATGGGTGAGTGGATGGGTGGGCGAGTGAGTGAGTGGGTGCGTGGGTGAGTGGGTGGATGAGTGGGTGGGTGAGTGGATGGGTGAGTGGATGGGTGGGTGAGTGGGTGAGTGGGTGAGTGGATGGGTGGGTGAGTGGGTGAGTGAGTGAGTGAGTGGGTGGGTGAGTGGGTGGAAGGAGCAGGGATAAATGTTGGGTTGAGAGCAGGGGTGTGGTGAGAGTCGGGAAGCATTAGGCACATGTGTTACCTCCTCACACTTTAGTGGGTCCCTGTGATATGGCTTTTGGGGACTCAGTCATTTGAGCTAGTGATCTTGGCAGATACCAAGCTGCCCCAGCTGCCTTCACCCGCATGTGACTGGCCCTCTGTCTACAGCAGCCTTATGCGAAGGTGACCACCCCAGCCCCAGGATGGCTGCCACTGGGCGTGGCCTCAGGTCCGGCCTCGGTCGCTCCCCTCTGGTCCCTTTATTGGGTCCCAGGCAATCGTGAGTGTCAGGGAGCAGCCTGCTTGGAGCAGTCTCAGCCTGTTCTTTCCAAACGTCTGGTGGTCAGCAGAGGTGCCAGGGCTGGTTTTCCTGTCATCCTAACGGTGTCCAAGTGATGCTCACCCTCCTTACCCTGAACTCCCAAAGACTGAAATGGGAAGACTCGTCAAATCACAGAGTATATCAAGACTGCGCTAGGCACAATGCCCCAGGACAGCCGCAAGCAAACAGAAGCCAGAGAGGCTGAGGCGTTCGTCCAGGGCTGTGCAGTCAAAGTGAGGCAAGTTTGACTGGGAGTTGCTCTGTCTTTTTTATGTTACAAATTATAACGCACGATGATAATAACATCCAACTTAAAAATGTACTGTGTTGTGCTAGGCTTGGGCTCAGTTGGTAGAGACTTGTAAGTCAGTGACTAGAATGCTTGTGGCTCAGTGGGTACAGTTCTTACTGGAGCATGTACCACGTTAGCCAGATATGGTGGCTCATGCCTGTAATCCCAGCACTTAGAGGACAGAGGCAGAAGGATGACACACTCCAGGCTAGCCTACACTGCATCATGAGATCATAGGTAAACACCCAGTCAGATAAATATGTAGTTTGTCCCTTTACAGCCCAGAGGTATTGTGCCCAAAGCTTGGTTCTAAGCCTTTAGGCATGAGCACACACACACACACACACACACACACACACACACACACACAGAGGAACAGCTCACCCAAGGCTAGACCCTGGCCCATCATACCACATGGCCGCAGGGTTTCAGCCAGTGCCACATCTGGATTTTGGACTTGGTCCTGGCATCCAGCCACAGCACACAGATCCAGGAGGAGGAAAACATGGGCCTCTTCCCTTCGCCATTAAGGTCAGAGGTCAGCTTGGCTTAGCCTCTGTTGGCCTGGCTACAATGGACACCATCCAGGTCCACTCACCAGCAGCCATTCTCACCCAGGAGGCTCACAGGCCATCCAGAGCAGGGTCAGCCAAGCGCAGGCCTGCAGTTCCTGCTCAGACAGGACTGTGACTAAGCCCAGGGGGCTAGATTATGCCTCCTCAGTCAGCATCCCCTCCCCGTGTTTGTCTTTTTCTATCAACAACTCAATACCCTCAGTGCTGGCTCCAAGACCTAGGAGGTCTCTCTCTCTCTCTCTCTCTCTCTCTCTCTCTCTCTCTCACACACACACACACACACACACACACACACACACACACTCCTCCTTGGTCTCCCTGTAGCCACACCCTGGTCCCACCTGAATCACAGACTGACCACACTCCCACTGTCACCCCAGCACATAGGAGGCAGAGGCAGGAGGATTAGCAGAGTCCAAGAGCAGCCTGGGATGTAGAGTCTCCAAATAAAACAAAAAGAAAAAGATTATAAATTAGGCCATGCCCCCCCTCACCCACCCTCTGTAGCTCCCTTTTGCCCAAAGAATATATCCCTGTCCTCACTCCAGCCATGAAGCCTCCCGTGAGCGGCTCTCTGCCCACTGGCACTTCCTGACCCCAGGGCCCTTGCACAAGCTGACCTCTGTCTGAAAGCTCTTCTTCCCTGCTTCCACAGCTCCTCTTGCCTATAGGTCTTGACTTAAATGTGTTTTCTCTGCTGCTAGCATAGCTAACACATCAGAAAGGGTGGTGTCTTCTCAGGGACCATGTGACTTGCCAGCTATATGATGTATTTTGAAAAGCATCTACCTCCTTCCATTTCCCCAACAACACTCCAGGATCATAACACAGAACTTCACCATTAGTCAATGCAGACTGGTTAGAGCCATGATGGGGCACACTGACAGCTCTGGGGGCCATGAGGAAGAGCCTCTGCCCTGTGATTGGAGGAGAAATAAGAGTCAGGCCACTGGAAGTGTTGAGTCCAGTCTGGGAAGGTGGAGGTGAGGAAGAAGGCAGTTTCTGGGCTGGGTGAGCAGGAGCAGAGAGAAAGCAATAGGGAGCGGTGGGGGAGTGCGGTGCATAACTCGTCCCAGACTCATAGAGTGCTTGGTAGAAACACCTTGGAACAGTTTTATATGAATTCCTGTGGAGAAGCAGCTAAAAGAGGCAAGGCCACCCACCGTCCCCACACCACGGAGATCAAGGAGGTCCTCTGTCCTTCTACAGACCCTCTCTGAGCAGACAATCAGCAGACAGCCCCCCCACACACACCGCAGGGCTGCTGGTGCCCCTGAGTCCTGCCGCCACTGCCCCCCTCCCTTCCCCCAGGACCTGAAAGAGCTCTCTCCTTGTTACTCTGGAATTTTCCTCCTGGTCTTCCAAAGCCTTCAGGAACACATTAAAGGAAAATATTGCCAGTCTAAGCAGGGTGATTTTATGGCTGTCAGGAGCCCGGAATCAGACCAGAGAGTGGAAAGGCCTGGTCACACTACAGGCTTCCCTGCCAACCCCTGAGACCTGACCCACCCTCCAAGCTGACTCTCCCGTCCCATCCAATCTACCCCCAGGTTCTTCTGACTGGGAAGTGGCCGAGAGAAACAGATGTGCAGGCCGATGTGTTTTGAACTGTTTATTCATTCAGCAAATGCTGGCTTGCTTCTGTTGCTGGTGTGTCTATGTACTGTGTGCTGAGGTCCCATTTGGAAGCATTGTCCCCTTCCATCCCAGCACTTGGGCTGTGGAGCAAGAGGAACCGAAGTTCAAGGTCATTTCAGCAACGTAGTAAAAGCTCAGGCAGCCTGGGCTACACGAGGTCTTGTCTGAAAAAGATAGTCAAACACAGCCACAGTCATCTCCACTCAAACCAGCAGCGGTCACAGTACCCTTAGAGTGTGTCTGGGACGGGGACGGAGTATTTAATCTCCTTTTCTCTCACTGTCTAAAACAGTAGAGTGACATTCCATCTAAGGACATCTTCCATGGTGGCTCAGAGTGGAGAGCAGCCCAGGGGCACCTTCCTTCTGTAGGACGGATGTCCCCACTACTCTGAATGATAGCCTTGAGACTCTGTGGGAAGTGGAACTTTGAGGGCAAGCTGAAAGCCAGCTCCTGACACCCCTGCACATCCCCAATAACGCCACTGTGGCTTCTAGGTTCAGATGGCCCCCCCCCCCAGCTGCTGAGCCCACCATCCTCTTCAAAGAGCGCTCTTGAAGAGAGGCTAGGAGTGTTTTAAACCCACAGCATCTTAGGCAGCTGGGTGTGGCCCCCACTGACAACAGGCTGCTTTGAGCAAGAAGGAGGCCCACAGACTGCTGCTATTCCTAGGAAGTGGAGTCTCCAGGGTCCATCTCGGCAGCAGCCCAGGGAGGGCGCCCTGCCAGGATACAGGGGTTCTTGCATGAAGCCAAGAGCAACTGGAAGGAGGTTGTGGTGGCCTGGGCTGCATCTGTGCTCGAGGGACCTCTCTCGGTGCAGGAGAAAAGTGCTGTTTTCCCAGAGCAGGACCCTGGAACAGGAGGATGCCTAGAACTTCCTGAACAGCTGGGAAGAGCAGGGCTGGACTAGGCATGCGGGGTGGGTTAGATCACCAGAATGACCAGACGGGGCTTCAGTCTTCCTGGAATACGGCAGGACTGAGAAAGAAAAGGCAGACAGAGACAGAGAATCAGGGACAGAAAAAAGCCCAAGAGGACTGCGGAGAGGACTCGGGCTAGGAGCACTGGCTGCTCTTGGAGAAGACCTATGTATTTCAGTTCCCAGCATCTGAATGGTGGCTCACAACCTTCTGTAACTCCAGATCCTTTTTCTGTCTTCTGTTGGCATTGCACATACATGGTGCACAGACAAACATACAGGCCAAATGTACATACACTTAAAATTAAAATAAATAAATCTTTAAAATTAATTGTAAAAAGGAGGAAACAGAGAGAGGCAAAGATTCCAGGCCTCATGTGATCAGTAATACATTCCTACTACACTTTGAATAGTGAATGAACTGTGAACTATTAAATGGACACTACCAGACGTCCAGGGGACCCCCACCTGCTGCTCTGTGCAGGAGGAGGTCAGTACACTGCACTCTGTGGGGTGTCAAGGCCACTTGAAGCCTATTCACAGGGAAGGCACAGACGCCATTGCAGATCACACCTCCAGCAGAGGGAGCAGTGCCAGCGGGGATCCACTCTTGTCCTCGTCAGGAAAGCTCCACCCACAACCAGAGCAGAGCTGCTGCCTCCCTCTTTCCTTTTCTCTCATTAAAGACAGAGACAGAGAGGCAGGGACAGGGAAAAAAAAAGAGCCCATGAAGTGGCTCAAAGTACTTCCCTGTACCCATGCCGGATAGTTCACTACTGTGGGTGTCTCCAGCTCCTGGGGATTTGATGCCCTCTTCTGGACTCTGAGGGCACTGCACTCACATGCACAAACCACACACATAAATGAAAAAATGTTTAAGAGGAACGAACATGAGTGATTCCTGAAGTTGGGCCCCAGCCTCCACATGCACGCACTCACGTGCACTCGTACACACACACACACATCAAGCACTCACACGCATATGCACACACATGCACTCACAGGCATGTGCACACATGCGCACTTGTACAACATACACACGCACACAAAACATACATGAACATGCACACAAAACATACATGTAAACACACATGCACACACATGCACAGATGCACTCACCCGAATACACCCAATTGTATGCATGTGATCATGCAATCATGTATACATGTGGCTATCCACACACATGCATGTGCACAAGCATACAAACACATGCATGTACACACATACACACACATACGACACATGTTAAAGTAATTATACAAAACACACCAACTCGTAGTGCTCTGGAGCAGCCTATCTCCAGGCCCCATGTCACCATTGTCTGGTGTCTTTACTAGTCCATTTCAGTGGCTAGGGGATTGGGCAGCAGATGGGAGTGCTGGCTGTGAAAGAGGAGGACCTGAGTTCAAATGTTTAACACAAATGTTAAATAAGTGAAAAGGCCAGGTCGGGTGTGGTGGTGCACGCCTTTAATCCTACTGCTTGTGAGGCAGAGGCAGGTGGATCTCTGAGAGTTTGAGGTTTGAGGCTGGCCTGGTCTACACAGTGAGTTCTAGCTACACAAGTGAAATGCTTGTTTTTGCTTGTTTTGTTTTTATTTTTGTCATTTTGTTTTGTTTTGTTTTGTTTTGTTTGTTTGTTTGTTTGTTTTGAGACAGGTTTCTCTGTGTAGCCCTAGCTATCCTGGAACTCACTCTGTAGACCAGGCTGATCGGGAACTCACAGAGACCCACCTGCCTCTGCCTCCCAAGTGCTGGGATTAAAGGTGTGCACCACTGCTGCCTGACTAAGACACTGTTTCTACATATAGAAATAAATAAAGTTAAAAGCTGGCTGTGGTCATACATGCCTGCAACCTTAATGCTTCAGGGAGGGGCAGGAGGAACCACTGGAGCTTGCTGGCTGCCAGCCTAGCTCTCAGCTCAGTGAGAAATACTACCAGGCCAAGGCTGAAGGAGGACACCCGACACCGTTCTGGCACTGAGCCACATCCGTAGCCCAGGTCGCCCTTGTGAGTGGATACCCAGAATGCTGACAGCAATGTGTAGCTTCTGTCCTTCACCATGGCCACATCACTCATGGGCACCTTGGACGATGACAGGGGAGGCCAAGAAGGAGGTGCCTGCCTAGAGGGTGGGGCATACTCTCCATTAAATTATTCTTCTGTGCTGGGCCAGCAAGATGTCTTAGCAGGTAAAGGAGCTTGCTGCCAAGCCTGACATCCTGAGTTCAGTCCCTGGGATGCACGTGATGGAAGGAGAGAACTGACTCCTACAAGTGGTCCTCTGACCTCTTCATGTGCACTGTGGCAAGGGTTCCTCATTTTGATAATAAAAACAAGCTTAATTTTTAAAATGTGCTGAGGTCCCTCATCAGTGTATATCCACGTGGGATGGGCCTCACTCCCTGGAAATCTATCTACATAGTCTATCCTCTGCCCAATTTCCTTCACCAATTCTCCAGTCCTGTTCCTTCCAATTTCCTGGTCTCCCATCCGAAGCCACAGGCGTGGCCTGTGAATCAATGTGTAATTACAGGCCCAGCTTGCACTCCCCCCAGAGTGAGCACCAGGTGTGTGCGTAGAGGTCCCGGCCAGCCAGGAGGATCAACCTTCAAAGGCATCCTCCAGGGATGTACCAGAGCGGGGCTCCACAGCTGTCTGCTGTGGGGTGAGGGGCTGCATATGGTGCAGAACCATCTAGAAAACAGGCCAAGTCCTCTTTCCTCTGTGTAGATCACAGGGACTCCCCTGAGCCATCTGAGCTGTCTGTGATGGCTGACGTAGCATAGCAATTGTGAAGGCTGTGTGTGTTCAGTTATTCTTTATTTTTTTAAAGATTTATGTATTTATTATATATAAGTAGCTGTCTTCAGATCTCATTACAGATGGTTGTGAGTCACCATGTGGTTGCTGGGAAATGAACTCAGGACCTCTGGAAGAACAGTCTTAACCCCTAAGCCATCTCTCTAGCCCCCTCAATTATTGTTTGGTTCTGTAGTGGCTTAGACCTCACTGTGTAGATCAGGCCGGCCCTAAACTCACAGAGATTTCCCCTTGCCTCTGCTTCCTGAGTGCTGGGATTAAAGATGTGTGCTACCAACCTTGACTTTATTGATTTTAGAAACAGGATCTTGCTGTGTAGCCCAGGCTGGCCTTGAATTCATAATCCTCCTGCCTTAGCATTCCCAGTGCTAAGATTAAAGGCGTGTACCACCATGGTAGGACTGAGTTGTCCTTCTCTGAGACCTGGTCTTACCTCAAATGAATATATAGTCAAGGATGACCCTGAACTCTCCATTCTCCTGCAATTGGGGCCTGGATAAATCTATTTTAGATTTGAATTATGTATGTGATTGTGTGTATTGTGTGAATTGTCAATGTGTGGGAGTGTGTGTGCATGTGTGTGTGCATGTGAATGTGTCTGAGTGTGTGTATGTGAATGTGTCTGAGTATGTATGTGAGGGTGTGAAATGAGTGTGTGTATATGTGTCTATGTGTGTGTGTGTTTCTGTGTGTATCTGTGTACATGGATTCAGGTAGCATTGGAGGTCAGAAGAGTCCATTAGATCCCTTTAGTCTGTAGTCTCAGGAAGTTGAGTTGCCCACTATGAGTGCTGGGAACAGAACTGTGTCTTCTGCAAGAGTAACAAGCCCTCTTAATCACCGAGATATCTGTACTGGTTGGTTATGTGTCAACCTGACACAAGATACAGTCATCAGAGAGAAAGGAGCCTCAGTTGAGGAAATGCCTTCATGAGATCTAGCTGTAAAGCACTTTCTCAATTAGTAATCTAATTGAGGAGGGCCCAGCCCATGGTGGGTGGTGTCTGTCATCCCTGGGCTGGTGGTCCTGGGTTCTGTAAGAAAGCAGGCTGAGCAAGCCATGGGAGCAAGCCAGTAAGTAACATCCCTCTGCATCAGCTCCTGCCTCCAGGTTCCTGCCCTGTGTGAGTTTGTGTCCTGACCACCTTCAGTGATGAACAATGATGTTCCTTCCCAACCCTTTCCTCATGGTGTTTCATCACAGCAATAGAAACCCTGGTTAAGACACTATCTCTCAAACTCCTGATTCATTTATTTGGCTTATTTATTTGTTTTCAGATAATCTCATTATATAGACCAAGCAGGCCTGGAGTTCTTAGTCACCTGCTCCTGTCTCCAGAGTGCTAGGATTAAAGGTCTAGGCCTTCTATTTTGATTTTTAAAAATGTTAGATTTATTTTATGTGTATGGCTGTTTTCCTGCAGGTACATTTGTACATCATGCTTATACCTGGCGCCCATGCCAGGTGCCCATGGAGATCGGAGGAAAGCATCAGATCCCTTGGTATGGGGATTACTACTGCCATGTGGTGCTGGGAACCAAACCCAGGTCCTCTGGGAGAGCACCTCTGGGCCATTTCTCCAGCCTCCTATGGTGATTTTTTTTTTTTGAGTCAGCCTCTCATTATGTAGCACAGGCTGGGGCAGTGACAAATTTTACAGTTTTAGTTTCGTATGTTTTCATTTAATCCCAGCTGTGGGAGATGGGGCTGCATGGGACCGTCCACAGCAGCTGACCGTGATTTGCCTCCTGCTCTAGCAGGGGCGTGATTTTGCAGCTGCAGAGAGTTTAGGCGATTGTGTGGCTTTGGAACTCTGGGGACTCTTCCGAAGGTATAATAAACGTGAGAGCCCTGAGAGGGCTGGGGGTTGGTTAGAGGTTGGTTGCAGTTTGTTAAATAGTTATGCACAAAGAAGAAACACAAGAAGATATCCTGATGGCAGAGGTCAAACCTGCCCCCAAGGAACTCAATACCCCTAATCAGCAGGAAATATTCTAGATCTAACGTGGCCCCTTTTCCAATCCCTGAACTTTAAAGATCTCTTTCTTTCCTCTCTGTTCTTTTTTCTCTCTAACCTAGTCTTAGGGGGTTGAAAAGTGGAAGAAAGAAGAACCTGCAAAATACATACAGGCCAGCCTCAGAGTTGCTCAGTGGGTTATCTCTTGAGTGCTGGGGTGGGGTAGGGTTCAGGTGTGCACCACCACACCCAGCTTGTAAGGAGTTGGGGGTAGAACACAGGGTCCTGTGCATTCAGATAAACAGGCGTCCTATTCAGCTACCAGCACTGTACAATAACTGAGCTCCAAGCAGAGCCCCAGCATCAGTCCTTGGGTCACTTCATTATCTATCTTTCCTGTCTTGACGTCTGAGACCCAGCAAGTGGGTTCATCTCTCCAGAGCGTGAGGTCACAGACCATAGGTCGGTGTATAATTACAGGTCTGGCCATTTTTCCTTCCTAACAGAGTCCTTCACTAAAAAAGAAGAAAAGGGCTGGAGAGGTGGCTCAGCACTTAAGAGCAATGACTGCTCTTCCAAAGGTCCTGAGTTCAATTCCCAGCAACCACATGGTGGCTCACAACCATCTGTAATGGGATCCAATGCCCTCTTCTGCTGTGTCTGAAGACAGCTACAGTGTGCTCATATAAAATCCTTTTAAAAAAAGGTTTATATTAAAGAAGAAGGAAGAGGAGGAGAAGGAGGAGAAGAAACAGTGGCCCCACACTTCCTCTGTGACCTCAGGTTCTTAACAAAGTATACATTGCTGTGACACTGGGACACTGTGGAGAAGTCTCAGACATGCACAGTATGGGCACAAGCCTGTGTGTGCAGGCCATTTACCACAGGCACCTGTAACATCAGACAATGCCATGTGTGCCTCTTCAAGCCCCAGCTTGTGTGAGGCAGGATCTCTTGTCAGCATTGGATATTGCAGGCTGGCCTGCCCCAAGCTTCTGGAGACCCTGCTTCCCATCTTCCCAAAGAGGAGCTGGGGTTACAGGCACATGTCCTCACACCCCAACATTTACATAGGGTCTAGAAATTTGAGCTCGGGTACACTGCGCCATGTCAACAGCCCCCTTGTTTTGGTCTTTAAAATATATTTTAGTCTCTTAAATTGTGTGCATTGAGGCTGGAGAGATGGCTCAGTGAGCAAGAGCATAGCCTGTTCTTGCAGAGGATACAGGTTCAATTCCTGGCACCCACAGGCAGCTCACGACCATCTGTAACTCCATTTCTCTGGGGATCATGTGCTCTCTTCTGGCTTCCAAGGGCACTGCATAGACATACATGGTGCACAGGCATGCATGCAGACAAACACTCCTCCATCTCCAGAGTCCTGGGCCTGGGCCTCTACACACAGCATCTTTTTTGTGTTTTGAGATTATGTAATGCTGGGTGTCCTGGACATCGCTCTGTAGACAAGACTGGCTTCAGAGTTAGCAATCCCCCTGCCTCCGACTCCTGAGTGCTTGAATTTTAAGGCACGTGCCACCACATCCAGCCCTGTACTGACTGGGAGAGCCACCTCAGCAGAGGCAGCCACCCTCCTGGGTTTTCCCCTCCCAATAAATCTCCTATGAGGTTTGTTGTGTGCTGTGACTTTGTTGTATTCCTTGGCTCCCAATTGCCAGGATACCTTTTGGAACACAGTGAAACACTTTCTCTGGGGAAACCTCCCCTGCCCAAGCAGAGCGGATCCACTTCTGTGGGGGAAGGCCTTTCCCTTCAGAGCTGCGACACTTACACATCCTCCACTGAGAGTGGGAAGGTAGCACAGGGAGGAAGGAGTGTGTTCCTCTGAGTCTCGATTCTGGCTGTGGATGCTCATCAGTTGGTGGCCTTTGCCTAGCATACAAAAGCTCTGGGTTCTGTGGACAATATCGAATGTACAGTCATCGCACCACCAGGGGCTTTGAGGCAGGAAGATTCCCCAGAGTTCCAAACCAGCCTGGGTTACTATATGAGGCCCTCTTTCAAAACAGGCTAGAGAGATGGCTCAGAGGCAAAGAATTGGCTCCCAGCACTTACAAGAGGGGCTAACAATCATCTGTAACTAGTTCTAGAGGATCTGACCCCTTCTCAGCGATTCCCAGGCTAGCCCGGACCAGTGGGACTTGATCTCAAGATAAAAGAAAGAAGCAGTTATCTTCACAGGCTTCAGGAGTGCCAGGGGTAGCAGTGACTACCATTTGGCAGAATCCCTGCTCTCTACTCATTCAATCGATGAATAGTAAAGATGGCCACGAGTCAAGTGGCAGACGGGGTAACTAGAGCTCAAGGAAGGCAGATGCGCGGTCCCTGTGCCACAGTTTCTACACCCAAGACCTTCTGGAAAGAGCCTCAGTTAGCACCTAATGAACATGCAGCCCAGAAGCCTGGCGGTGAGGATGTCGCAACCCCGCATGCGCATCACTAGGCAGCGGTTGGGGCGGAGCCAAGTTCGCGAGCCCAGGTCCTTTAGGCAGTTGAAGGCCCGCCTCTTCGCGCAGGCGCACGACGAATTCCGCCCTCCCGCTCTGCTCCTAGTGCCCCGGTGCGGTTGGCTACTTTCCGGGAGGGACGCGCGCGCCTGCGCCGGCGTCGGGCTCGCGCACGCGCACCGCAGCGGTGGCGGCGGCGGCGGTTCCTGTCCAGGGGGCTGAGAGCGGCGGTCGGCTTTGAGGCGAGCAGCGTTGCGGAGGGGCGCGGCAGCGGCGGCGGCAACTCAGAGCTCGGAGCCGGAGTCCGGGCTCTGCTTCCAGAGGCCGGCTCGGAGCCCGCCCGGTCCTCAGGGCGGCGGCAGCGGCTGCTCCGGGTTACGGCCTAGGCCTAGGCGAAGCCTCGGGCTCGAGTGCGGTGAGGCGCCGGCGGAAGGCGCGGCCCGGGCGGCAAGATGAGCGTGGAGGCGTACGGCCCCAGCTCTCAGACACTCACCTTCTTGGACACTGAGGAGGCCGAGCTGCTCGGTGCCGACACCCAGGGCTCCGAGTTCGAGTTCACCGACTTCACCCTACCCAGCCAGACGCAGACGCCCCCCGGCGGCCCCGGCGGCGCGGGAGGCCCAGGCGGAGCGGGTGCAGGCGGCGCGGCCGGCCAGCTCGACGCGCAAGTGAGTTGAGCGGCGCATGGCGGCGCCGGAAACCGGGCGGGAGCGGGAGCTGCGGCGCCAGGTCTCAGTTAACCAGCCCTGGGCCCCTGTGAACCTGCGCCAGGTCCGAGTTTGTGCTGGTCCGAGCTACCGGCCCCAGGTCCAGTTAATAAGCCTGGGTGTATGCTTCCTACTCTGGCTCCTTAAACAAAATCCCTATTGACCATCTCTAGTTACCCACCCTAGATTCCTGTTTAACTGCCCAGGTACCTGCCACCTGCCTTGGGTCCTTGTTACCTGTCCTAGATCTCTGCTACCCTACCCTGGTTCCCGTTTACTTACCCCTTTCCCAGATCTCTGCTTCCACCTTCAGCTACCTTTTCCAATACCTCTCCCAGGTCTACCTGCCACAGTCATTGCCATCTGCCTCAGGTCCCTACTACATACCATCTCCTCTAATTCCCTGCCTCTTGTCCTAGCCACCTGCACCTAGTCTCTGCTACCTGTCCTGTTTTCCTCCACCCAGCTAGACTGGGCAGTGACCTGCATTAGTGTCCCTCCTCCTGTATAGCACAGAATCTGCTCCAGCTCAAGGCTTATGCCAGAACTGCCCTCACTCCCCTTCTAGGTGGGTCTAAGGTGACCTACACTAGGTTTCTCTGGCCCTAGTGCTATCCTCTGGACCCACACTGTCCTCCAGGGTCACCTATTTGGCTAGTCCAACCATCCCATCTCACCCTCTTGCCACTTCCATCCACCACGCCTCCAGCCAGGGTTCAAGTTTGGTGGAGGGGCTCTCTGGAGCAAATCTAGGGTTTTGGCGCCTCGGGTGGAAACAGCCCACTTTGTGGCTGGTTAAGGTGGCTGAGAGACAGCTGCTGGTTCGTTTTTTCCTTCTGGGTTGCCTGTTGCTGAGACCAGTGTTATGTAACTCCTAGGCTCTGCTTGGAAAAGTTGGGTTTGAGTTTTGTTCCTTAGAGGCAACCACAATGGGTATCACACGGGTGACTGTGCCCTGGGGAGGGGCTTTTGTTTTGAATGACAGACTGTCGGTGTAGGCATTTCAGCTTGGGCTAGGGACAGGCCATCCCTACCTCCCTGTCAAATGGCTGGCTTGGTGTTGGGCACCTCTAGGCTTTGTTTTCCTGTATTCTCTGGGGAGCTGCCGACTAGAGCCACAGGTGTTCTTACAGTCCATGTGTGTGCTTAGGGCTAGGGAGCCACCACCAGTCTCCAGCAGTGATCTCAGACCGAGTTCCGGGAGGGCCTTCGAGCTGGCTGGTTGAGTCATATTTGTGGGTAGACCACCCACTTGGGCTCATTTTCAGCCCTAATAGGAGAAGAAGGCTGAGTCAGCCCCTACTGCGGTGCAGGATCAGGTGTGCCTGCGTGTTGTTTCTAGCTATTTACCTTTAGCGTAAGGAGGTGGAGAGAGGGCAGGTTGCCTGGAGGAGTGAAGTGGCCCAGAAGGCCAGTCCTCCTGTTAGTTTCCCCACTAGGTAGACCTATTTACCTACCTACCTTCCTTCCTTCCTTCCTTCCTTCCTTCCTTCCTTCCTTCCTTCCAGCCTTATGGGCCTGGAGAGGGGCACTGTGCAGCAGGCTGTGATGGCACAGCTGGGGAGACCAGGAGTGGAAGTGGGGTGCTTCATCTCAAGGTCTTTTAGCTCTAGCTAATGTACAAAGCAGACTTGTGCTATGCGTGTGCTCACATGGGTGTGCCCTGCTCCGCCAGTTGAAACCATAGATTGAGCCATGAGCTGCCGCCCACCTGTGGCCTCTCATCATAAGGGAGGGAGGGAGGGAGGGAGGGAGGAGGGAAGAGATGGAGGAAGGGAGGAAGGGAGAATGGGAAGGAGGGAGGGAGGGCCTTCAATCCTGTATTAGGAAGACCTGTATCTGTGGGCAGAAAGTGAGCAAAATTGGAAAGTGGAAAAAATCCTTTGCACACCCAGTGTCCTCAGCCACCAAAAACATTGCTTTTCGTTATTTATCCTTGGAGGTGAATGGGTCACACAGGGGATCCTAGGAGGATAGACCCCCTACTCAGTAGGTTGAGCTGCCCCTGTGGGCTGCTGGCAGTTCTCTTCTGGCTTTATTGAAGCAGAATCATGGAACCTGCATATATCCCTGGAAAGCTGACAGGACAGTGGCCTTTTGGGCCACCATCATTAATACCAAGTAATGTCTCAGCATCCTGAGTCCCTGTACCCCCAGCCTCTCTCTTCAGCCACCAAGAATCCTGTGGCCTCTGTGGATGTGAATGTCTCAGGCCCTTCCTTTGCTGGATAGATGGCATAGTATACTTGTCCTGTGTCTCTCATGTTTGTGGTTCATTACTTTGGAGTGCAGACAAACCACAGGGCCCTGTTGTTGCTGTCATAACCTGAGTGCCCCTGTGCTGGTATGTGTTGGTGTATTCTTTTTGGGACTGAGTGGCTGCACTGCACTGAGCCGGAAGGTACCTTGGGAGAAGTTTATAGAGGAAGAAGCTTATTCTGGAGTCCTGTGTCCCTCTGCATGTGTGGCTCTGGATACTGACCCTGGGAATTTGACCCTGAAGTCTAGAGGTAGAGGACTGTTGGCTCAATGTTGGAGAACCCCATTTTGTGTGTGAAAGGCCCTACTGTTCATTAGAACACTTGAGGGTCCAGGAAGAGTGTGCTGGCACTGTTTTGCAGAGTCCCTGAGATAAGACAGGCTGGTTTCCCCGATCTTGACTTTCAGATCCCTTTTCCTTAGAGAACCAAGAGGCGACGTGAGTTGTCACTTGAATGCAGGCTTGTGGGAGAGACCCCTGGTCTCAGCTCCTGAGTGCTGCTGTCACCTTTCTTTCTGACAGTGAAGTCGGTGGGAACAGGACCCACTAATGGAGAAGAAGTATCAGGGCTTGACTGTAGACACTATCAGGATAAGAACGACCAAAGAGGGAGCTGGGGCCAGGGTAGGGGGCACCAGATAGGATTGAGTTGCCCTTGTTGGGATGTGATGGGTCTTTGGGGACCTGTGGCATCTCCACTGTCACATGCTTTTTAGCACATAGGCCTTCTGCCATCAGTGAAATAGCAAAAATCAGAATGCTAGAAAACAGATGCCACTGTGTGCCCATACTGGAGACTTAGGATTTAATGGCAACAAGGACTCTGATATGCTCCTGTGCTCCAGTACCTCCTGGTCTGTCTTCTTCACAGGGACCTATCATCCCGTCCAGCCTCACTGTCCACAGGCGGCTCCTTAGCCTCATGGGCCACATCATGCCTGCTACGGTTCAGCCTCCTGTACGGTCCCATTGTGGGTGTGTGGAAACCTGTCCTCTGTTGAAGTGCTGAGGCTCTGAGAGCAGAACTGTGGGTGCATGACTATGACATTTGTCATATTTAGCCCCTTCACCCAGCTCTGTCTTACTAGGAGAGAAGTGAGCAAATCAAGATCTCTCAAGGGCTCTGCCTCTGTGAGCCCTCCTCACTGCTGGGAACAGCTGTTATAAAGTGAGACAGTAGTCACTGTGGCTCTCCTTTGGTGCAGTTCCCTGGGCAGCACATGCACCCATGAGGCCCATTGGCCAGTGGTCACAGGTGAGGCTGACGGCAGCCCCGAGGCCCTCACGATGCTGTGGCTGGGACTGGCGCCACCTCTGTACCCTCAGGTGTTCCCACATGATCTCTTGACAGCCTGTGGCCTGGCTTCTACCCTCACAGCATCTTTTTTTCCTTTCCTGCATGGTGGATTGGTGGAGGAAGGCCTGACCAGCTGCTCATGGTGCCCACTCTGAGACACTGAGAGGAAGGTAGCAGGATGACCTGAGTGCCTGTGGCAGCCTTTGGGGGTCACCAGCCTCGATGAGTTGGGAGAGCGTGGCCTGGATGTGGTTGTGCTGTGGGTACTGTGATCTGTCTTGGACAGAAGGGCCTTGAGCAAGGCTAAGAGGAAGAGTGGCAGAGGATGGATGGCACTGTGTGACTCTGATGGAGCCGTAGGGAAGCAGGGGTCTCTGGCAGTGCTGCGTGCATGCCTGTGGACATGTGTAAGTTGCCTGTAAATGAGGCCCTCTCTTTTAGTGGCTGTTGAGCCCCACCCTGCCCTTCTGGGCTAGCGAGAGAAGAGGCACCTAGAGCCACAGGTGCAGGATTGGTGGCCCATAGCTTCAACAGTTTGGTGGTCACTGAGGGGGTTTTCTCACGGTTTGGGACAGTCTGTTCCAGCTCTTCACAGCCCTGTCCTGGGTGCATGCCTGCAGTACTGCTGCTTCCTCAGGACTCAAGGGTGCTGCCCTGTGAGGGTGTAGTTCCCCTTCGTGGCCCTGCCCATGGGTTTAGCCGTGCACTCAGGTCATCTGTCCTTGCCACTTTTTGCTGTGTGGTCCCGTTCTGTGTGCCTGTGGGAGAGGGGTGAGCTCATACCACACAGAGAGCAAAGGTCAAAAACCACAGGATGGAGAAACGAGGGCTTCTTGCTGAATTGTCACCTCTGTAAGTCAAAATGGTTTCGACTCAGTTTGAGTCCAAATTAAGGTTAAGAAAAGTTAAGAGCCACACTACACTGGCAGTGAGCAGCCCCAGCTGGGTCTTTATCCAGACACTACGTCTGTTCTGCAGCTGGAAAGGCCGGCTGAAGGGATGTGGCTCTTCATTGGTTTGGGGTGGAGGATGCCCCATTTCTTTGTAGCCAGCTACCCTAGGCTACACACCTCCCACTCATCTCTTGCTAAGGGCCTGGGAGAGCAAAGATGACTCACTTTGTATCTCAGCATTGTGTTTTGAAGGCAGACATGGATTTGGCTAAGACTCTTGGGGCCTTCTGGAGGGCAGGCTCTCCTCAGGGGTGGGGCTCCTACAAGGAACGGGCCAAAAAGTGTCCCCTGGGGCCAGATCCAGATCCAAGGCTGCCCTGGCAGGTGCTGTACACCTCGAGGGGCATTTAGCCAACCTAGCTGAGGGTTAGGGCAGCATATGTCAACCAAGGTCCTAGGGCACCAGCCAGCAGACTTAAGTGGTGTGATGCCTGTGAATCCTGGAGTATGCCTCTGGTCTGAGGTCATAGCAGCTTACAATGGGGACTTAGTTTTTGTAAGTTTCTTCTGGAAGCTCTATCACAGGGTCTGAGTTCTGTGTATCTTGTAGGAATTAGTCTTCAGGCTGGTGACCCTATTGGCCTTGATTACTGAGAAATTCAGGGTGGACCTAAATGTTACTGTGTTAGAGCAGACTTTCTCCTGATTGGGGCCCGAGAGACACAGCTTTGGCCCTTGAATTGGCTGGGCACAGTGACCCGCCAGCATGCCTTTCAGTCTGGTGAGATGGGAACTGTGCCCTGGACTTCCCCACGGGGCAAGGACTTGCAGCACTGTGCTGGCCAGGCAATAGTGTCCATTCAACCTACTGTGTTACCTGCTGTGGGCTCTGGCCCTGTTCTGTGCCTGGTGCTGTCCCTTAGTGTTAGCTCATCTTGTCACTATCTGGGACCATATGTCTCTGAGAGCCTGAAGGTGTTTGCTCTTTAACAATCACAAAATGTAGAGGAGGCCCAGTTGTGATTGGTGTCATGGCCAGTCCAGCTTGGCTTTTGTGGGATGCTGGAGAGTCCTGTATTTGTCTCTCAGGGTGACCAGGGCATCCTGTCCCTTAGCTTGCATGAGGGCTGTGAGCACAAATGTATGCTATTAGGATCTTGGTGTCCTGGTGGTACCAGTCCCACACTGACTGGTGGCACACGCAGAAAGGATAGCTGCTTCTCTCCTTATTTTTGAGACAGGATCTCCTGGCTAACCCAAATCACTTATGTAGCCAGGCTAACCTGGACTCACTCTCAGAGATCTGCTTCTCTTTGCCTCCTGCACCACTGTAGTTGGCCCAGAGAGGCCGTTTCTTGACATGAATGTGTGGCTGCTGTACAGATCAGCAGGGTGTGCCCACCCAGAATTCTTGGGGCTCCATCCAGCTCCACTGAAGAAATAACTACCTCCCACACCTGGTGACTTTCTCTGGCAGTCAAGGCAGCTTCCTCAAAGCACAGGTGCAGGCATCAGCTACACAGGTCACCTGGACGGTGGCTCAGGGCAACTCTAGGATTCCACCTCATCCCCATGTGCGTGTGTAGCAGACACCTGTTCATGGCACAGACAGGCAGAAATTGGAGCTCTTGTTCCTGTGTGGGGAGTGGAAAATGGTGTGGCTATAGGAGAAGTGATGCTCGCCTCAGAGCAGCAGGTGTGCTGTGTGGGCAGGAGTATTGAGAATCTGCCGGTCTCCCAGTCTCCCACCTCTTCTACTTTTCAGACCTGTGAGACCAACAGAGCCATCTAGGGTAGGACCTGCCCTGTTTAAGCTCAGCTCCCAGGCAGGCTCCGAGCTCTTGCTGGCGTCTTCTGTGTGTGATCCCATGCACCCTACTGAGTGCTGAGGTGGGAACTCCTGCCCGAGAGTGCTAGCAAACCTGTCATTTTCTTGTGCTTCAGCATGTGCGACTGGCTTCCTAGAGGCTGATGTGGCACTGGGACACTATGACCTTTACCAGCTTTGCTATTACCTGGAGCTCCAAGGTGGGTGACGGTGGACCTTATTAGGTTCTGTCTAGCAAGGCTGAGGTTTTGGGTAGGAGGGTCCTAAGCTAGTGACCCACAGGACTTGGCTCAGGGAGGTGAGCAAGTCAAGTTCTGTAATAGCCCTACTTATAGACACTCCCTAGTATCGTCACGCACAGAGTTCAGAATGGCTGTGGCTCTGGAGAAGGGCTTGTTGAGCGACCATCGTGGGACAGACATTTCTTAGGGAGAAAGAATGCCCTGACATGCTCACTCACTCAAGGCATCAGCCCTGTCACAGTTTTAAAGAGATCCTTTGCAGTGATAAAATGGTTTGGTCCAGAAATTGGGGCCAGGGCTAGAGAGAGCACTGGTAGAACTCCACCTGGTACATATGAGGCCCTGACTCTGTCCCTAGTGCTAAGGAAGATGAATCCAGAAGTTACGATGGGTCTTCCTTTCTGAAAGTTTTTAGATAGCAGAGCTCACTCCCCCTTGCCTGGCTCTAGAATCATCAGTACAGACACAGGGTGACTGCAACCAGGCTGAGTCCCCATGTGTCCCAGTTATAGGGTGCGTTTTGGTGGTGTTGGGAATTGACCCAGGAATCCTGGCCTTTCTTGGGTATTCTGTTTTTAGGGTTTGAGAAATGACTGGCAAATATCTGCATGTAGTATGGAAGGCTCACATCTATATCTGGGAGGTAGCTGAAGATTGAGGCTGGGGACTGGACATGACTGATATCCATAGCTAGACAAGAGCTTACCATGGTTGGTCAGGAGGTGTCTGCTCCTTTCTCTTCTTGAGTCCTGGTGCTTGGCCTGGGGACTTTGCTACTTCTAGGCTCCTGAAGACACCCGGTAGCTAAGTGCTGGGGGTGCTGACTTAGTGCTCTGGAGCTGAGGTTCCTGGGGTGATGGTGGAGCCATGGCTCTTCAGTGCAGACATCTTATGCTGCACTGGACTTTGAGGCTTTTCATGGCTATGTGTTTCTCACATAAGGCATAACCCGGGCATGTGAGGCGGTAGCTTCCAGTTTCTGCCTCAGCCTGCAGAGCCTCTATGATAGGACTCAGGTAGACTTAGGTGTATGTCTTTGCATTACATGGCTATCCCTAGGATGTGTATGACAGATTTGAAACAGTGGTTTTGTTCTGTGCCCCTTGGCTGTGGGAACAGTTTTGGCATGGCTGAACTGAGTGGGACCCCCTGCTGCCAACCAGCACTGACCCTTTATTTAGTCCTGCTTGATAGAAGAGCATGAAATTCAACAGCAGAAACCTCACGAGTGGGGCCTCTGGGTGCCTTTGGTGGCCTGCCTTGGTGATGCTGTGCTCTCTGTAGGTTGGACCAGAGGGCATCTTGCAAAATGGGGCTGTGGATGACAGTGTGGCCAAGACCAGCCAGCTGCTGGCTGAGCTGAACTTCGAGGAAGATGAAGAGGACACATATTATACCAAGGACCTCCCAGTCCATGCCTGCAGGTAGGCTGCAGGGCTCCACGGTCCCTGATGCTTATTTAGAACCCTGAGCACAGTACCTAACACCCCAGATTCACAGGGCTCTGTGCGTCCCCTGTCATAGCCGCTCAGCAAGGACCCTGAAGAGCCAAGGCAGGGCATGGATCCTGACTAACTCAGCTCCATCAGGATCACCTGAGGGAATTGGAAGCTTAAAGAGTTGGAATGTCCTTGGGAGGGGAACCCCAGTGCAGCCACCTTCACCCCCATTTAAAACCCCCACCTGCTTGCCCGCTACAGGGCTAGTTTGGCCTCTCCCTCCACACACCTGTCTCCTGCAATAATGGCTCTCTCCTGATTGACAAGTGTTTTTGGGGATAAAACGACTTTATAGTCCACAGGCAGGCTCACTTGGAAGCCCTAGTTCTCCTTGCCACCAGGAGTAGACTAGGAGCCCAGTGAGAGCATGTTCTGGTTCGACACCTCATGCCCCAACCTGCCCGGTGCACAGCAGAGCTATGAAGACCCAGTGATTCAGGGCCCTCATAGCAGCATCATGAGCCTGGGCTGGACATGCCAGTCCCTGGGTGCATAGTGCCTACCTTCTGGAGTCAGGTGCTCCCACACCCACAACCGTGTTAGTAACTGACAGGCTGAAGGGGAGGGACAGGATCACATTGGGCCTGTGCCGCCTAGGCATCTGTGTTGCCCTTGCACTGCTAAACCAAATCCGGAAGCTGCAGGCCAGCCAGCACTGAGTGTTGATGTTTGGGCTTTTCCAGTTACTGCGGAATCCATGATCCTGCCTGCGTGGTTTACTGTAATACCAGCAAGAAGTGGTTCTGCAACGGCCGAGGAAATACTTCTGGCAGGTAGCTAACAGCCATGCATGTGTGTTTAATCAGCAACACTAAGGCTGCTGTGAGTTACGGTGATGTTGGAGCGAAGCTGGAATGAAGTGGTGCTGCTGAACCTGGGCTCCCCCTTGACTGGTGTAACTTGAAACAGATGGTGGCGTGTGAGCACTTCGACATGTTTACCCTTGACTGATTCTCTGGCTCGCTCATTGTGTGAGGAGTTTGGCTTAATTCGGTTCTCAGGCTGCGCCTGTCTCTCGTGAGATGAGGCTAGCCGCCTGCCTGTCCTCCTTCCTGGGAGGCTGAGGGCACACAGCTGGGACAGTGGTTCACGATTCCAAGTCATCAGGAAGAACTAGAGCTATCCCTATCTGAGTGCTTCTGCTGAGCCCCAACTTCATGCTGGTTCTCGTGCTAGTGTCAGGTATCGGGAGACACTGCTGGAGAGAAACGTCTGGGCCTGATGTGCCTGTGTCCCACTGCCAGCAGGGGTGTAGTTTGTGAGGACATTCTCTAAAAGGAATGCCACAGAAAGCTGTAGGTACCAGGTCTACAATGAGGCAGGGGTAGCATCTTTAAAAGGTCTTAAAGTCACTTTCAGGGACTAGACATCCCATTCTCAGGGGGAGGAGTAAGACCTGCAAAGCCAAGAATGGCTGAATGGCCACCAGGGGGCTCTGGTGAAGGTTTCATGGGATCATACAAAAAGACAAGTGTAACTAAGACAGTCAGGAAGAGCTGGCAGAGCCCGAGAGCCCTCAGGGATGAGGTGGCCAGCCAATGTGAACCATCATTGGGGTAGGCTATGTCCTCATGTGGCAGGGGGAAGAGAATAGAGCTGTGGTCCTCAGGGCAGCTCCTTGCTTACAGCGGCCAGGAGGTGACCTTCTTCTGTAAGTAGTCATGAGAGAAAGGGCCTTCTTCCTGGAAGAAGCCATTGCTGTGCCCGCCTGCCAGAGGTTAAGTTAGCACCATAAACTGGGGCTAAAGAAAGTGGGACTGGAGGAAAACTCGGGTTGTGTGAGCCAGTGAGCAGTTTCCTACAGGCAGATGGGGTAGAGCAGGGCTGTGGCTCCCTGGGCGCCTGTGCCCATGAGGTGTGACCGTCTCACGCCTGTGCTGACAGGCCATGAACAGTACTAGACATTTTGTATGGGGTCCCAGCCTGGAAGTGCTGAAAAGCCAAGCTCAGGGTGTTAACTGCTGATGGTTTCCTGGTCTCAGCCACATTGTAAATCACCTCGTGAGGGCAAAATGCAAGGAAGTGACGCTGCACAAGGACGGGCCCCTGGGTGAGACAGTACTGGAGTGCTACAACTGTGGCTGCCGGAACGTCTTCCTGCTGGGCTTCATCCCTGCGAAGGCGGACTCTGTGGTGGTGCTGTTGTGCAGGTGAGCTGCCCGTAGCAGGGCTGGGCTGGGCTGGGCAGGGCAGGGATGGCTCAAACCAAGGTCTGCGTGTATTCTGGCCTGGTGTGGTAATGTACACTTTTAACCTTACCATTGGGGAGAGAGGCAGAAGTATCTCTGAGTTCAAGGTCAGCCAGGCCTACATAGTTAGAACCTGTCTCTAAAAACAGAAAAAAGGAAAACAACAAGTCTGCCGTGAGCTGAGGCCAGAGCTGATCTTGTAGATGCTGCTGCCTTCTGGCTAGTTAGATGCCTCCTGGGCCAGGTCCCAACCCTCTCTCCTGCCCCACAACTGCACAGGCAGCCCTGCGCCAGCCAGAGCAGCCTGAAGGACATCAACTGGGACAGCTCCCAGTGGCAGCCCCTGATCCAGGACCGGTGCTTCCTGTCATGGCTGGTCAAGATTCCCTCTGAGCAGGAGCAGCTGCGAGCACGACAGATCACTGCACAGCAGATCAACAAGCTGGAGGAGCTCTGGAAGGTGAGCCTCCCAGTGACAAATGGGCATGGCCGGCCAGCCTCACACTGGGGCCTTTGGAAGGAGGGGAGGGAAGGACATGACCCAGGGCTCTGTAGGGGACATAGTGAATAGTCTGAGTAGCTGGTTTAGGTTGCGACAAGATTCCTATTCCAGAGAGATCTGTCCTTGTCCCAAATGACAAGTCAGGGCTCCAGGGTAGGTGTGGGGTTCTGCTCTGACTAGCTTCAGACTCTGACCTTGTTCTCCAAGTCTGGCTCAGGGTATCAGTTGAGCCCCCTCTAACCAGAAATCCTAAGTAGTGTTGGACAGAAACCTTCTAAGCTTATCCACTTTAGTCTCTTTGCAGTTGGGTGGTCAGGTTCTTGTTACCTCAGTATGTCCGGGTTCTCTGCTGTCTGCCACAGTGAGGCTCCCTGAGGGCATTCAGTCAAAGGGGAGCCATGTTGGTACAGAATATGGGAGATGGACCTGGCTTACTGGGAGAAGCCGGGCACTCTGGCAGCTGAATCTGGGGCTCCTGGTTGTGGGCCTGAGTATTGTGCTGGGCCCTGGGGGTGCTGCCAGGTTTCTTGGGCCCAAACGGTGTTGGACATGCCCATGGCCATCAGGATAGTAGACTCAGCGCAGTCCTCGGCCCAGTGGCCACTCTACCTTGAGGGTTCTTGCTGAGGGGCCTTGGGTTTCTGCTAAGCTCTTGACCACTGGCTGCGAGTTAAGCAAGACAAGGACAGCACTATTCTTGGCCATAGGAAAATCCTTCAGCAACCCTGGAGGATCTGGAGAAGCCGGGCGTGGATGAGGAGCCGCAGCACGTGCTCCTGCGGTACGAGGATGCTTACCAGTACCAGAACATCTTCGGGCCACTGGTCAAGCTGGAGGCTGACTATGACAAGAAGTTGAAGGAGTCACAGGTGACATGGCTGGGCCTCTAGCAAAAAAAAAAAAACAAAAAAAAACAAAAAAAAAAAAAAAAAAAAAAAAAAAACAACCGAGTGAGGGATTCTTCCTGGGCTTGCGCCTGGGTGGAAGCAGTCGTGCAGAGGGGAAACCCTCGTGTCTGCTTCACAGCTCTGTCTGCAGCTCCAGGAACATTTCTGGGATATGGGACCCGTGCCACCAATCCCCCAAAGTGCCTTCTCTCCCTACAGAGCCTGATGTGTGGGGTTTCCTGAGGCTCTACAAAGCTTGCTTCTGGGACTGGCTTAGGCAGTGGGCATTGGGGGGTCCTGGTTGCTTCTTCCCCAGATGCTGGAGTTCCTGGCTGTGTGTGCTGTGCACAGCACAGCACAGACATGGCCTTCCTAGAGGCTCTGAGCTGTGGGGAGCCCAGCCTGTGAATGAGTGGTGGGGCTAACTGGGCCCCTGTTTCTCATGTGTTCAGACTCAAGATAACATCACGGTCAGGTGGGACCTGGGCCTTAACAAGAAGAGAATCGCCTTCTTCACTTTGCCCAAGACTGACTCTGGTAATGAGGATTTAGTCATAATTTGGTTAAGAGGTGATTTTAAGTTTTAAAATATTTGTGACCATAAGTAGCATAAAATTCCTAGTCCCCCATATCATGTCCCTTATGTGAACTCTGCATGGTGAAGGCCATTTCCCTCTTGAAAGTGCTAACTCTGCTGCTCCTTCCTGCAAGATATGCGGCTGATGCAGGGGGATGAGATCTGTCTGCGGTACAAAGGGGATCTGGCACCCCTATGGAAGGGGATTGGCCACGTCATCAAGGTTCCCGATAGTATCCTTTGCCACATCTGCTAGGAGGATGGGTGCTGTCCCCAGGGCCCTGATGTGTATGATTCCTTCCTCTTTCCAGTTTGTGGGACATGCACTGTGTGTGTGTGCGCGCGTGTGTATGCATGTGTGTGCGCGCGCGCTTGCACATGTGTGAAACAGCCTTTGGCTGCTCATCAAGGGGAACTGGTCTAGTGATGAAGCCAGGGACCCTGTAGAAGGTGACGTGGAACAGGAAACAGACTTAACTCAGTTGCCAGATTATGGTGATGAGATTGCCATTGAACTCCGCAGTAGCGTGGGTGCCCCCGTGGAAGTGACCCACAACTTCCAAGTGGATTTTGTGTGGAAGTCAACCTCTTTTGATAGGTTTGTATGAAGACCATACCCCTGGGGGCCCCGTCCACCTTCAGTACCTGTGATCCGTGTGGGTTTTACACTGGCTTTCTTTATAGGATGCAGAGTGCATTGAAGACCTTCGCTGTGGACGAGACCTCTGTGTCAGGGTATATTTACCACAAGCTGCTGGGCCACGAGGTGGAAGATGTTGTCATCAAGTGCCAGCTGCCAAAGCGCTTCACGGCTCAGGGGCTCCCCGACCTCAACCACTCTCAGGTGCCATTGGGCCCATAGGGGCAGGGTCTGTGGGGGCTGTAGCCTTTGCAGCTCTGCTGATGCTCAGTCCTTGCAGGTGTATGCTGTGAAGACTGTGCTGCAGAGACCCCTCAGCCTCATCCAGGGCCCTCCAGGCACAGGCAAGACTGTGACATCAGCCACCATTGTCTACCACCTTGCTCGGCAGGGCAATGGGTAGGTGCTTAGGAGCAACAGCTTTGTGGGTGGGAGGTGGCAGTATCACAATACGGGCACCTTGTGTGTTCCACAACGCACAGACCTGCCACACAGGAATGAGGGTGAGGCTGCCATGGAGCTGATGGTGGCGGGTGACAGGAAGCTTTACTTGTTCTACCTTGGCATGGCTGTCCCTGCCTGTCACAGCTGCACAGCTTTTCTATTGCCCTTTGCTGAGCTTCTCTGGGCGATGCTGACAGCCTATTCCACTCTCTGCAGGCCCGTGCTAGTCTGTGCTCCAAGTAACATTGCCGTGGACCAGCTCACGGAGAAGATCCACCAGACTGGGCTGAAGGTCGTACGCCTCTGTGCCAAGAGCCGTGAGGCCATTGATTCCCCAGTGTCCTTCCTGGCTTTGCACAACCAGATCAGGAACATGGACAGGTGAGTGTCTCCAGCTTGGGGCTCAGTACAGACTGCACCCTGCTGCTGGCACTGACTCCCACCCCATTGTCTGTAGCATGCCTGAGCTGCAGAAGCTGCAGCAGCTGAAGGATGAGACAGGCGAGCTGTCATCTGCAGATGAGAAGCGGTACCGGGCGCTTAAGCGCACAGCTGAGAGAGAACTTCTCATGGTGAGCTCAGTGCCAGCCCAGGAGCGTTGGGGCTGTTCCTTGTGGGCAGAGGGGCCTGAGAGACTTGTCCAAGTCAGAAAACTGGTAGCATGTCTGTGCCTTTGCTTTTGAGAGCTTGGAGGGCCCTCGTCTCCCTGATCTGTGCCTACTGTCAGAGACATGGCTGCCACTCTTGTCAATCTCTAGTCTAACAGCAGCCCATCAAAACTAGAGTCTCAGCCTTGGGGTACCACCAGCTCAGCACTGTCCTAGAGGCAACTGTGTCTGCTGGGGAGTGTGCTTCAGAAGGCTAGACCACTTTGAAAGTTGATGTGCATGGTCACCTGTGATGCTCATTTTTGGACTCCAGGAGAAGTGGCCTGTTTACTTGTTGGGGAACTGTGGAGAGCCAACCTTGGGCAACACAGCAAGACCCCGCCAGAGCAGCTTTTGCGTGTGCACCACAGGAGTGCCTACTCACACAAGAGTGCCTACACACACAGGAGTGCCTACACACACAGGAGTGCCTACACACACAGGAGTGCCTACACACACAGGAGTACCTACACACACAATTGCTGGGTGGGTGTAGAGCAGGACATTCCAAATCCTAAGCCATCTGGCCATGGTGAGGCAGGCAGGCACAACGTGCCCTGATGTCTCTGCCTTCCCCAGAATGCAGATGTCATCTGCTGCACATGTGTGGGTGCTGGTGACCCGAGGCTGGCCAAGATGCAGTTCCGTTCCATCCTCATTGACGAGAGCACCCAGGCCACTGAGCCTGAGTGCATGGTGCCTGTAGTCCTTGGGGCCAAGCAGGTGGGTACCTGTCACTCATGTGGCCCTTGATATCCCCTCCTGTAGTGGTGCTGGGTGACACAAGACCTGCAAGAGGTTCTTTGAAGGGGGCCGAGTCCCGTGTGTTCCACTGCCCCCGCCTCCTGGTGCTCGAGCAGTACGCACTGAGCAGCCCTCTCCCCACTCAGTGGCACTCAGTCTGCTGCTTTGAGACGTAGAGGCCAGCCTTTGTCCCTGTGGTAGGCACTTAGGAGCATGGAGCCTGAGGTCTAACCTGAGGGACTTCTTATTGCAGCTGATCCTCGTGGGTGACCACTGCCAGCTGGGCCCAGTAGTGATGTGCAAGAAGGCAGCCAAGGCCGGGTTGTCTCAATCGCTCTTCGAGCGCTTGGTGGTGCTGGGCATCCGGCCCATCCGCCTGCAGGTGCAATACCGCATGCACCCTGCACTCAGCGCCTTCCCGTCCAACATCTTCTACGAGGGCTCGCTGCAGAATGGCGTCACTGCAGGTAACAGTTGGGTCATGACCTCACAGTCCTCCCTATGGCTGTCAAGGTGCTGTTGGAGTGTGGCTGCCCCACACACACACTGGCCATGCACAGCTGGTCTGTAGATGGGCCTGCCTGGGAGTTCTGGGGTTGCTGGGCCTTTCACCGTGGCCATCTCATGTACTGGCTCCACCCCTTGGCCATTGCTTTGTGTTGGACAGTTCCAGGATAGGCACCCTAGACAGAACTGAACCTCCCTGACAGCAGGGTTTTCTTGACAAACCATCAGTGATGAGACCAGGGAAGTAGATTGCGAGAGCCTGTCTTTGAGTTCAGCAGCTGGTGACGTCTATTACCTGTGGTAATTTGAAGCTCTGTGAACAGAGAATTTTAGGACACTAGGGTCACCTAAAACTATTTATGGCAGTGACCCCTTCAGGGTCTTTGCACAGTGTCTGTTGGGAGGACCTAGAGAGCCTGGGTAGTAGGCAGAGCGGTCTGTGGAGGCCACTGCCTATGGTGCTGTGCTATCAGCTCAGCCATAGCTACAGTGTCATACACACACCCTTGGAAGCTGTTTGTGGCTCAAAGCTGTCATGGCAGGTTGGTTCAGAAACAAAGTGGGCCTAGCTGTCCTCCATGAAGCCTGAGTGAAGTGGAATGAAAGGTTGCTATCTGACTTGCTTTGCAGCATAAAGGTGTTTTTCTTAAAATTTTTTTACCAGCTGGGCATGGCTCTCAGCTTTAATCCTAGGACTTAGGACCAGACAGGCAGGCTCTCTGGGAGGTCAGGGCCAGCCAGGACTGCGTGCTGAGAGCTGTGTCTCTGGTCTGCCACATGGATCCAAGTAGCCAGAGGTGGGGACAGCACCACTCTGCTGGACCTGCTATTCCCTCTGTGACTGCCGGAGTATGTGAGACTCCTGGTATTTCCTGGGCTCGGCCGCTCTTGGTCATTGCTTGCACAGGAAGTATCCTTGTGTCCCCAGTGGGCGACTATGTCTTAAACAGTGCTGACTCAGCCCTTTTGCTGCTCTCAGTGTGTGCACTTGAGCCCTGGGCTTCTTAGCAGTGACACCTTCTGTCTTTCCCTGACAGCCGATCGTGTCAAGAAAGGTTTTGACTTCCAGTGGCCACAGCCTGACAAGCCCATGTTCTTCTACGTGACACAGGGCCAGGAGGAGATTGCCAGCTCTGGCACATCCTACCTCAACAGGTGTGCAGCTGCGTCCCTGGTATGGAGCCCTGTTCTCACCCTGGGCTCCCAGACCCAAAACCCAGAGCATCTTACTTCTTGGGTGGTTCTGCTTGTTACAGCATGTGAGGGGAAGTCACAAGGCTCTTGTTTCTTCTGGAGCCTTGGCAAATGGCAGGGACGGGCAACTGTCATGTGGCCTCCTGTGCCCCTTTGGTTACTGGAGGTTTATCAGGCTGGGGACATGTAAGGAGCCTGTCACTGACAGCCAGATGTTCTCAGGACGGAGGCAGCCAATGTGGAGAAGATAACGACAAAGCTGCTGAAGGCAGGCGCGAAGCCTGACCAGATTGGCATCATCACTCCCTACGAGGGCCAGCGCTCCTACTTGGTGCAGTACATGCAGTTCAGCGGCTCCCTGCACACGAAGCTCTACCAGGTACCCCCAGACCCACTGACCCACAGGTCGGTGCCTTCAGCCACAGTAAGTGTATGCTGGAGACAAAATTAGAGTGTGGTGCTGTCTCAGCACCTTGGTCACACGAGCACAGGTTGGTCTCTATGAATTTGAAGTCAGCCTTGATTGTCAGCCTTAAGACAGCCAGGGCTGTTCAGTAAGGCTTTGTCTTGAAAAGAAAGCAGTCTAGGGACAGGACAGGAAGGGGCAGTCCCACCTGAAAGGCATGGTACTTGTACGTTGTCTGGGCGTGTGACAGATGCAGAGCGTTGGTTGGTTTTGTATTGGGGTTAGCATGGCCAAGGATTGACACCATAGCGCCTACTCAGTCTCTGCTTCACTGGGCCTGTGGTATCTCTGTCACTGGGGACCTGTAGCATCTGGCTGTACCATACTTAATGATGCAGCTCCTTCCTGTGCAGCTGAAGGAAGAGGCAGGAGAGCGAGGGGCCGGGCTGTGACTGACAAGACACTGTCTCATTCAGGAAGTGGAGATTGCAAGCGTGGATGCCTTCCAGGGCCGGGAGAAGGACTTCATCATCCTGTCCTGCGTGCGTGCCAATGAGCACCAGGGTATTGGGTTCTTAAACGACCCCCGGCGTCTCAATGTGGCTCTCACCAGAGCAAGGTAGGCCACAGCCCATTGCTCCCATCCACCCTCCACCCACAAGAAGACCCTCCCTATCATCCATTTTACCCATATCTGTCCTGGAAGTAGACGTGCATGCTGGAACCCCATCTTGAGGCCTACTTGCTACCCTACTGATTGAGGAACACAACTCCATGATCCTATAGGACACAGATTGAGCTCACAATCAGCATTTGGAGAGCTGAGAGTGCACTTAGAGTTCCCACTGCTCAGGCGCACCTCATGTGTTGTTTGGTTCTCAGCACCCAGCTGTTCACGTTCATGGTGCTAGCCCTGGACAGTGGGGTTGAGTGAGTATGGCCATGGGCTCAGTATGTCGGTTGCCCTGCAGGTACGGGGTGATCATCGTGGGTAACCCAAAGGCACTGTCGAAGCAGCCCCTGTGGAACCACCTGCTGAGCTACTACAAGGAGCAGAAGGCGCTGGTGGAAGGGCCGCTCAACAACCTGCGGGAGAGCCTCATGCAGTTCAGCAAGCCTCGCAAGCTTGTCAACACCGTCAATCCGGTGGGCCAAGGGGCTGGCCTGGGACCTGGGGAGGCTGGGAGCTCTGAGCTAACTCTGCTGCTGTTGACTGACACATTCCTCACTCTTGTGCCACCTTGCAGGGGGCCCGCTTCATGACTACTGCCATGTATGATGCCCGTGAGGCTATCATCCCCGGATCTGTCTATGACCGCAGCAGCCAGGGTGAGCCTTCCTGGCAAGCACCAGTCTGTTTACCTTCCCATGACCCAGTCCGAACCTGTCACCCCATGGGTGGCCTCCATCTGGAGCTTGTCAATAGGTGTCTAGCTTCTCCAACGAGGTTCCCAAGGGCTGTTCTGGCCTCTGCTGTTGGTTTGGAGCATGGTCTCTTGAAAACTGCCGGGACCTCCTGTCTGCATAGGCTGCCTGAGTGCTGCTGCCCGTGTCCACCTCAGCCAGGCTGGCCTCTGCTTTCTGGAAGCTTCTAAGTTGCCTAGAAAGCTCCATTGTGGCCAGATCCTCACCAACCCTTCTATGTTTCTTATTCTCTACCAGCACCCCGCATGTCACTCGACCTCCCTCTGCTCGCCTACTTGTCTGGCTGATGTAGTAGCTATAGTTCAGGGCAGCCAGTGTCCACTGGGGCCCTCCATCTGACTCCCAAGTGTTTTGCAGGCCGGCCCTCAAACATGTACTTCCAGACCCATGACCAGATTAGCATGATCAGCGCAGGTCCCAGCCATGTGGCTGCCATGAACATCCCCATTCCCTTCAACTTGGTCATGCCTCCCATGCCACCACCTGGGTACTTCGGACAGGCCAACGGGCCAGCTGCTGGTAAGTGCTTCTATCACTGCCCTGGCTCCTCTCCTAACTTTAGGTAGAACTTGCCATATTTCACTGCTGTCTTTTAGGTCGGGGCACCCCAAAAAGCAAGACTGGCCGTGGAGGCCGCCAGAAGAACCGCTTTGGGCTTCCTGGGCCCAGCCAGACTACCCTTCCCAACAGCCAGGCCAGCCAGGATGTGGCCTCACAGCCCTTTTCGCAGGGTGCCCTCACACAAGGTTATGTGTCCATGAGCCAGCCCTCTCAGATGAGCCAGCCTGGCCTCTCCCAGCCAGAATTGTCCCAGGTGGGCCTTCACCATTATACTGGGGGTGGGGGGTGGGGGGGGGAGACACACAGGACCATTATGCCTCCTTTCTGAAGGGTGAGTGACCCCACTGCTGTGGGTCTGAGGACTGGGTGGCTGTGGGCTAGTGGCTGCCCTGGCCATGTTCACACTGCCTTTGCCTTTCAGGACAGCTACCTCGGTGATGAGTTTAAATCACAGATTGACGTGGCACTCTCACAAGACTCCACATACCAGGGAGAGCGGGCATACCAGCACGGCGGGGTCACCGGGCTGTCCCAGTACTAGAAGGCAAGTGCCCTAGTGGGCAAACAAGGTCTTCCCAGCCAAACTGGGCCAGTAGATGTGGGGTGTTGGCAGGTCCTACCTCTGCTGGCTCTGACACCTCTCACCCTGTCCCTGATCACAGGTAGCGGCGGAAGAGCTAAGCTATGTGGCTTAGTCTATCAGCATCTTATTCTGGGTAATAAAAAATAAAAATAAATGGATACCTGTTTTCCACTGCTAAAACTGAAGCACCACTGTGTGAGCAGCCGAGGAGAGGAGAGGAGAGGAAAGAGGAGCAAGAGCGAGCAGAGAGCGGCCAGGGAGGACGACAGAGCGGAGCGCCGAGGAGCGGGCGCCCCCTGCGGGCGGCGAGAGGAGAGAGGCCCGCACCGCTGCGAGGCCGGCCCAGCGCCGTGCCCGCCAGAGGGAGAGGCCTCGCCAGGACCGGCCCCGCTGTTCTTTTTCTTTGTTTCTCGTGATTGAGGGGCTACGTTTTAGCAGGACGAACTTCGCGTTTCTGTGCCCAAGCGGGCGGCCAAGAGCATCAGCGCGCGGTCCCAGCGCTAAGGGGTTTCATTTAAAGAAAATACGGTGTTTGGGGTTTTTTCTCTTTTTTTTTTTTTTTTTTTTCTTTTTTTTTTTTCCCCCTCAAAGATTCTTTCAAAGGAGTATGGGAAGTACTTGGATGAGTTTGTCTCTAAGACCCGACTGGTGGACCTGGGAGATGAGAGAAGCTTCCGGAGAGGCAGTGCTGAGAAGCCCGAGCCCCGCAGCCTGGGATCACCGCCAGCACCGCAGCAGGAGGGTTTTGAGTTGGAGCTTCAGAGGCTACAGGCGAACTCGTGAGCACGGCCCGCGGGTTCTTCCCCATCGTGGGTGGAGGCCTCATTGCTGGGCGCCCTGCCCCGGCCCCCCCACCTCCCGCGGCAGCCACCCAACCCCTACCCAGGCACACCTGCGCCAACGCAATGGAACTTAATTTTTGGTCAAATTTGTTTTAAGCTTTTTGTCACCAATAAAACATGAACAAACGGTCCCTGCTTTTCGCGTGGGGCCGTCCCTGAAAGGGTGTCCTGGGTGGTCAGCGACAGCCACACTCATCCACCACCATGTCCTCGTAGTGGCGCAGCACCACGTTGTCACTATTATCGAAGAAGAGCACGGAGATAGGCGACAGACGCTCTGGCACGCAGCAGGGCGAGCCTACACCCGGGGTGGGAGCAGCTGCGTGCATGAGCGCGCGCAGCACAGCGTGGTTAAGTGCAGGCGGCCCGCCGGGTCCCCTCAGTGTTTCAGGTAGCGCACACGTGCCCTGGCAGAAGTTGGCTAGAAAGCCCCGCGGCGCAATCACCCAGCGGTGCCAGCCCACCTCACGGAAGCTCACGTGCAACCGTCGGGTGCGACATGTGCCCACTGGACCACCTCCCACCCTGGGCTCCGTGTGGCGCCGTGACCGCGGCAAGGGACACAGGCGTGGGTCCAGCGTCACCAGCAGCAACGAGGCCTCAGCCAGGCGCCCACAGGTTGCAGCGGCCCCAGGGTGCAGCGCCAGCGCCAAGCGCAGAGTGCGCGGCACCGATGCGTTAGCCGCTACTGCAGTCCCCAGTAGGTCTGCGCGCAGTGGCAGCCCGGGTGGCGTCTGCACGCGCAGTAGCTCAGGCCCAGGATGCTCAGCCTCGGCCAACAGCGCCACGCTTAGCTCCCACCCTCGTGTATCTTCGCTCTCAGCCTCCAGCCGCAACTCTAGGCGCGCGCGTGTTGGGCGCTCTATGGGCTCCACGCTCGACAGGTCAAAGACGACGGTCCACTCGGGGCACAGCCCTGAGGTTCTGGCGGGCTGTATGATCCTGGAGGACAGACCTGGAGGTGCAAGGAGAGAGCGGACATGGCGCAATGCCCCAGCAAAGGGGCTGGGCTGAGACAAGGAGGAAGGGAAGCGCTGAGAGACAGGAGCCCCACTGACGGATGGGGTGGGGGCAGGGCACCCGCTGCAAGGAAGGGACACTGTGGGGCATCATGCCTACAGTTGCAGACATGGGCGGAAGGGGACGTGCCAGCCAGTACCTGGGGGCCCAAAATGACCTGAAGGAAGGCATCAAGGGATATGAAGTGGCGGGATGGGGGCAGGGCTGAGATGGGGCCCTGGGAAGCTGCCAGCATGTGTCCCATGATTTTAGAGAACTAGGAAAACAGGGTCCCAGCTTGCTACTAAGCTAGACAGGTCGCGTGAGGGACCCTCAGTCTCATGGACCCTTACCCAACCACAACCCCCTACTCACCGCTGTCGGGGATGTGGCGCACAATGTTTCCGGCAACCCCCAGTTCCTCCACGTGGCATGGTTTCAGAGGGCGCCCCACTCTGGCCTCCTGGGGGTTGCGGCTGCGGAATAGGCGCCACATGACAGGAGGCACAGGTCGGAGTGTGGGGACGCTCCGGGGCGTTTCGGGAAGCCCGAGAACCTGGAGCAGGGCGGCAGCGGGGCCCAAGGATGCTGGCGCGTGGGCCAGGGTCGTTGAGGGCAGCAAGAGCAGAAGGAGGAGGTGGTCGCAAAAACGGTGGCAGACAGGGAGCATTTTCCTCCCAGGCGGTGTCCAAGAGAGTCAGCAGAGTCCACTGCGTCCAGGACCAGTGGGCTGGTGACCGTAGGTCGAGGGTGCTTTGAGGTCCTGGAGGGGGCGTGTCCAGACCCCACTTACCCAGAGGGCAGGACTGGGCTGGGTCCCAAGGTGGGTGGTCGAGAATTGACCTGAAAGGCGGAGCTGCTGGCAGCCAGAGTCCCTGGAGAAGGGTGGCATCCTGCATCTTAGGGCGGGGCCATCGTCCTGCAGGCGTGGCCATGCCGCCAAAGGCGAGGCCAGGCCTCCAGGGGTGGGAGCAGACCTCCGGGGACTGGGTCCAGTCTCCAGGGGCGGGGCCAGTATCCCAGGTAGGACGGGACAGAGTCCTGGATGGCGGGAGTTGAGGACAAGAGACTCAGAAGAGTTTGTCCTTCACCAGGCCATTCCTTAGAGGCTTCCTAGGGGCCAGAAGTAGAGACAGATTAGTTTGGGATGCCCATGCTTCCTTCTCCCTGTCGAATAACTTCACCTCCCCTACTTCCACCTCCGCAAGGATCCTCTCCCAACCCCACCCCCCAGACAGGTAGAATTCACTAGGGTCCCTGCCAAACAGCACTTGCTCCCTGGTTCCCACCCAAACCATCCTGAACACTCAGAATCTTTGACAAAGTGTGAAAGGTCCCCCCCCCCCCCCCCCCCGGTGCTGGGGGTGGAAGGCAGACCTCGGCTACACTCTATGTCAGAGCATTCGTCCTGTCACTCAGAGAATGGCAGCCTGATGACTAAGCTATTCTTGCAGGAATTATTGGCCAGACTGAGGTTCCCTCAATAAGAGAAAAGCCTAGTAGTTTCTGCCTCTCCCCTCCCAGCCTTCAGTAGACAGCTCCTGAGGGAGGTGCACAGGGAGCTATGTTGGCAGGGGTCCCTGGTGTCCCTCATCTCTGTGCAGTTTGTGGTCTTGGGGAGCAGGTAGCTCCAGGGATGGTAGTCAGAGGTCAGGCCTCCAGGGCCTGATGTGCTGAATTCCCAAGCATTACTCTATATATGAGGTCTGTAGCAAGTGGGCCTTCCTGCCTCATATGGGTTAAGTGTCTCCCAAACCTGTCTCTTAAGCCTTGTGGAAACCTCTAGAATGTTCTAGAAGCTTCCTTAATATGTCCTCACCATCTCTCTACAGACCTCATGGCTCACATTAAACATTCCACTTCAAGGGCTGGGTGGTAGCTGACACTTGGGAGGCAGAGACAGAGGCAGATGAATCTGAGTTGGAGGCCAGCCCTACAGAGTGACAGAGTGAATTCCAGGACAGAGAAACCCTGTCTTGAAAAACAAGACAAAAAGATACCACTTCAAGGCAACACACCCCAAATGAGCCCCTCTGTCCTCTCTGAACCCCACCTAGGCAAACAGCAGTTTGAGCCCTGAGCCTGGGCTCACCTACTCCTCGATCTGATGCTTCCCCAAGCCAGCTGTTCCCATAGCAGAGCGAGACAGACTGGCTGGCTGTCCCTCCAGCACGCTCCCTCGGACTCATCCTCCGGCTGAGCTTGCTGCACTGAGCTGCACTATCCCCTGGGGCCCTTGGATGTGGTGTCCTGTACCTAACACAGGTGCTCAGTGAATGGCGCTGTGTGGGGAAAATTAAGAGCAGCAGCTTTTCTAGAGAAAGTCTGGGAGCCAGCGCCCAGTGCTTTAGGCTCACCCCTCTGGAAGTTTGTTCTTTCTGTTGAATGCGTACATGTTCTCGGGACATGGGTCACCAGCTTGCTCTGGCTACCGTGGGGCTTGCTGGCATCAGGCCACCATGACAAACGCCAAGGACAGTAGACTCGGGGCTGTACCATCTTTTGAACTACAAATATGTGGTTCTGTGAGGGCTAAAGTTATGTTTTAAGTTTAAATTACTGTGTTTAAGAGGCCTACAAAACAGAAATGCTTCTAACCTGGAAGTCCCACTTGCCAAGGACAGACAGCTTCCTGGAACACTGGAGGCTGTTGTTCACCTAAGACAGGCCGCCTGTGTTCCCTTCAGTAAACAAGGCTGGCTGCCTCAGCCGCACGAGATGTGTTGATCGCACACAGAGAGTGTGTGTACAGGAAGTGTGTCAGGTGTATGCTTGCCCTCAGTGGATGAAGGCAGGAAGTACGTAGCCCTAATGGGTGTTGCCTACAAGCACCTGGATAACCTAATTCAGCACAATTCTCTGGGAATCCCAGGTGAGGACCTGGCAGTGTTTGTCATCCTGGACAGAACAGAATAAAGCTTGCTTCAAATTTGGTTCAAAAATTTTGGTAGTGGTCTTATCCTTGCCCCGTAAAATGAACAGTGTCTGGTAAGTGGTAAATTCTTCTGCTAAGAATGGGCTGTGACTGAGACCAGCATCGTTGAGGTGAAGTCTTCCTAAGAGTGTTTCCTCAGTCAGGATACAAGAGGGGGTCACCTTCTTTGTAAAATATAAGAGTCTCCTGCGTAGCACTGGTTTTGAAGGCATGAGAAGGCCACTGAGAAGCATGAGAGGTCATTGGTGAATGAAGGTGGAGATACCAGCATGTTGGAGCTCTCTCACCATGGGAGGGTGAGTGGAGTGGAACCAACAGGACCTGTGTGCTGTGTATGGCAAAGCCACGAGCTGCAGCTGCCTATGCCCTTTGGAGTCTAGAAGATCTTGAGTGAGGTTCAGATTTCATTTACACCGTTGGAATTTGGTTTTTCTCTACTTTGAGTATGTCCTGGTTCTTCAATTTGAAATAAGAAATGTTTTATTTTGGAATGGACAGGAGTCCGGAATTAAGAGACTTCAAATAAATTTAAGAGTGATTGAACTTTCAAATGATGGAATTTCTTGTTTTTATTTTTATTTTTATTTTTTCTGTGTAGCCCTGGCTGTCCTGGAACTCACATAGACCAGGCTGGCCTCGAACTCAGAGAGATCTGCCTGCCTCTGCCTTCTGAGTGCCGGGATTAAAGGCGTGCATCACCACCACCTGGCTTGTATGCTTTTCCAGACAAAGTCTCACTAAGACCTTCTCAGACTTGGGATTCAGTGTGTGGACCAGCCTGGTTGTGAAGTCCCAGGGATGTGAAGTCACCTGACTCTGCTTTCTGCCTGGGATTAAAAGCATGTGCCACCATGCTTAGCATGTGATAAAAATTTTAAACACTTGGGACTTGTTGGACTGTTTTACATAATCCTGACATTAACATTAGTTAACATTAACATGAGATACTGGGGAGAAAAAGGAAAGAGAGGTTATCATTTACTACTTCTTCTTCTTTTTTTTTTTTTTTTTTTTTGGTTCTTTTTTTTCAGAGTTGGGGACCGAACCCAGGGCCTTGCGCTTCCTAGGTAAGCGCTCTACCACTGAGCTAAATCCCCAGCCCCTATCATTTACTTCTGATGTGTTTGTGTGTCTAGCTGACAAATGGTCCATTGTACAAGTTAGTGTTTTGTCAAGTTGACACAAACTGAGGTCATTAGGAAGAGGGGACTTCAACTGAGAGTAAGCCTCAATCAGATTAACCTGTAAGCAAGTCTGTGGAACATTTCATGATCAATTGATCAGTCTGAGAGACCTCAGCCCGCTGTGGGTGGCTCCACCCTTGGCCAGGTGACCTTGGGTGCTATAAGAAAGCAGGATGCGGGCTGGAGAGATGGCTCAGTGGTTAAGAGCACTGACTGCGGGGGCTTGGGGATTTAGCTCAGTGGTAGAGCGCTTGCCTAGGAAGCGCAAGGCCCTGGGTTCGGGTCCCCAGCTCCGAAAAAAAGAACCAAAAAAAAAAAAAGAGCACTGACTGCTCTTCCAGAGGTCCTGAGTTCAAATCCCAGCAACCACATGGTGGCTCACAACTATTTGTAATAACGTCTTAAAGAAAAAAAGAAAGAAAGAAAGAAAGAAAAGAGAGCAGGTTGCCTGAAGGTGGTGGTGCACACCTTAAATCCCAACACTAAGGAGGCAGAGGCAGATGGATCTCTTTGAATTTGAGGCCAGCCTGGTCTACAGAGCAAATTCCAGGACAGCCAGAGCTGCACAGTAAAACCCTACACCAAAGGGAGAATGGAAGAAAGAAAGGAGGGAGGGAGGGAGGGAAGGAGGGAGGGAGGGAGGGAGGGAGGGAGGGAGGGAGGCTGAGTGAATATGGTGGCCAGCCAAGATCTCTGCTTTGGTTTCCTGCCCTGACTTCTCTCCGTGCTCAGCTGTGATCGGGAGGTACAAGCTGAACCCTCCCCCTCCCCAGTTGCTTTGGTCAGTGCTTTATCACAGCAACAGGAAGTACACTGGGACACTTGATATGCCCTGGAGCTAGCTCTGGCCGCAACACACTTCCTCTGCAGCCCCAGACAGAGCAGGGACTGAAATGTGTCTATGTATGTGTGTAGGTCTTCTTTTGAAAAGCAGTCTCTCTGTAGTTGAAGCTGTTCTGGAACTGAAGGAGATCCTTCTGCCTCAGCCTCCTGAGTGCTAGGATTAGTAGTGGATGCCACTGGGCCGAACCCATTCCCTTCTCAAGAATTTAGAGCCATGCACTGGTTAAGAGCAGTGACTGTTCTTCCAGAGGACCCAGGTTCAAATCCAAGCATCTACACTATGACTGCTCTCCCCTCCTCCTCCTCCTCTTCCTCCTCCTCTTCTTCCTCCTCCTCCTCTTCTTCCTCTTCCTCCTCCTCTTCTTCCTCTTCCTCCTCCTCCTCTTCTTCCTCTTCCTCTTCCTCTTCTTCCTCCTCCTTTTCTTCCTCCCCCTCCTTTTCTTCCTCCTCCTTCTCTTCCTCCCCCTCCTTTTCTTCCTCCTCCTTCTCTTCCTCCTCCCTCCTCCTCTTCCTCTTCCTCCTCTTCTTCCTCCTTGTCTTTTTGAGACGGGTTTTTACTGTGTAGCTCTGGCTATCTGGAACTCACTCTGTAGACCAAGCTGGTCTCGACGTCATAAAGAGCCACCTGCCTCTGCCTCTGGAGTGCTGGGATTAAAGACATGCGCCACCAGCACCACCACTAACCTGGTCTGACTGCTTTTTGAAGTGCCTGGGTTCCATTCCCACAATCACATGGCAGCTTACATCTGTCTTTAGTTTCAGAGTTTCAGGGGTCCAGTGCCCTCTCTGGCCTTCTTGGGCACTGCCCATACATAATGCACAGACACACGTGCAGGCAAAACACCCACACACAGAAAATAATTTAAAAAACAAGAGCAAAGCAAAAGGACGTAGGACCAAAATTGCTCAGCAGCAAAAAGTGCTTGTAGCCAAGCTTGATGACCTGAGTTCGGTCCCTGAGACCCACAGTGGAAGGAGACTTGACATCTGAAGGTTGTCCTCTGACCTCCACCCACACACTATAACACGTGCCTACCCCACCACAATCGTAAATTTTAAAAATCTTCCTCCTATATTCCTTTAAATACAAAAAATTATTAAATCATATCTCTTCCCCTCTTCACCTCCTGCCTCCTGGTGTCTGAGCTGAGGCATCCCAAGGCCTGGCTGGTTTGCACCTTCTGGAACTTTCTACAGCCTCCTGCCCTTGCTCCTACTCAATGCTACCATAATGTCTTCTGGGGCTGCATGTCCTAAAACCTGTTTGTCTGCCCAGACTAGGGTTGGTGAGGTCCCCAGAGGTCACTGAGACCCCAGCATTGTTCCAGTTCTTGCTGGCTGCTTGAGCCAATCCCAGACTCCAAGCCAATAGAACCAGGTGGACAGTGCTTTGGTGTTGTCCTGAGCCCTGGCTGTCCTTTGGGAGCTGGAGATCATGGCTGGGTCTGGCCCAGTCTCTTGCACATTTCTTCTGGCCTAGCAAGCAACTTCCTGCCAGGTCTCTCTCTAGCTCATTCCCAGATGTTTCCTTCCTGACTACACAGCCAAGCCTCTGCTTCAGGCTCTTTCCCTGAGGACTCCTGGGATTCCCAGGAGCCCACGCCAGTAGCTGTTCCAGAAAGAAGGAGCCAGGGGCTGAGGCCCAGCCTCACTCACTCAGCTCTGCAGGGCTTGGCTGTCTGCGCTTCCAGACTGTCGTATTCCCGCAAGTCTTCCAGTTCACGCATCTGACCGGTCAGCACCTTGGCTGCAAAAGCCACAATGTACTGCAGGAGGAAAAAAAGCACTGATGAACCCTGTGGCTGCCACAGGCCATTTGCACCTGCACGCAGGCCCCTCCCAGGCCCAAGGATGACCCAGAGGGGTGGACTCACCAGGAACCAGTAGATGTTCATGACCAGGAGGAGCAGCAGCAGAGTGTTGAAGAAGAAATAGTACGGAATGTCAGGCACAGACTGCAGGCTGCAGTGCCAGGTGGCATAGAGAACCTTGAGTGGGAACCAGTAGAGGCGGAACCAGAACCTGGCGGGAGGGGCCGTCAGGGAGACCGGAGTGAGGAAGAGCACGCTCCCCTCCTTTAATCCCCCTCTCCCAACTCTGTCAGCTCCCCCCTACTGTCCTCACCATGCACTTGTCACTCACCCCCAGGGTCCCCTGATTCACCTCTGTCTCTCTCAGCACCTCAGCCGGCCCGGTAGCCCCATCCACGTGCCAGACCCCGCCCCTTCCCTGCTTGGACAGGCCTTTCTGTCCTCTGCTTGGCCCTCCTCATCTTACCAATCAGCCTCTCCCCCTGGACTATTCTATGGCCCTATCTCCTACCCAACCACAGACCCCAATGCATGCCTCTATCCCCCAATAAGCCCCACACCCCTCTTCCTTGCTTTGACCACCATCCAACAGAACACACCCCTCTTGTCTGGCCCTACCCACCCACTGAGCCACAGCTGGCACACCCCCCTCACCAGCAGAAGCAGAAGCTGAGGCAGCCCAGGTTGGCCACCAGCCCGTGCAATCGATGGTAGGCGCCACCCCTGGCCTTGAAGTAGATGTTGAGCTTGGTGAACTCCAGCTGCACATCGCTGACGTCATGCAGGAAGAACACGAGGAGGCCCACGTTGTGGTATCTGCAGAGTGGGGGGGACGGTCATAGCAGGACTACGGAGCTGGGGCCACATGCCCGGGGCCCCACGGTGGGTTTTTATTATTGTTTGTGTCTATATAACTGTGTATCTGTGTGCAGCGCCTGGTGGAGCCCAGGAGAGGCTGGCAGATCCCTGGAACACCGTGCTAGGAACTGAGGCTGGAAAGATGGCTCAGTTTGCTTCCCAGACCCCGTGTGGGGGCTCACAACAACCGGTAGCTCCAGTGGCAGGGGATCCCACTCCATGCAGACAAAACCCCTATACACATAAAAAAGCAAACTCCAAAACAACAGGTCACATGCTGTGAACCCTGAGCCCTGGCTCCAGCCTCTCGTACGACTGTGTAATCTATGTCTGTGTGGGGTGCACATGCCAGTGCCTGGGGCGGGCAGTGACTTCAGTGCCCTGGAGCAGCCACCATGTGGGCATCGACCTGAAGCTTATGCCGTCGAGAGAACAGCCAGTGCTCTTAGCTATGGGCCATTTCTCAGCTCCCCTTTCTTGGGTCAGTTCTCACACTTGCAGCTCTTGCTGTCCTCACCTGTCCTGGCCTGTGCCCAGCTTAGCTTCTATTCTGTTAGAGACAGAGTTGTCTCTAGCTCAGGCCTGGAACCCCAGCTCAAGTGACCCTGCCTCGGCCCCCTGAGAAGTTGGAAACACACGAGCACTGGAACTTCAGGAAAGCTACTCTACCTCTGGATCCCCTCTGAGTAAACCCTTGCTGTATTCCTGGATCGAAGTTGTCATACGGGTGGGCAGCGGTGAGATGGCTCAGTGGGTAGAGGCACTTGCCACCAAATCTGACAACCTGAGTTTGGTTCCCAGGACTCATGTGGTAGAAGGAGACCAAGCTCCTGAAACTTGCCCTCTGACCTCCAGGCCACCTCCCACATAAATAAATAAATGTGGGGTTGGGGACTTAGCTCAGTGGTAGAGCGCTTGCCTAGGAAGCGCAAGGCCCTGGGTTCGGTCCCCAGCTCCGAAAAAAAAAAAAAAAAAAAAAAAGAACCAAAAAAAAAAAAAATAAATGTGAAAGGACTTCCCCACACAGACCCAAGAGAGCAGAGAGTGGGGACAGGTCTCTGAGACCCTCTCCGGAGGCCTCACGCACCCCTGAGCCAGGGTCCTTCCCTGCCCTCTCTCCTGATGGACTCACCGGAACGCATAGGAAGAGGCGATGAGCAGTAAGGTGACCACATGGTGTACCAGCATGACCACCGAGTCCTTGCGCCAGCTGTCCATGTACACGGTGGCATAGACGGAATGACAGTAGAAACTCCCCTGCAGCAGGTAGGCGACCGCTATGTCCCAGGGCACTGCCATGCCCGACCTCCAGCCTGGAAGAGTCATGGGCACGGTCATTTTCAGGGCCTCTATGTCCCCTGAGACTTCCCCACACAGCCTCAGACGGCATGTACCTGAGGCTCACAGGGAATGTGCTAAATGTGGGGTGGCCATAAGTCTCTATTTTATCTGAGATGATTCGCTGTGGACGTCTGCGGGCACCTGCCTGTCACAGGACCCTGTGGGGGAGGTTAGAGGACACTTCGGGACTCACCATTCTCCTTCCCCCCGGGGTAACAGAGGCCCACTCAGGTCAGCAGGCTTGGCACTCAGCACCTTAACCAGGTGAGTCACCTCACCAACCTTTGCCCTGTGTTTAAGTCAGGATTTCATGTAGGCCAAGCTCACTTCAAAATCTCTGTGCAGCCGAGGATGACCTTGAATTCATAATCCTCCTGCCTCCGCTTCCTGAGTGCTGGAATGCTGTGTGTGTGTGGAGGTATCATGCCGGATTGACATGGATGGAACCAATGGCCTTCTGGGCAAGCCAAGCGCTCTACCACCTCAGCTCCAGCCCCATTTTGTTTGGGTCTGTTGTTGTTGTTGTTGTTGTTGTTTGAGAGACTGTTAGGTACCTCCGGCTGACCTGAGAACCTATCGCAATGCTCCTGCCTCAGCCTCCTGAGCTGAAATGACAAGTCTGTACCATCATGCCTGGCTCCAGTGCCTGCTCCAGTTCGCCTCCCCTGTGCTGGGCGGGCCTCACACAGAGGGCTCTGCCTGTAGACTGTGCCCTCCACTCCAGTCTTCCCAGGCCTCTAGGCACATCCCTTTCCACTCAGGAAATTGTCTGCCCTCCTTGGTGAGCCCCCTACTGCTCCCAACGGGTGCTTCCTCCTCTCTCCTGTCGCCATGCTCTCTCCTTTTGAATGCGTCTGAGCCTTTGTGACACCTGTGTCCCCAGTTGCATTCACAGTCGAGGCTCAGGCAGCCAAGCAATAGAGTCACGGAAGGACTCAGGGCTAGTGAGTCGGTCCCACAGGCAAAGGTGCTTGCCTCAAATGCCTGGGGGCTAGAATCCCACCCACAGAGCCCACACAAAAGTAGAGGAGAAGAGTAACTCTCAGTTGGCCTCTGACCCCCAGCCAGCACTGGGCATGAGGCAGAATGGCAGTAAAGTCTGAGACCATCCTAGGCTGCACAAGATCCTGTATAAAATTCCAATAAGATCCGCAGGAAGATTCAGTGGTGTGATGGTTCGTATGTGCTCAGCCCAGGGAGAGGCACTATTAGAAGGTGTGGCCCGGTCGAAGTAAGTGTGGCTTTGTTGGTGTGGGCTTAAGACCCTCATCCTAGCTGCCTGGAAGTCAGTCTTCTGCTAGCAGCCTTCAGGTGAAGATGTAGAGCTCTCAGCTTCTTCTGCACCAGACCTGCCTGGATGCTGCCATGTTCCTGCCTTGATAAGGGACTAAACCGCTGAACCTGTAAACCAGCACCAATTAAATGTTGTCCTTATGAGACTTGCCTTGCTCATGGTGTCTGTTCACAACAATAAAACCCTAAGACAGTGGGTAAAGGCGCTTGCCACCAAACCAGATGACCTGGGTTTGATCCCAGGGCTGCACACGACAGAAGAGAGGACAAACTCACAAAAGCTGTTCTCTAACCTTCATGCACACATGCAAATGGTGACACACAGGTGTCCCTTCCCACATGAATATAAATGGATACGTTTTTAAAAGAGGGAGAAGAACCCCGACACACACACACTTTTCTTCATCCTCTAGCAAGCCCCTAGTCCTGACAGTGTGCCTACCTGCACCGTCACAGTTTGAATTTCAGCCAAAGTCACCTTAAGTAGGGTCCCTGCCCCTGTTAACATATCCATACTCCCTGAACTTCTCCCCTGTTTTCTCTTGATTCTCCTTGCTGTGAACAGACTGGATGTCCCCTGGAGGGATTGGGAGCCTCCTCTTGGCTGTGTCTAGCACAGGCTGACCTGGTATACCATGATTAGGCCTGGGACAGTGACTCAGGGTAGAGCCCTGCCTCTGGCTGTGGGCCTGGCTCAGGATAGCTCAGAACCCCTCAGTGATGCATGAGGATGGGACCAGCTATGGCGCTGCCCAGTGTGTAATAGTTTCTTTGTTTCCATCTCCAGAAAGAAAACCACAAAAAACCGTGGGTGGTCAATAAATGCACAACACCTTGTCCCAGACATGGGTCACTCATGGGTCTGTCAGCTGCCCACGACAGTGCACGCCTTTAATTCTAGTACTTCGGAGGCAGAAGCAGGCAGATCTCTGTGAGTTTATGGCTAGCCTGGCCTACATAGTGAGTTCTAGGACTGCCAGGGCTACACAGGAAGACCTTGTCTCAAACAAAACAAAACAAAACAACAGAACAAGACCATGAATTACCTACAGAAAAGCACATTGAATACAGCTAACACCACTCCTTTTGAAACTCAAGACGGTTCGTTTTCAGTGGTAATGCACACCTGGGATTCTAGCAGTTAGGGGACTGAGGCAGGAGCATCCCCAATTTTGGGCCATTCTGGACTATGTAGGAAAAAAAAATCGTGTGGTGCTTTCCATGTGGAGAAAGTCACCATAGGTCCTAGTTGTGTACCACCAGAGAGAGTCCTCTGAGCCTTTCCCTGTCCCCCTGAGAGAGCATGTCTCCCAGATCATTGATAAGTCCCATAGCAGGATCCCTAGCAAGGAGCCCCTCCCACTTTGCACAGTTTTACACCTACAAATCTCTGCCATTAGCCATCTCTGAGACACAAACTCCAGGCAAGAGTTGAGTCTTCACAGAATCATCGTATGACGCCGCAGGGCCCTTGCAACACTGCCTCTGACGAGAGCCTCTTCTGACCACTCCACTCCAGGGGTCCATAGTCACCCTTGTCTTGGGGCTGGCCTCAAGACTTCCATTGAGATATCTCATTAGGTGAGAGAGAAGGGGTGGGGAGAAGGTGTGCACATGTGCATGCTTGGCTGTGCTGTCTCGACAGCCTCCATGGAGTCCTTTGCACTGGTCCCACAGGACTCTTACCGTAGAAGACAGAGGGCGGGTCATGGAAGAAAGGGTAACTGGTGCCCAAGAGCAGGTAGGCACAGTAGCTCCAACAGGCCAAGTAGAACAGAAGCTTCCAGGCACTCTCAGGCAGCCTAGCCGCGTCTCTAGGCTGCAGGCGACACCGCTTGGCCAGGGGCTGTGGGGACATGGTGGGTAATGGTTATCACTGGGGAGCTGGATGCGCCTCCAAGGGGCAAAGTGAGGTCCAGGGACTCAGCTTGGTGGCATAGAGAAGGCTGGGCCTCTGTGCCCATATCATCTGGGGTAACCAGAGCCCATGTGTTAGCCCATCAAGGGCTAAACTTAGCACCCAGCTGTCCTGTGTGGCCTGCGGAGAAAGGAGAGGGAAGGGGAGAGGACAGGGCGGGCGACGCACTCAGGCTTTAAGCAATGGAGCCCAGGGAATCTGGGAGGTGGGGGGGGGCACTCAGGTCCTAGTAGTGATGGGGGTGTGTCAGGGAGGGAGAAAGGTTGAAGGAAAATACCCTGGGGGACAGAAAAACTTGAAAAGAACAATGCTCTCCCACGCTGGGAGGAAGACAGGAAGGGAAACTGAGTATAAGAGGGCACCTGGGAGGGGAAACTGGGGGACCAAAGACTGTGAAGTGGGAGTCTACTAAGAGAAAGAAGGGTGGTGTTAGAGGGAGAAGAGGGGACAGAAGTGAAGGGGAATCATGCCATGGTGAGGCAACCTGACTTGGGGGATACAGAGATGTCACCGGATAGTGTGTCTTGAATTAGAAGGTACATGCCTGCCATCCCAGCACTTGAGAAGCTGAGGCAGGATTGCCATGAGTTTCACCAACCTGGGTTTCAGAGTGAGAGACTGTCTCAAAGACTACAAGAGACAGTTGGCAGACTATAGTCAGGGAAGGCTCCAGCACCCTGGGGGGGTGGAGCTCCTGAGCTGAACGCCAAACCCAGCCCCCTTCCTCTCAAGGCTGAGGGGGCCAGAGGAGCACAGAGCACTCAACGGTTGTCATGGAGACAGCCAGAGCCCAGCTCCTGTAACCCCTAGCAACCAGGCTGCTGCCAAGTTGAGCTTGGAGAGTGGGACAGCACCTCCGCCCCTTTCTTAGGAAGGGTGAGGTTGGAACCGGGGTGGCATCAGGCCGCCTGAAGGCCTCCAGCATCCCAGCTGGGCCCCAAGAGTGTCAGGGCCAGGGCAGATGGGGACCACTCGGCCCTTCTCACTTTTGCTGGGATCTCTCTCCAGCAGCTAAGGCTGAAGTTGCTCCCTCCAGTGGGTGACATCGGGCAGGGTGGGCTCTGGAGCTGGACAACACCCTGTCTTGACCTAACAAGGAACAGCCTCTTCCCGCCAGCAGAGAAAGGCCCCTTTGTTGGCACAATGCTCTGTCCCCGCACCCCCAGCCATTTTCAGTTAGAAGGGGGCGGGATGTCCCCAGCTAGTCCCTAGGAGAGTATCCACCATGTTACTGGCCCAGATACCACAGAGACCCTCTCACCCCAAGAGAGGGGAAGTGTAAACTCATGTGCCAATGCCATCAGTACAATCAAGACAGGCTCGTTCTTCAGACCTGGGCGGTGGCCTTCTTTATCGCCACAAAGGGAACATTTTGACCATCACCCCATGGGGGCGGCAGAATCTAGCCTTGACACAGACAGGGTCATTTCCAAGGTTGAGACACGCAGGCTTGTGCCATCACTGGTTCGGGGGTGATTTGGACCCCAGACAGGGGTGGAGCCTCGACTGCACAGACTGGGTGTAGGCTCAGCAGCTCCCGGTGACGCAGGTCACAGGTGACCTCTCTACATCTCGAGGCCTCCCGGTCCAGGATCTAGGCTCTCTGGTCCACAAGTCGATCCCCCAGAAGGGCCCCAGGTCAGTCCTCCAGTCCCCAACAGCCCAGAGGCTGTACCGAGCGGATCGCCCTAGATTCTATTGAAACGACCCAGGACAGGATGTGGATCTGGTTTCCCTATACCCAGAACATCCCACGCTATAGTGGACACTAAATCCATCACAGCGTCACCCCAATTCAGCCACACCCCCGCATCCAACCCGCGCAAAGGGTCTCGGGATAGCCTGAGGCCCCAACATCCTGGGCATCTCCAGACCTGAGCCCCCCACTTTCCAGCGGCCACCATGGACATAGGAATACGTGAGGAGAGGCCCCACTCACTCTCTCGCACGCAAGTCTCTGGGGTCCCCAGGTTTCACTGACCCGAAAGATGCGCGTGGTGGCTGCTGAGCGCAACGCTGTCCACCCCAGAGCGCAGAGCACGGCCAGCAGCAGCTCGGGTGCAGCCAGATGAGCGTGCTCCGCCAGGCCGCGGCGCGCCAGTCCCCAGCCGCAGTCCCCGCAGCCCCGTGCTGCGGCCAGCGCCGAGGCCCAGCTTCGTTGCAACATCTCTGCATAACTCGGCATGGGCTCTGGCGCCTCGAGCCCGGTGGTCGTCGCTGCAGCAGCCATGCTACCCTCTCGTCCGCGGTCTCCGCTGCTATTTGCACCCGTCCGAGTCGCCGCGCGCCCTCGCGTCACGCGCCGCAGCCAGGCCGGGGGCGCGCGGGCCCCCGCCAGCGAGAAGGGGGCGTGGTCTCTCTGGCCCCGCCCCTCGCGATGCAGAGCACCACCAGTCCTGCCCTCCTGAGGTGCGGCTTGAGACCAAGTGGTCCTCTGCTCAGTCTGAGAATGCCATGGGGGCTCTTCTGCGGTCAAGCTGGCTCAGCGGGTGAAGGTGAGGACAGACTGACATTCACAAATTATCCTCTGACCTCCACCTGGGCGCCCATTCACACAAATAAATAAAAGCAACTAGACAATAAAAAAAAAATTCGGACCATGCTTGGGTGGGCACTCACCGTTTGCCCACTGGTCTGAATGTAGAGCCTGTGAGTATCCTAGCACAGCCCCATAGATGTTCCCTGATAGACTGTGAGGGTGGAGCTGACAAATGGTAGTGGGAGGAGGAATGTCCAAAGACCAGCTTCCTGCTGTTCTATCTATCACCAGTGAGTCAAAGCCATAAAGATTAGCCTGCTGGGTTTCCTCTACTCTGACTCCTCCAGCCACATGGCCCCTTGTGCTGATCTTCCAACTGAGCACTGCCTCGCTGTGTAGCTGAGGATGGCCTTGAACTCCTGATTTTCTCTTCTGCCTTCTGAGTGCTGGGAGGGCAACTTTGCCTGCCTTGCGTGGTTTATTCACCGCTGGCAGTGAGCTCAGGCTCTGTGCATGCTAGGTAAGCACGCTACCAATGGGGCCACATTTCCAGCCTCCTGTATGTGCACACATGCACTGTGTGCACTCATGCACGCCAAGGGAAGAGGACAGAGATAGGTGTCCACGGTCTTCCTCCATCAGGGTTTAAAGCCTTTGATGTGTGTGTGTGAACATGGGTCACATGAGTGTAAGAGCACATGGGACTGGAAGGTAGATCCTATGGAGGTGGAGACACAGGCTGCTGTTGGATGCATGGATATTGCTGGTGGGCTCAGAACCCCAATCCTCTGCAAGAGTAGTGCATGCTCATAACACGGACCCACCTCTCCTGCCCTCCCACCCTGACCTTAAAAAGATGTAGCATTTGGTGTATTTTTTTCCACCTGGTGCCCAGAGGCAAGGACACCAGACTCCGTAGAACTAGAGTTACACTGACAACTGAACCTGAGATCTGCAAGAGCAGCCAGGGCTCAGAACTGCTGACCCACCTCTCCAGTCCTTACTGTTCAGTTTTTGAGGTAGATCTCTCACTGACCGTGGGTTCACTGATCCAACTAGACCAGGTGGCCAATGTACCCTAGGGGGGTTCCTGTCTCCCACCCCTAACCCCCAACCCCAGGAACAGACACTTGTGCCCTTGGCTTCTACATGAACACTGGGAACCCAAACTTGTCATGCTTCTAGGGAAGGCCCACTACTGAGCATGTCACAGGGTCTCACGATGCAGCTGAGGAGGGCAGTGAACCCAACCCTCCCACAGCTCCCTTAGAGTGCCCACGTGATCGGTGTGCCGACCTCTCAAGTGTTTTTGACTGGAAACCCCTGTGGGTGAGGGGCTCTTGTACTTTTCGCCTGAGTTGTTAGTTGACAGGCTAGGGGCTGGGGCCCTTCCCAGTCCCTCCTGGCAAATCCTGGTGCCATCTGGCAAACACAGTGCCCATCTGTAAGTGAAGAAGCCTGCTCAGCCTGAGTTTCTTCTTGGCAAGGGAGGTGGGATGCCTGCCAAAGAGGTGTGGGGTGATGTGACTGTAGGCCCAGGACCAGGGTTCCCTAATGGAGCCTGTGCTAGGCTGATACTGGTGCCCTGTCCCCTTCTGCCACAGGGCCAATTGTCAGTGGCTGCACTGCAGTGGCATCTGAGTTGGTGTCAGATGGCTACCCCAGCAGTTAAGGTGAGGTCACAAGCACAACTAGTGGCCCAGAGTCAACACAGGGGCTAATAGGCCTCCTCCTTCCTGTCCAGTGGGACCTTACCTGTTTGGGGCCCCTCACTATAGCTAAGTATGGTAGGCAGGGCCCACATGGGTCCATCCGCCAGTGACCCTGCACCTGTCATGCTGTGCAAAGTGGCAGCCCAGACAATAGGCCCTAGGGTCCTAGATTTGAGCAGAAACATCCTTCATTGACGGCTCCCTTGGTGGGTCTGTACCTCAGTTTCCCTGGATGCTGACTGAGGTTACCTGGGGGTGCTTGTAGGGTAGACTGGGGACCGAGGGAGGCTAGGGGATCATGGTGAGATACCATGAAGCTTGGAGTGTAGGATTGGTGATGTACAGTGAGGTGGCAGCCTGGGACTCTTTCCTCCAAGACCCAGTCCTGTCAGAGTGAGCGCCTGGTATCAGGCAGAGAGACCATGAGCAGACTTTATTGGCAGACAAGGAAGAGAGGACAGCATCCTGCAGCACACAGTGGGGTCACCACGGCATCTCCACCTTAGGCGCTGGGTGCGTACTGCAGTGCCAGGCGATCGAAATCGTTCTCCTACAGTGGGAGATGGGACACAGCATGAGACACACAGCCTTCTCCCTCCCCATCCCGAGGACAACCGCTCTGCGCACCTTGGCCTGGTACTCCTTGATGAAGGGGTGGGTCCTGTGTGCATCCTTCAGCTGTGACAAGTATCGGTTTGTCACCTGAGGAGAGTGGGGTGGAATTAGTCGGGCAGATATGGGGATCCAAAAGCCATGCTACCATGCAGGATGGGGTGGGAGCATGGGAGGGACCCTGACTCCCACCCCCAACGGAGAGCCAGGACAGGCTTAAGGGATCGGGAAGCACATCCACAGCTAGCCTCAGAGGTGCAGCAGAGGCTCCAGGGAGGGAGTGGCCAGGGCAGGTGATTGGCTGATGAAGCTTTTTGAGCTGTCATGTCCTAGGTTCTAAGACAGTTTTCAACTTCCTAAAGCTGTGGCCCTTTAATTCAGTTACTCATGTTGTGCTGACCCCCAACCATAAAATTTTCTTTGCTACTTCAGAAGTGTAATTTTGCTACTGTTATCAACTGTGAGGTAAAGATCTGCTATGCGGGTATGTGAAGGGCTCATTTAACATTCAGCTTGAGAGCCACTGTTCTAGGACCTAAAAGCCAGGCAGCTCCAGCCCAGCCCTGTGTACACAACACTGAGGACGCTGTCTGTCCTCAACTGGGACAGCAACAGATGCTGGCTCAGGGCTCAGCAAGCTGCACCCTGGTTACCTATGCAGAAAGCTGCACCAACTTCCTCTTCCCCCAGGTCTCCACTGGCCTCTACCTGTCCTGTTTCTGTCCTCACCACCATCCTGAAGGGGCTGAGGCCTAAGTCACACTCCAGCCTACCTCAGGGGGCTTGCCCAGGTGCTGTGACAGTACAATGAGGTTGATGAGGGTCTCAGGGTGGCCACTGTCCTGGAAAAAGATGGAGAACAGGCAGTCAACAAAACCCAGGCCCTGAACCCTCAGACCAACATCTGACTGAGGCCAGAAAGAGCCTGTCTAAGTTACCACAGGGAAGGCAGGTGGCACCAGGCTGTCCCAGAGTTTTCGTCATTCACTCTGTAAGGCAGAGGGACCATGGCCTTGTGCTTCCTGCTCAGCGTGGCTTGGGTCTGTCCTCCTAGCTTTGGGGGGCACCAAGTTTCCTTGCTCCACATTAAACTGCTGGATAATTGTGAAGTCACCCATACCCCTACGCCAAAAATTACATCGCCAGTCTTTCTCCATTGAGGCAGGGATGGCAGTGGGTCTACATTAGGTAAAGGTTGGGGACAAGCAGAAGGGAAACAACTAGTTGTCATCCTGGAGACCCCCACAGCAGGCAGCTGAGGAGGCAGTGATCTGGAGAGCGCACATGCTCACTAATCAGGTCACCTGGTTCCCATGGCCAGCTGTGCTGCCCATGCCGGCCAGCAGTGCTGCCCATGCCGGCCAGCAGTGCTGCCCATGCTGGCCAGCATGTGCCACACCCACCTTGTCCAGTGCCTCTTGAAGCACGCCCTCCGCGGTCTCCCAGCGGCCCTGTGCCGAGTGGCAGGCTGCCTGGCCATTGAGCAGCAGCAGTGTGGGCGAGCACTTGTCTGCCAGCTCCTGGAATATGTAGTAGGCTTCCTGCAGCTTCTCACCACCCTGTGGGGACACCTAGGTCAACTGCTGGTCACCTGCTGGCCCGACCCTCCATGATGCACCCCAGGGAGTCACTCTCTAGACCAGCTCAGGTCCCGCCTCCCTTCCAGCAGAGGACCCTGAGTGGAGGGATGAAGACACAGAGGCCGCCTGTCCCTCCTACACTGCCCGCTCTAACCACTGTTAAGATGCTATAGAAAAGGGGTTTCCAGGGAAGTGGTGTGTGTTGGGACCACAGGGACACTGAGTCTCTAAGCGGTAGAAGGCAGTGAGGCCTGTTAGGGCAGGCCTGCAACTCCGGCTCCTCTGAGGGCTGAGGCAGGACAGCAGTTCCCATCACCCTACAGGACAAACACCAAGGCTCCACCCCTCTGCACATGTTGTCCCATACTAGTAAACTACACACAGTAAACTCAAAGCCACTACGTGGAACCTTGTGAAGTTCTGTCTAAGGTAAAAATTAACACTCTTTTTGGCTTTTTGCAACAGGGCTTCTCTGTAGAGTTCTGGCTGTCCTGGAACTCATTCTGTGGACCAGGCTAGTTTTTTACTCACAGAGATCCACCAGCCTCTGTCTCCTGGGAGCTGGGACTGAAGGTGTGCACTCCTACCATCTGGCTCAAAAATTTTAAATTTTAAAAAAGGTCAGGGAGCTGAAGATGGGTAAGCAGCTACTCTTTAAATGGACCCATTGCTGGCATCCACTGGGCACACCACAGCCACCTGTAACTCCAGCTGTGAGGGGCTGACACCCCCTTCTGGCCTCTTCAGGTACTGCATGCATATGCAAAAATCAATCTTGTAAGAGGGGCAGGGCATGGGGTGCCTGCCTGTATCTCAGTACTAGGGTGATGGATGTAGGAAGATCAGAAATTCTACAACAGCCTCAGTCACATGGCCAATCCGATGACCCCTGGGCTATGTGACACTTGCTTTTAAAACAGAACAAAATCCTTCAAAGCTAAATTTAAATAAAAATAAGCAAACTATGGCCGGGATGTAGTTTACTGTGTAGCACTTGCCAGACACGAGTAAGACCTTGGGTTCCATGCCAGTCCCATAAGGAAAGAAAAAACCCAAAAACCCAAACTGAAACTAAGTAAGTACCCCTCCAGAAAACCTGGGGCCATTCCCACCCAAGAGGAGAAGCACTTGAGGGGCCACTGGGCTCTCCTGTAAAGGCCTGTGGGCAGAAGAGCTCAGAGAGGGGGCCAAGCCCAGAAACCAGAATGGGGCAGGTGGCAGGAGGCAGGCAGTGTGAGCTAAGGATGCCCGGCTGTCACCAGCCCACGAAAGGAGCCCTGAGAGCAGGGCAGAACCACTCCAAGTCTGGGGGACACTGAGAGCTGGCCAGCTGCCTGGCTGGACTCTCTCTCCAGGAGCCTCGTCAGTGTCTGCAGGGCTCTGCCATCATGTGCAGGTGAGGTTTGGTTAAACAGAGGGTGCAGCCACAGGAGTGACACTTCTTAGTCCCTGCCTTCCCACTTCCCGATTCCTGGGGAGCTTACCATGGCCAGGTTAACCCAGGCAGTGGCCAGCTGGGTGAGGGTGGCGTCCTCATCTTGCTCCTGCATCCGCTTCAGCTCCTTCCTGGGACATTAGAGGTCGGGCACTGAGTGGCCTGGGGGCCCCAGAACCTAGGGATGGACCCTGGCACACTCTCCTACTAGTCTGTGTGCAGCTGATATGGAGAAGACATGGCTGGCCCTCCTGTTGCCCCGAATGGTACAGATGCAGAGAGATGCTACCCAGGACAGAGCTCAGCTGTGTGGTACCATCTAGGGTAAGCTCCAGGCCTGCCACAGCCTAGGGAGCTGCTACTCCATCTCCAACAATCCCCACCCATCCCCCAAAGAACGGAGATAGGACTTGGCTTCCCACATGTCCTGCGCAGAGCCTCCCATCACCCTATAGGACAGTGTTTGCCCACAGCATGACAGAGGGAAGCAGAGCCCTACACCCTTGTTCCCAGCAAAGGATCCAGGAAGAGGCTAGGAGAGGGGTGTGTGTCACTTGTATGGGGCACAAGAAATAAGAGGCCTCGGGGAAGCTGAGGCTGACGTCTGGGTTGGTCTTGGCTGTGGCTCACCGGGCTAGGTCCAGCCTGTCCAGCTTGAGGAGGATCTGAATCGTCATGGCCGTGCTGTGGACAGGGCAGAGACAGTGGTTGGCAGGCACTTGGCCTTGCTAAGAGAAACACCTCCTCTTTTCCAGTGAGATGACAGGGCTCTGGGATCTTCCTTAGGCTCTTCGGGTGGGACCTGCTGCCTGTACTCCTCTGTAGGCCAAGCAGAGGGGCCCAGACCTACCCCTGCCTCTGTGGGGGGCGACAACACAGAGCACTTGCTTGATGCCATGGCCCCAGAGTACCTTTGCCTACCATCATCAGCCTCTGTCTCAGCTCCCGGGAAGACAGATGACTCATGTGGCCACTTGTCCCTGGCTTCCCTTCTAGACAGGCTGGCCCCAGGTCCTGTAGCCATCAGCTCCATTTCTACTGCTCTTCTATTTACGTTTCCTGCAGTTCCCAGATGGAACCTGTGATCTTCTGCCCCCCTTTCCTTCAGATAGGATTCCATGTAGCCTAGGCTAGACTCAAATTTGACATTAGCTGGGGGTGACCTTGAATTCCACATCATCCTCCCTCTACCTCCAAGTTCTGGGATGAAAGGCAAATGACCTTGCCTCCCCACTCCCACTTGAAACAAGCTCTCTCACTATGTTGCCCAGGCTAGCCTCAAAACCTATCTGAGAGATGGTCTGAGGGTAAGCACTTGCTATGAAGTCTGATGATTTGAGTTCAATCTCCAGGGCCCACAGGATGGAGAGCCAACTCCCACAAACTGTTCTCTGCTCTGCAGCACACATGCACTGTTGTACATGACTGTCCCCAAATTAGGGAGGAAAAAAATATGTACGTGTGTGTGTGTGTGTGTGTGTGTGTGTGTGTGTGTGTGCGCGCGCGCGCGCAGGCTTGAGTCACCTCCCTCAGCTTTCTAGGAGATGGGATTTTAGGTGTCTGCCTTGCCTGCTTATCCCCACTTTCTTTTTTATCTTTATTTTGGTAACTTTATTTATTTTATGTACAATATTCTGCCTGCGTATGTAACTGCAGGCCAGAAGAAGGCACCAGATCTCATTACAGATGGTTGTGAGCCACCATGTGGTTGCTGGGAATTGAACTCATGACCTCTGGAAGAGCAGTCAGTGCTCTTATCCACTGAGCCATCTCTTCAGCCCTATTTTGGTAACTTTAAACCCATTCTTGGACGACTCATACTCAAGTATAACATATTTTGATTGTATTCCTCTCTTACTCTCCCTCTGGGGTCCTTCAGCTTGGACTTACCTAGTTCTCTTTTCTTTGTATAGTATTTGTATGGATGTGTGTGTGTGTGTGTGTGTGTGTGTGTGTGTGTGTGTGTGTGTGCGCGCGCATGTGTGTGCCCAAGCAAAAGTGTGGAGATCAGTGGACAACTTGTGGGAGTGGGGGCTAGACTGGGCCCCAGTGAGACCCTGTCTCTTTTTTTTTTTTTTTAAAAGATTTATTTATTTACTTAATGTATATAAGCACACTGTAGCTGTCTTCAGACACACCCAACCCCATTACAGATGGTTGTGAGCCACCATGTGGTTGCTGGGATTTGAACTCAGGACCTCTGGAAGAGCAGTCAGTGCTCTTAACCACTGAGCCATCTCCCCAGCCCCCGAGACCCTGTCTCTTAAAGTAGCTAGAGGAAGCAGGCTTCAGGCACTCACCACTCAAGGCCGTCACCCTGGTGCAGGGTGCGCAGGGCTGCATCCGGGTTCTGGTCATGGAAGTAGATGGAGGCAGCCATGAGCAGGAAAGTGGTATTGGTCACATCCACACTTCTGCTCATCTCGCGGTCCAGCTCCAGTACGATGCTGTCCCTGTGAGATGTGGCTGCTCAGAGTGAGGCTAAGGCAGGAGTTGGCCTCGGGTCTCTGAGGGATCCCATTCTTCAGGATCGCAGAGGTGTCAGCCCAGGGTGCACAGGAACAAGCCACAGTGTGGCCAGGCTATCTTTACAGGGCACCAGGCAACCCCAACAAGCTGCATCAGGGACCAGCATTTGATGCCTGCAGCCATCCATTCTCATGCAGGTGACATAACTGGTGGGAACAGGCACTCCTGACTGGCTAGCTGTGTGCTGGAGGACGGCATGAGACAGCTGAGAAACTGCATCAGAAGTGATCAACTTCTGTGTGGTGGGAATCCTAAAGGCCTCTGTATGGCCTTGTGCTGAGCCCGTGAACAGGCCTGGCCTCAGGCGAAGCAGGTGAGATTTACTCTACCCTGGGTATGGCCAGCACAGCTGCTAGGAAGGGACGGTGTTCTTGAGTCTGGGGCTCTAGGACAAGGCTTGTTGAATGGTTCCCAGAGCCCCCACTCCATGTTCTTTTCAGTGCTAGGAAGCCAAGGCCATGTGCACACTTAGCACACTCAACATACAGCCACGCCCAGCTGAGCACAGCCTGTGTGGAAGGGGCTGTCATCACCTCCACTGAGCAGGGGAGGGAAATGGAGACACCAGAAGTAAAGGGATAGGAAGTAAGGACATCTTACCCTCTCTGCAAGTGGGAGCAGACCCTGGGCCCCAGGTTCTTTGGGCCTAGTGCCACCTGCCCTGGCCAAGCCTTACCTTCGGTTCTCACTGGCAAGGTACTCAGCAAACATTCGTACAGCCTGGAGCTCTGGAGCCGAGGAAGGCTTGATCTCGTCCAGGACCACACCATACTTCCTCTACGGTCATAGGTGCATGTCAGTCGTTCCTACCTGGAGGCTTCGTATTCCCAAACCACAGCCAACATCAGCAACCCGCTGCTCGAGCCAACAGTGCCATGAGCATCAGCAGCAAACGGCAAGCTCCTCATGTCTCCCCTGCTGCCGTAGCTGGGGATATGTGTCAGCAGTGTGGGGACAGAGGGCATCTGCTGTGCTCCACCTTCCCCCACCTGGCAGACCCCTTCCTGACACCTATGGCTACTTTTGGAGCCACCTATCTTTCTCACCCAAGCTGCTCTCATACTTGCAGCAATGCCCCTGCCTCAGCCTTCTAAGTGCTGGGGATTATGTGTGTGTCGCCATGCCCTGTTGAGAGAGTTACACGCAGTATTCCCCTGACCCACACAGAGCATGAAACCTAGGCTGTGACACACATTTTGTGATGAGGCTGACTGGCAGGCTCCTCCTGGGCACCTGAGCCCTGCCCTAGGCCAGAATGAAGAAGACCTTTTCAGAGGTCACTAGAAATCTATCTTTTTGAGCAGGATTAGCTGTGTAGCCCAGGGCACCCTCAAACGTGAGCTCCTCCTGCCTCAGGTGCCCAAGTGCTGGGACGACAGGTCTGTGCCATCTTGCACGGCTTGGGGGCTGTTTTTAGAACAAATGGGTGAAAATACACCTCACTGTTTTATGTGGGTAATGGTAGCACAAAGGAGGTGGAGGCTGGAGAAGCAAGGTCATCCTGGGCTACATAGTGAATTCAAGGCCAGCCTGGGCTATGTGAGACGGCTGCCAAGCCTGGTGACCTGAGTTCAATTCTCAGGACCTATACAATGGAAGAGAATGGATCCCCACAAGTTGTCCTCAGACCACACATACCCAACCCTCCCCATGATGAAGCATGGTGACCCAGGCCCCTGGGTTGACTGTCCACAGCTTTCCTGCAGAGTACCTGTGCCCTTCCCAGGCGGCCCACACTCACCTGTGCGAGGTATGCTCTATACAGGAAGACATCCCTCTCGACTTCTCTCTCAGGACTGGACAGCTGTGAGGAGATTTGTTGAGTGAGGCTGAGGAGCCTGCTGGGAGCTTCCCTGGTGCACTCAGGCTAATAGCTCAGGGCCTTAGCTGGAATCCAGGAGGCCCAGAAGCCCCAAAGGAGCCTCCACAGAGGGCACAGTGTAAAAAGCCTGATCTTATCTCAATGAGGCTGTCATCACCCCAGGTATCAGGGCACAGTGCCATATGGCTGCAGCAGCAGCAGGGCTGCATGCCCCAGCCCAGAAAAGTCCTACTGAGTTTAGAGTCCAGGCTGATCATGAACTACCTGAAATCTTCCAGCCTCGGCCTCCTGGGTGTGATACCTGGGGTGAGGACAGGGTGATGATATACTGTGTTTTGGGCACACAGGCTAGGCCATTCTGTGGTCGGTGGATACACACATTTATTTTAGTTAGCACCCAGGACAGAGTCTAATGATCCTCCTGCCTCAGCCTTTGGAGGAGCTTGGACCACACACCGAGGGGCCCCTGATCACTGCAGTCTAGCAACCAGCAGCTCTCATGTGGCCAGAAATTGCAGCAGGGAGAGGCCCTGCCTCAAGCCACCTACAGTTCTAGAGCTCTCCCTGCCTGGAAGAACAGATGGTGACCAGGCCACCTGCATGCTATCTGAAGAGATCCTGGGAACTCAGCAGAAGGACCAGCCTGGACTATGAGACATGCTGAGGGCCCCAGGGAGACTGGGCTGGCTGATGTCGGAGGTGGGGCTGCTGTGTACTTGTGGTAGGTACTAAAAGGGAAGATGAGAGAGAGGGAGCACAAGCTTCAACCAACACTGGGCGAGGACATAGGGTGGGGCATCTGACCAGTACACAAGAGTCTTGATGTCTCCCTAAACCTGAAAGGCATAAGGAGAGGAAGGAAAGATGCCGGTATCACAGAGAGTCACTGAAGTAGCTTGCTGGGTCAATGACTGGTGACTAAACATTTATTGTCCCGCATCCCTAAAGTTCAGAGTCCAGAATCAGGAACTTACACCTAACCACATAAGTCCTTAAAAGCAGAGACATAGAGGAAAGGGACCTATGGGAAGGGAGATAGAAGAGGTCCTAAGGATGACAGGACGCCACATCTGGCTGTTCTGAGATGGGAGAAGAGCCTGGGACTAGAGAGAACCTTCTAGGAGCTAGATGTCTTCAGTGAATACAGAGCCGCTGGGAAAGCTAGGAAGTGCTGCTTGTCCAGAACCTTAAGAAAAGAGAGCTTTGAGACCAGTAAGAACAAACCTCCACACACTACTCTACACACTTTACCCTAGCCACACTCCAGCCCATCATGCCCTGACCCTGGAATGCTACGCTGTTTTCACAGTCAAAATAGCCAGGCCTGAGACTACCACTTTCCTGGTTGCCTGCCTGGCCTCTGTTGCCGAGGCTACTGCACCTAGAAAGCCTGGAGTTCCATCAACTCTGTCTCTCACTGAGCCCAGCAGGAATGCTGTTTTCCACACACATGCAGAGAGGGATCAGTGATAGGTGATCCTGTCAACAACACAGGCTGTTGCAGACAATTCCCATTTTTAATGAACTAAAGACAAGCACAGGCTTGTCATCCTGCATCTGGGAGGGCTGAGGCAAGACTGCTGAATCTAGGGACAGCCTGGGCTACGTGCGACTGTTTAAAACATAAAACAAAGCCAGGGCTGGGATTTAGTCCGTAGAACACTTGCATCAACGCTGTGCTTCCCACCTCCAGTACTGCATAAACTGGGGCTGGCAGTGCACACTGCAATCCCAGTACTCAAGAGTGGAAGCACAAAAATCAAGAATTCAGTGTTCTTCAGCAAGATGAGGAATTCGAGGCCAGCCTGGGCTAAAGGAGACTGTCTTCATTTATAATCGGACTTCTCTTTTTTTGGGGGGGTGGGGTGGGAGGGCGAGGAGGGTACAGTCCAAGCCAGGATTTTTCTGTGGCACCCTGGCTGCCCTGGAAGTCGCTATGTAGGTCAGGCTGGCCTAAAACGCAGAGAACTGACTGCCTCTGCCTCTGGGTGCTGGGATTTAAGGCACGCGACACTACCTCTGGCTTGAGACTGTTATTAAGACAGATTACAGTATTATCCGACTGACCTAGAACCCCTCATGAAGATCAGGCTGACTCTGAACTAAGAGATCAGCCCGCCTCTGCCTCCCAAGTGCTGGGATAGAAGGCGTGCACCACGATGCCTGCCTAAACACTTAATGAAAGGGGAGTGAGGAGAAACGAAATAGTAAGAGGTTACAAGATAGAGCCAGTGGCGCACACCTGTCACCTCATCATTACCCTGACTTCAAGTCAGCCTGGGCTACGAATTGAGCTATCAATCAACTAATAAAATTTTGGAAGCTGGGCACAGGGGTGCACGCCTGTCAGCCTAGCACTCAAGGGGTGGAGACTGAAGGCGTAGGACTTCAGGTCAGCCTCGGTTACACAGTAAGTTCAAAACTATCCTTGACTATAAGAAAAACCGAGTCCGCCGACCAAAACCTCAGAACTGCTCCGCACGCTGCCTACCTTCACGCGCTGCGCCTCGTTAATGCACTGCTGGTAGCTGCCGATGTAGAAAGCGTTCTTCACGTCGAACAGCTCGTCTACCTCTCCAGAGCTGCCAGAGACCGCGCCGGGAGCCGGAGGAGCCATGTCACCACCCCTCTAACCGGTCTTCTTCCTGGGAGACACGTAGGCCGGAAGCAGGGACCTGCCGCCGGGAACTATGGGAAACGTAGTTCTATGGGACCAATAGGAGGCGTTGAAACAGAAACCATGCAAAGCCTCCCGAGAACTATAGATCGGATTCGATGAACAAACACAAGGTTTTCAGGACCAAAACACTGAAAAGCGGTCGAAGCTGGGATTGGTTGAGGGATCTGGAGCGGGTGGCTGCGCAGTGGCTCTCCGTGACGTCACATTCATCTGCCAGGGTTCGTTCACAACTTTCCCAGGCGGGACTGCTCCGGGTGGACGTGATGTACCATTCACGCGCCGGAAGTGCTCACCACTAGGTTCTCTACACTAGTCTGAAGCATGGCGGGGTTCGCTGAGCTCCGGCTATCGTCGTGGCTGGTGGAACAGTGTCGACAGCTGGGGTTGAAGCAGCCCACGCCGGTGCAGCTCGGGTGCATCCCGGCCATCCTGGAAGGTGAGTCCTTGACTCTCTTTTAATGCCTTTCTTTGTCCCCTCTTCCTTACCCCGGGTCCCACGAATCAGGACAGCATTGGGTGTTTCAGAGATCCTGACCCGCAGCATTGGCATTTAGGCTTCGACTGACTCGTGTGCATTGTCATACAGGTGATGGATGGAACCTCTGAAATTTTCGTAGAACCCGAGCATTAGGGAGAGTTCGGTGAATGACTAAAACGTGGCACTGGGGCAAAAAAAAGGGGGTGGGGAGTAGAACTGGCCTTGACGTAGCAAACAGAAACAGAGGCTGTCAAACTCCAGGCTCCGTGTTTGTGTCAGTGCTCTTCAGTTCAGCTCACTTTTGCCATTAAAGAGGCATCCTTGGAGCCGAACGTGGTCATCTCTCATCTCAGTCATCTCAATACCGAGCAGGAGGATCAGGAGTTCAAGATAATCCTCAGCTGTGTAGCAAGTTGCAAACCAGCCTGGGATACTTGAAAAATTGTTTCAAACAAGCAGTCATAATAACTGTTGGAAATTAGATGATGTTCAAGGGATTAGTGAACATAAAACAGCTTTTAATATTCTATTCTGCAGAAAAGGGTGCTGGCATTGAAAAAAGGATAAAGTAACTGGTATACTGATTTCAAGCAAGTTTTCGAAGCTTTCCCCCCAATCCTGCAGGGCTTGCCCCCTTCCCAAATTCCCCACCCCATTGGTCCATTGGGGCCCCAACTCTTATCTAATGAATAATTTGGGGCTTGAAACTGCCCCCCTTTTATAATCATAGGCTCAGTCACATAGCAGACCACCTGTAAGTCTCCAAGTCTTAGAATTGTAAGACATGCGGGTGCCAGCCACCAACTAAGGGAGAGAAGGGCCCAGCACCTCCTACTCACCTGTAACTCTAATAAACTGTAAGCAGACCATACCCATCTATTTCTTACAATAATGAGTGAATGCTCACAGGACCAATCATGGCCTTTCTTCATGTTAATACTGCTTTGCCGTCTGCCCAGGTCGGGACTGCTTGGGTTGTGCAAAAACAGGAAGTGGCAAGACAGCAGCCTTTGTACTTCCCATCCTGCAGAAGCTGTCTGAGGACCCTTATGGCATCTTCTGCCTGGTTTTGACACCCACTAGGTGAGCCTCTAGCACACGGCCCACATGTGCTTTCTTGAAGCAAGTGCCTTGACCTTTCCAAGTTGCACTTTCCTCATGTGTGAAATGAGATAAGAATCACTCCTTTCTTGTGGTGATGCAGAATCAAGCAGGAATAATGGGGTGTGTGAAACGTTCCTAGGACTCAGGAGGTAGCTGGCCAGGGAGGAGCTACCAAATCTAACAGCTAGGGAAACAAAGTGATATTATTGGGCCAGCAAGAGTGCTAAGCAGCCAGAGGTGTTTGCCTGCAAGCCTGATGACCTAAGTTCAGACCCCAGGGATTCACCCACAGGGTGGAAGGACAGAACTAACTTCTGCAGATTAGCTTCTGACCTCCAGCAGAGCGGCGGAGCGCCACCGCATGTGTACACCCACATGAATAAATAAATGTAATAATGTGTTTAAAATATGTTGTAGGTGTATAGGTTCTGGTGTGCATAGGTTGAGAGGCCAGGGAACAGAAAGGATCCTGTCAGAGCACCTTGAATATGGGCCTCAAACGTCACACAGAAGGTGACATGTGTTTACATGTGGGCCAGAGGTTAACATCAGGCATCTTACTCAATTTCTCTCAGCCTCATTTTATTTGAAGATTATATATGCATATATATTATGTATATTATATATAAACGAGGTCTTCTGCAAGAGCAGTAACTTGCTCCGAACTGTTGGCTCTTTGTTTTTCAAACTTCCTTCCACCACCGCTCATCCTCCAGGGTCTTACCATGTAGCCCTGGCTGTCCTGGAACGCACTCTGTAGACCAGGCTGGCATTGACTCAGTGATCCTCCTGTCTCACTCGGCCTCCTGAGTGCTAGGATTAAAGGTGGGCACCCTGCCAAAGGTTTGATTAACGTGCACAGGTCAGAAGAGGGCATTAAGTCCTATTAGAGACAGTTGTAAGCTACCATATGAGTGCTGGAAATTAAACTCCGGACCTCTGGAAGAGGTCTTAACTGTTGAGCTGCCTCTCCACCCCCACCTTATTTTATATTTATTTCCTTTTGGATTTTCTAGAGAGGGTTTCTATATGTAGCTGTGGCTCTCCTGGAACTCACTCTGTGAACCAGGCTGGCCTCAAATTCACAGAGCTCTGCCTGCTGTTGGAGGATATTTTATCACACTGTAAACCCTAAGATTGTGCTATTTATTTGTCTCAAGTTGTAGTGTGGTTCAGCCTTAGCCACACATCTTTAATCCCAAACAGTGAAGGTAAAGTTAGTTTGTAGAAGGAAGTACCCATTGTTTGAAAGTGATACCTAATTGAGTGGCAGACAAAGTGACGAATCAGAGAAAGATTGACAGACTAGCACATGCCCAACTCTCAGGAGAAGAGGAAAGGGAAGCTACTTGAGGGGCAGAGCAGAGGGAAGGAGGCAGTTTTACTGGGACAGTTGTACAGAGGCAGGTTGCAGAGAGAGAGAGCAACTAGACACAGGTGAAGACAGAACGAGCCAGAAGATTAGAACAGATTGCCAGCATTAGTATGAGGCTAAGCAGGGCAACTCAGGAGAAGCAGGGGGATGGTGGTGGTGGTGGGGAGCAGTTTGAATCAGTCAGTGTGGAGAGGGAAGAGGTCAGAACTAGAAAGGATGAGTTATTTCAGCAGCAAGTCTCAGAGGCTGAAAACATTCTAGCCCTAGATAAGACTGTACGGAGGCTAGAAGCTTCCAGGACTAGGCCTTTATTAGCAGACAGGCAGTAAGTCTTGGAGACAACAATTAGAGCTGAGACATGCCGCCAGTCTCCCTAACATTGCTTTTGAAGAGGCCATCAGCATTCGGGAAGTGGAGGCCAGGAGGAGCCTGGAGGAAGGAGAGGGGACGGGATATAGGCACAAGTGCTCACTGATCCAGCTGGCTCTTGTCACCCACAGAGAGCTGGCCTACCAGATAGCTGAGCAGTTCCGAGTGCTGGGGAAGCCTCTGGGCCTAAAGGACTGCATCATCGTTGGTGGCATGGGTATGGTGGCTGAGAGCCTGGGGTGGGCCATGGGGTCCCTGCTCATCCCTCCCACTCAGTCTCACCTCTCCTTCTACTTCAGACATGGTGACGCAGGCCCTGGAGCTCTCTCGGAAGCCACACGTGGTTATTGCCACCCCTGGGCGCCTGGCTGACCACCTGCGCAGTTCCAACACTTTCAACATGAAGAAAATCAGATTCTTGGTGAGCCAGCTCTGCTCCTGGGACTAAGACTGGGCTGGGAAGCATCGTTCTTCTCTTCTGTGTGAGACAGGGTCTCTCTATGTAACCCTGGCTGTCCTGGGACTCTATGTGCATGACTGTGCTCAGCTGGCATCCATTCCTGACATTCCTGATGATTGAGCAAAGGGCTAGAAATAAAGACAAGGGCGTGCTGACACGCACCTTCCATCCCAGCACTCGGAACACAGAGGCAGAAGGGTCCCTGTGAGTTCAAGACCAGCCTGGTCCACATAGTCCCCGGACAGTCAGTCCTACACAGCAAGACCCTGTCTCATACAAAACAAAAAGCCTGACAGAGACAAGGCATGTAGGAGCCGGGCTGTCCTCGAGGGCCTGCTGGAGTCTCGCGCAGTAGGTGACCTGGACTTGAGGCTAAGGACAGTGTTCAGGAACCCATTTCACAGTCTCTGAAAGGCAGGTGGACTGTGCGTGGGGCTTTTATCGAGAGATGCAGCTCCCAGGTTGAAGGTCTTGCAGTGGTCCAGTCTCCTCTCCTGCTCTCCCATGCAGGTGTTGGACGAGGCCGATAGGCTGCTGGAGCAGGGTTGCACCGACTTCACTGCAGACCTGGAGACCATCCTGTCAGCTGTTCCAGCACGCAGGCAAACCCTCCTGTTCAGTGCCACACTGACGGACACACTCAAGGAGCTGCAGGGCCTGGCTACCAACCAGCCCTTCTTTTGGGAGGCACAGGCCACGTGAGTTCCAAAGCTGTGCTGAGGGTTACACCAGAGAGTTGAGGCAGAAGAAACTGAGGGTAGGCTACTCTTCCACCTCCAGGGTTCGCACGGTGGAGCAGCTTGACCAGCGCTATCTGCTGGTGCCTGAGAAGGTGAAGGACGCCTACCTGGTTCACCTGGTCCAGACCTTCCAGGACCAGCTGGAGGACTGCTCCATCATCATCTTCACCAATACCTGCAAGTGAGTGACAGGCGCTGGCCTCGCCTGTGCTGGGGGCTCTGGCCCACCTTCCCTCATGTGAAGGTGAACTGGGCTCGGCCTACCCTGCTGGTGCCTCTGTGTGATCTCAGAACCCAGAAGGCATGCAGAGTTCTCCCCAGCCAGCCAGGGCTACACAGTGAGACCCTGACCCAAACAAAACAAAAATAATAGCCTTTGGCCGTCTCCCCTTGAGACAAGAGGACCTGTGTACACCACAGGGGAGGGAACGTTGGCCTCAGAGCGGCCAACAGGCACAGCAGGAATCAGCAACTTGATAGCTCTAGTTTGGAAGTCCGAGTACCATGGTCAGGGCTGATTCTTGTTGGTTCTGAGTTTGAGAGGCCAGCAGCAACCTAGGCAGCAGACTGAGCAGCTCTACAACTCTGTAGCCACTCGGGTGATGTCTTGGTGGGCTAGCGCACTCATAACCAACCTTTTCTCACCAGGACCTGCCAGATCCTTTGTATGATGCTTCGAAAGTTCAACTTCCCCACAGTGGCACTGCACTCCATGATGAAGCAGGTGATAGTCCATGTCACCACCTCTCTCTGGTCTCAAACATTACGACTCAGAGGCTAAGGATGTAGCTCAGCCGGTAGAGTACTGTTGATCAGTGTTAGAGGGGAGTGGTTCAGTGGGAGAGTGCTTGCCTAGCATGTCTGAGACCCTGGGTTCCATCCCCAACCCTGTTAACTGGGCATAGTGGTATGTATAGTACGCTCAGGAGGTGAGGCAGGAAGAGCAGAAGTTCAAGGCCAGCCTTGTCTGCATAGGAAGTTCAGGACCAGTTTAGGCTAATAGAGACCCTGTCTTTGGTTTTGATGGATGTTCTGTTTTGTTTTTTTATTTGTTTTGGGGAGTTTGTTATTGTTTTGATTTATGGGGGGTTTTGTTTATTTATTTGGTTTTGTTTTGCTTTGTTTTGTTTTTGGCACTTTGAGACAGGGTCTCTTCTCTCCATGTAGCCCTATTTGTCTTGGAGCTCTCTGTGTAGACCAGGCTGTCCTTAAATTCAGAGATCTGTGTGACTCTGCTTCCCAAGTGCTGGGATAAAGGTGTGTGTTAGCACACCCAGCCCAGCCCTGGGCCCCCCCGCCCCCCAAAAAAAGCCACAAACGAAGACATCACAGCACTGTGATGTCCCACCCTCTCCCCATGTCATTCTATTGTCCCCTTTGGCTTTGGGACCACTGTCCTCCCCACTCTGGTCTCTGCCCTGTCCCCAGGCTCACTCCATGTGCTCACAAACCTCTCCTTGCCTATGGCACAGAAAGAGCGCTTTGCAGCCCTGGCCAGATTCAAGTCCAGCACCTATCGGATTCTTATTGCTACTGACGTGGCCTCCAGGTGAGCAGGCCTAGTGCAGCTGGGCGGGGGGAGGCTGAGTGCAAGCCTTGCTTCCCTACATGGACTCCAGCTGACTGTTCTGTACCTCCAGAGGCCTGGACATCCCCACTGTGCAGGTGGTCATCAACCACAACACCCCTGGGCTCCCCAAGATCTACATCCATAGGGTCGGTCGCACAGCCCGTGCAGGTGAGCAGAGCCAGGTTAGGGGCTCCGGCTGCAGTGAGAGACACTGGAGAACAGGGTCTATCACCCAGAAGGAAGGACTCAGTGGGACCACCTTGCCAGTGCCCTGGCTTACGTTCCCAGACTGACCTCACTGGGGTGCTGACCCAGGGGCCAGGGATGCATCTGTAACCAGGAGAGACTGGGCCTGCTGCCCTGCCCCTGTGGGTTTTGGGAAGTCTGAGAGGGACCTTGTCTTAATAACAAACACCTAGATGCCGGCTGCTGTGGGTCATGTTCCCTGTCAGCCAATGGTCTGTATCAGCTTTGGTCACCACTGAAGATGGGCAGTAGAGTAGGACAGAGCTGCTCCCCACTCTCCTCCAGCTTCCCTACTTCCCCTCTGGCTTTCACATGCAGGCCCCACCCTGGGTGGAGCCCTGGTCCTCTCAACAAGTCCCTTCCGCCTCTGAGGAGGCTCCTGGAGCTATTGAGCTGGGATAACCCTCTTGACAAGGCCCAGGTTCTATAACAGATTGTCCTTACAGGGAGGCAGGGACAGGCCATCACACTGGTGACGCAGTACGACATCCACCTGTTGCATGCCATCGAGGAGGAGATCAGTAAGTGGGTGGGGTCCCAGGGTCCAAGCCCAGGAGATAAATTCCCTTCCTTAGCCACCCTGAACGTCCATGTGTGGTTTGGAGGTTGACAAGGACAGGAGTTCTCAGGCATGCCCTACAGCCTACTCCTACCAACAGCCACCAAGACTGGCCATCTGGAACTCCCTGTAGCAAGCTCAGCATGGGCCCTGTCTCAGCCTCTCAGGGATCGAACTTCACTCATTTGTTCATTTGTTTATTCATTCATTCATTCGAGACAGAGGGTAATTGCTCTACAGAGCTGGCCTGGAACACAGCTGAAAGGAGGGATCTCCTGCCTCCACCTCCCAGGGCTGTGATGACGAGCATGTGCTACCAGGCTTGGCAGCATAGTCCACATGTGGCTGGATCCAGACCTCCAGAGCTAGGGGGGCAAGGAGGGCCAGCTGCACCCCAGCCTAACCCAGGTTCCTGTCCCTGCAGAACAGCAGCTGGCTGAATTGGCAGTGGAGGAGGCCCAGGTCCTGCAGATCCTCACACAGGTCAACGTGGTGCGCAGGGAGTGTGAAATCGTATGTGTGGGCCAGCCTGTGGGGTGGGGCAAGGCTCCCTGTGCTGGGCCTGACCTGACATGCCCCCCTTCCCACCCCAGAAACTGGAGGCTTCGCATTTTGATGAAAAGAAGGAGATCAACAAGCGGAAACAGATGATCCTGGAGGGGAAGGTAGATGCTAGTGTGTGAGACTGGTGTGCAGGGGCAGGCATGAGTGTGATTAATAGGGTGGGTGGGACCTGGGGACCGGGGAGCCAGTCCCTGGGAAGCTGCCCAGCTACAATCTCCGCTCCCTTCCACAGGACCCGGACCTGGAGGCCAAGCGCAAAGCTGAGCTGGCCAAGATTAAGCAACAGAACCGGCGCTTCAAGGAGAAAGTGGAGCAGACGCTTCGGCAGCAGAAAGCAGGGAGCACAGGCCGGCGGTCGCGTCCTCCCAGACCTCGTCCCCAAGAGCCAGCCAGGGCTGAGGCTCAGAACTGAGCTGTAAACCTACTGCAGGTGGCCCCTGACTTCAGTAAATGCTCTTTGAACCTGTCAGTCAGACTTGAAAATGGGGCAGGATGAGTGTAGAGCCTTCCGGTCACAGGACCCCAATGCCTCTGTTGCCCCATGAGGATAACCGGTGCAGCCTTCCCTCACAGTGTCCCTGGGGTGCAAGGCAGCAGCAGCCAAGGACAGCAGGTGTCAACAACGCCACACGTAGAAATGTTACCTGGGCAGAAGCACTGCCCAAGGATTCTAGAAAATTCTACACGGTGCAAAGCTCAGAGACAGCTGGGGCCCCCTGGTCCCTGCCAGGGTGCCTTGGGGCCGCAGGCCTCCAGAGCAAACTAGGGTGCTGCCTCTGCCAGGCGAGCCAGGCCCTCGCGCAGCTCGCTCAGCTCGAACAGCCGCACGTCCAACAGCTGCGCAGCCCGGCCCACCTCTGCTCGTGCGCGCTCCCGCTCGGCCCGCGCCTCCTCCAGGTTGCTTTCCATCGCCCGCAGCTGCTGCTCCAGTTCTGCATTCCGGGTCTCCAGGTCCTGCAGCGGGAGGCAAGGGGTGGGACAACCTGTGAAGCTTTGGTTGCCAGTCCTCTCTGATGCGGTCTGTGTCTTCACGGGGTCAGTAAAGGACCACGGAAGTATGAAGTACTGAGTTTGGGACCCAATAGCTGCATAACGAGCATGGCTGGTAGGACACCAAGGGGAGACAGGCAGGACTCCAGACTGGAGCAGACTGGCCAACCTAATCATCCCCAGGCCAGTGAGACACCCTCTTTCTAAAAACTAGATGGGCTGGAGAGATGGGACAGTGGTTAAGTATGAAGTTCTGCAGAAGGCCAGAGTTCACCTCCAAGTACCCACATGAGGCAACTCACAAACAAGCTCCCAGGGGCCCGGCCCTTCTGGCCCCTGAGGGAATGGCACTGGCGCACAACACCACACATAACTAAATCTTAGAAAGGTGCCCCACAGGCCTTTAACCCCAGCATCCGGGAAGCTGAGGACAGGAGGATCTCTCCAGTCCCAGATCAGCTGCTGCTAGAGGCACAGTCAGTATAAAAACAAAAGTCCCAAGATGACCAACAGCATGACCCGGAGCCAAGGGGCCTGGTCTTCAGTCCCCTCTTACCCACTGCAGTCTAATGCCCCAAGTACTGCTGGCAGCTGTGACCTCAAGGGTGGGGGATCAGGTCACCACTGCATTGACTCAGCACCCAGCCGTTCTGAGCTCAGTGTGAGACTCAAAGGATGGGGCAGGGAGAAACAGAGGAAGACACCAGCTCCAGTCTCCAGATACACATGGGATGTATGTATGCACAGACACTACATGCAGAAACCCATGGTATGTAACATAATACAGTCACGTATGTATGAGTGACATACAGAACAGCCTTCCTGCTGACCCTCTCCCGGGGAACACAGTACTGTGCCCAGAGGACCACTGATTCTGAGGTCCTGGGCCTTTGCACAATCTGCTCCTGCCCACCCTCAAAGACAACAGGGTAACTGGGGGTGCTCTTGACGGCTCCCAGGTCTCTGGGAAGTTTCCCTGGAACCCTAGACTGCTCAAATGTGGGAAGACTGGGTATGAGGTTGCTTAGCAACTCTGAGCAGACCGCCCTATCCCACTCACAGGCAGTTGCTACCTGTTCTACCCCGGGGGCCACTCTTACAGGTGAGGTCCTGCAGCCAACCTGAACCTGCTGCTGTGTCTCCTCCCGCTCGGCGGTGTCAGGAGCCTCTCGTGGGCCAGTGCTCTGATTCTTCAAAGTCTGGATCTCCTAGGGGGGAAGGTGTCCCATGTGTGCTCAGAGGCCCCTGGATTCCCCAGGAGAGTAGGACAGGATCCCTGAGCTGGCCCCAGGCTCACCTGGTCCTTGGTCTGCACCCGAGCCTCCAGCTGCTCCACCGACTGGCTGGTTGCTTCTTTCTCTCCTGCCCGGACCGGCTCTGCAGCCACCTGGGCCTCCAGCTCAGCCACCTGCACACATGCAGCTCAGTGGCCCTACCGTCCTCTGGGACACCCAGGGCCTGCTGGCCCATATGAAGCTCTCACAGCTTCAAGTCATTTTACAGCAAGAAACGGGACCTCTGGGGACTGATCCAGGGCAGAAGGGGTGTGGGGGTGCAGCTGTCCTCACCCGCTGCCGCAAGTGTTCAGCCTCTGCACGCTGGACCTCCAGCTGCTGCCTCCACTGAGTGGCGGCCGCGTTGGCCTCTCGAAGGGCCCCTGCCAGCCTCTGGTTGCTGTCCTGAAGTGCAAAGAACTCAGCCTCCCACTGGACCTCCCCTACGGAGCTGTGGAGAAGACACTGGGCTGGGGGTGTGCATGGTCAGGACAAGCAGCATCTGGTGCAGGGCATCCTGGACTAAGCAGGGCCAAAGCAACACTAAGCCAAGGAGTGGGACCATGAAATTGTGACAGGTGTTGTGGCTCATGAGAGGCTGAGAGACAGGCGGAACTGCTTAAGAATGATGTCAGCCTAGACTATAATGAGTTCTGGGCTACATATTGGGACCCTACCTCCAAAAATGTTGAAAACATATCCCTGCCCTCCAGATTGGTCAGGGGCCCGGTCAAAGGAGATGGAGGTGCAAATGAGGAAAGTGCAGCCTGCTTTCCAGATGAAGCAGGAGCCTATTGCTTCCTCCTCTCCCAGGTCTGCAGGCCAGATTCTTACACCCCCAACCCCTACCCAGCTTCATCTGCAGCAGACCAGTCCACCATGGGTCTCACCTCGATGCCCACGTCCATCCCAATGCCCACGCCCCTTAATACCTGCCAGGACCCTGACTCTAGAACACCATCCTAATAGTCTGTCCTGCGGATGCCCCGCCCTAGCACACCCCTGGTACCAGCTACACTCCCTTAATGACATTTAAGACCCTGACACTAGAAACACCATGCCTTGCCAGCCAAAAGTTCAGTCTGGACACAAGACACCCCTTAGGCCCCAGCTAGGCCCAACCTGGCTTCAAGCAGGCTCGGCCAACCACACCCCTCACCCTTCTGACAGCATCTTCTTCAACCGCTCCCGCTCAGTGGGGCCAGGGGCGTCCGCGCTCTGGCTGCGGAACAGCTTCTCTTCTGGACCATTGGTGCTGACCAAGGGGCTTGGAGGAACCTGTGCATGGGAGCCAGGACGGGGTCACAGTGAGCACTTGCTTCAGCCAAGGACTCGGTAGGAAGTAAGGGTGATTGAAGCAAGGACTGAGGTCAGGGCATCTGAACTGACCATGATGACCAGTACTCCTTCCTCACCCTCCATAGCTCCTTGGAGCCTCAGGATGGGGGATCCTGTCCCTCACCTGCCTGGGCCTTCACTAACTCCTCAGGGCCAAATGGAAACAACCTACAGAAAGAGGAATCCAAACACTTGGAGCTGCTCTCCTCCAGGTAAGTTGAGGCACGAGCCAGCAGGAGGGCTCATAGGTAAAGGAGCCGGTCACCAAGCCTGATGCCCTGCTGAGAAGAAAACTGACTCCCACGAGTTGTCCTTGGAGTCCCACCCAGGCACATGCACATTTGTGTATGCACACAGACATAAATGCAGTAAGGCCACCAGCCACCCTTGGACACTAGCACAGTGCATGGACCCTGAGATCAGAAGCATATATAGCTGCCTCAGGGGTGTGGTAGTCACCGGGTACTATAGACATGGGGTGTAGGAACACCTACCTGGTGGGAGGCCATGGCCAGGGCAGTACTAGTGAGTTCTCCACCATCTTGAGATTTCTCCCGAGCCAGTCTGGCAGCTTCTTTGACCTCCTGAAACTTCTCAGCAAACTGGGGGTGAGGGAGGGGGATAGTCAGAAAGCATTTCCCACATCTCCCATCATACCTCCCATCACCCCAACCTGTACCTGCCCTGTCACCCTGGGGCCTTTGGGAAGAGTCAACCCTGTGAGCCTCTTGGGTGTCAGAATGACACACAGAGGGAGGGGGTTTGGTGAATTCCAGAGGTGACATTAAAAAGTTCTGAACCACGCCACACAGAAAGGGACTCTGTTCCTGTCAGGCTGATTGGCCAGCCTGAGGCTAGCTGCCCATCTGTCCTTCAAACATGCCAGTATGTCATAACACAGGGACAACATCCACAGCCAGTGGGAGCCCCTTCTCCTAAATTCCTCAGCTGACAACTAACGAACGCTGGTTCTGTGGTTACAGTGATGTGTCTTCTTTTCACTTTAACGTAACTTTTGTTTATTAAAGAGAACACATGAGGACCGGAGCCACGCTCTGCGGTCATGAGGGCAGGCTGATGTAGAGAAGCCACCTCAGGTCACACACCACTGCAGGCAGCTCTCACACGCCTGCCTGTGACTCCAGCTGCAGGGATCCAACGGCCCCTGCTGGTCTTGGGGGGCATCCGCACACACACACACACACAGGCACGAACACGCGTGCACATAAAAACAGTTTTTAAAAAGTAAATGAAGGTTGGGGATTTAGCTCAGTGGTAGAGCGCTTGCCTAGCAAGCACAAGGCCCTGGGTTCGGTCCCCAGCTCCGGAAAAAAAATAAAATAAAATAAAATAAAGTCAGGCATGAGTGGCGCACACCTTCAATCCCAGCAGTCAGGAGGCAGAGGCAGGAGGATCTCAGAGTTTGGTGCAATCCTGACTCAGTAAGCTTGCTGCAGGCCCAATGATAATAAGGTTGGTCCTTGGAGCCTCCATGGGAGGAGGGAACTGACACAGCACACATGCACACACACAGGCACAACACAGAAATAATTCAATATAATAAAAACTTTTAAAAGAAAACTTGTTTTTATTACTGTTGATTGTGTGGGTGTACATATGTGTAAGTGCCCCCAGAAACCAGAGTCCTTAAATTCCCCTCCAAGGACTTACAGAAGGTAATGAGTCACCAAGTGGGTGCTGGGAATTGAACTCTCGTCTGCACAAGCAGCCCTTCACCATAGAGGCATTTCCCACCCCACAGAGTTTAAGCTATACCTGCTGCTGCTGTCTACGCCCTCGAGGCACAGACAGGCAGATTAGGAATTCAAGGTTGGGGTTGGGGATTTAGCTTCCGCGGTAGAGTGCTTGCCTAGCATGTGCAAGGCCCTGGGTTCGGTCCCCAGCTCCGAAAAAAAGAAAAGAAAAAAAAAAAAAAAAGGAATTCAAGGTTAGCCTCGGCTATAATGTGAATTTGAGATCAGCCTTGTCTACATAGCAAGTTCCATACCAGCTGGGGCTACGTAGTGAGACCCTACTACCCATAAAAACGAAAAATAGAAAAAGAAAATAATTGTTAAAAACTTTTATTTTACATGTATCAGTGTTTTTCCTGCATGTGTGTCTGGGCACATTTGTGCCTGCTCTGGTGTCACTGGTCTGGTCCCAGGGGCACCAGATCTCCTGGAACTGGATTACAGATGGCTGTGAGTCACCACGTGGGTACTGGGAATTGGACCTGGGTCCTCTGCAAGAGCAGCCAGTGCTCTTAGTCACAGAGCCAGCTCTCCAAGCCCAGAAAGTATTACTTTTTAACCAGGCAAGGGTTGATTCTAGCTGTGAGGAAGTCTGAGGTAGGAGAGACCCAAAATAAACAGCTAAGCCAGGGTGGGGGCACACACCTGAGAGCCAGCCCTCTAATGGCAGAAGGACTGCTGAGAGTGACGACAGTGAGACCCTGCCTAACACTTCAAAAACAAAGCCAGGAAGGGGCGGTGGCACAGCCTTTCAATCCCAGTGCTCAGGAGACAGAGGCAGGTGGATCTGAGTTTGAAGCCATCTTGGTCTACTGAGCAAGTTTCAGGACAGTCAGAGAAACACAGAAAAATCCTGTCTGGAAACACTCTCCCCAAAATAAAATAAAAATAATGGGAAGCTGCAGAGTCGGCTCAGTGGTCAGGAGCACGGGCTGCTCTTGCAGAGGACCCAGGATCTGTTCCCAGCACCCACATGGCAGCTGTCAACTAACTCCAGCTCCAGGGGATCTGGCGCCCTCTACTGGCCTCCACAGGCATAGTGCATACACATGCAAGTACACAGAGATACATGGAAGCAAAAGACTTATAAAATAAAAATATTATATAACAACAACAAAATCAAAAGCTGCCCTTGGTAGCACACAATCTTAGTCCCAGCACTCAGGAGGCAGAGGCAGGTGGATCTCTGAGTTGGAGGCCAGTCTGGTCTATAGTGTGAGTTCCAAGACAGACATAGAGAAACCCTGTCTTGAAAAATAAAACAAAGCAAAACAAATTTGGGGCTACATTATGGTCCAGTGAAAGCTGAGGTGCTCGTTGACAAGCCTGATGACTTGAACTGCGTTCCTAGAGCCCACACAGTAGACAGGGAGAGCTGAACCGCCCCCCCCACACACACACACACTTCCTGTCTCCACAGATACATTCATAAACATTCACACCCAAAGTAAATAAAAAGTAATAATTTTTTTAATTAAAAAATTTTGAGGAGCTGGAGAGATGTCTCAGCAGTTAAGAATGCTTCTAAGAGGCGAGTTCAGTTCCCAGCAGCTATGTCGGGTGCCTTAACAATGGCCTGTACCTTCTGCTCCAGGAGATCTAATGCCACCTTCTGACCTCTGTGAGCACCAGCACACACATGGCCTATGCACATGCAAACGCATACAAACATATCTGAAAAAGACAACACACTCATTACTGAGTGGTGATGTCAGACATTGGAAGGAGGTGCTACGGAGCCAGGGGGATGTGCTCAGTCCAGGCTTCCAATCGACACGGCTAAGGGGCTCGAGGGGTGTGCAAAGCTGGAGCAAGGTGACAAAAGACTACCGTACCCAGGGCACTCAAGAAGCCTTGGTATCTGTCAGCCCACCCTGAGGAACACACACAGATGCCAATCACTGCCCACGTCCCTGCCCACCTGGGTCAGCTGCTGTTCCGAGCCAAAGCCTAGGCCATACACAGTGTTGGCTCGACTGTCTGCCCATTGCCCGAACTTCTGAGAGGTTTTGGTGAAGGTCATGTTGGGAGTGACTGTGCTGTTGATGATGGCCTAGGGGTGGGTGGGGGAAGCAAGATTCCAGGTCAGAAGATAAGCCAGCCTTGGACTACAAACTGAGGTTAAAAATTAAATTAAAAAAAAAAAATTCTAGGCTTCTGTCTTAGTAATTGATCCCTATCTAGAATCCCCCAGTGAGGAGCTATCGGAAGGCGAAAGGCTTATGGGTGGAACCTCTACCTGGGATCACCCAATGAAGGGCTGCGGTAGAATTCTTATCCCATCGAGGTCTAGTCTCCCAATGGTGTCAGGAACTGAAAGTCTAAATGGCTTTGCCCCTCTTGGAGATCTCACCACTGAGTTGGCTGCACACCTGCCCCACCCCCAGGCCCCGCCCCTCCCAGGCCCCTGCTCAGACCTTGGCGCCTCCGATGCTGATGATGCGGTACACATTTCGGGTTGCATCATAGAAATAGGACACGGTAAGTGCATGCTTGCCAGCGGGAATCCAGTTCCTCTTCGTAGCGGGGTCGATCTGGAACACGTGCGCCCTGGTGCTGAAGATTGGCTGTTCCCTGCAGCGGGGACAGAAGCTCTGCAGGAGTCTGACACTACCCAGGGGCAAGGCCAGACCACGGTGGGTGGGCACTTACCTGGCTGTGGACATTGGTCAGGCTGGGCTGGATGACCTCTAAGGGACACCCAGAGGGGTGACAGGAGTCACTTGTTTGTCCCCTGGGGAAAGAAGGAGCTTGTGAGTAAGGTTCCAGAGATACTCAGGCCAAGTCGGTCCTCCAGGTGACTTTGCAAAACCAGCGAGAAAGGAGAGAAACAACACTGGGCAGTGAGCATCGCTGATCGGACACCCATCTCCTCAGTCCCAGCCCAGACCAGCCTTGAAATCACTCTGCAGCCAACAGGGACCTTGAACTCCTGATGCTCTGGCCTCCACCCCCCAAGTGCTGGGATACCAGCTTGTGCCATCACTCTCGGTTCATGTGGCGCTGAGGCCCTGCATGCCACACAAGCCCCCAACCACCTCAAGCTGCAGGCACAGCCCAAAGGCCCTGCTTTTGGGAGAAGCCCCCACAACAGGACTGAGTGATCTCTAGAGTCACCAGAGAGGTGATACAGTGCCACCAAACTGCCAGGGTAGGAGAAGGCTTGCAGAACAGCCTGGTCCTTGGCATACAGTATTGTACTCACTGTCCTGGTGACCAGCTACTGGGCAACTGTCCTCCCACAGGAACTGGGCGTGAGGTCAACCGAGTGGGACATTTTATTCACCCCTCCCATCCAACAGTTCCCCTCTCCTCCCAGAGGGCCTTGCATCAAAAAGTGGGGCAAAGCTGGATCAGTGTCGAGGATCCTGTCTCCTGAGGAAGCCAAGGCAGTTGACCATGCATCTCAGGAGTTCTAGGTCACCCTGGTCATCATGGCCATACCCCCATCTCAGAGTAAAGTGTAGTGCTTCCAGGGACGTAACCGGGAAATCAGGACCTCTGCTTCCACAAAACGACCACTTATGGGCTGGAGAGATGGCTCAGCGGTTAAGAACACTGATTGCTCTTCCAGAGGTCCCTCCAGCAACCACATGGTGGCTCACAACCACCTGTAATGAGATCTGATGCCCTCTTCTGGTGTGTCTGAAGACGCGACAGTGTATTCGTTTAAATAAAATAAATAAATAACTCTTTAAAGAAAGAAAGACCACTTAACCCAAATAACTGAGTCGGAGTCTCCAGGGAGTCTATTTAAAAGGGAAACATGAAAGCCTGGTGTGGTGGCACATGCCATCCCAGCACTGGGGAGGAGGAGGGAAAAGGAATGTTAAGACATTGAAGCCAACCTGGGCTACACACACACACACACACACACACACACACACACACACATTGTACACAAGCGGTTCATCCCAGACTCCACCATGTGAACAGAAAACAAGACTGGGAGAGGGGGCTCCCCAGCCTCCTGGGAATGCTTGGACCCACCACTCTCCTAAGCCCTCAAAACTACTTCTAAGGGGATGGGGGAGGAGGAGGGGCCTGCGAGTGCGGAAGGTCAAGGCCCCTCCAAGCAGTCACGGGGTCCGAAACCGGAGCCCCCATGCGGAGGTCCAGTCGGGGACATTATTGGGACTGACGGGATTGGGGGAAAGGGGTCCCCGAACCCAGGCCCTTCCGGTCGGACCACTCCTGCCGGGACTTGCCACGATCGGGAAAAGTTACTCACTGAGTAGTCACGCGCCTCGGAGCAGCGGCGCGGGGCGGAGAATCGCGGTCGCGCCTGGCGGGGACCCTGCTAGGAGTCCCGCACCGAATTCCCACTTGGTACCGCTTCCCACTCCCGCCAGGGCAGCTCGTGAGGCCAACTACGGGAGCCACTGACCCGCAACTTTCTAAGCCGCCGAGCTTTGCGATGCGGCGCCCCCAACACCCGGACCTGGGCTGGAGGATCCGGTGAAGCCGCGCCCCAGAACCCAAGCCAGCACCTGAGCCCACGTCCTACCCCGCATCCCGGGACCCCAAGCCCTCAGCCAGTACCCCGCAGCACCCGGGCCCCGCCTCGCAGTCCACAACTTTAGAAACCATCTGTGTCTCCTGCGGCCCCCGCTCCCTGATTGTGCCTCGGAAGCTGGGGTCCCCCTGCCTGGCTCACCCCGCGTTGTCCTCGTCGCTGCTGCCTCCGGCCCGCGCCCTCCGCGAGCCCCGCGCCGCCCGCGCCTTTGTCTGCGTCGCCTCCGGTCCCATCGCGGCCAGTCCCCGCGCCGCCCCGCCTCTGCTCAGCGCCCCCTGCTGGCCTGCCACTGAGGGAGGGGAGGAGGGCGGGGATCCCGAGAGGGAAGATGGGGAGGGCGGACGGGGGGGGGAGGAGTTGGGCGGGGTGAAAGGGCAGAGGAAGAGGAGGGCACCAGGAGGTCAAGAGGAGGGACTCCTGAAGGGGGACCCAGTGGGAGGCAACTGAAGGAAGTGGGGAGGGCGGGGCTTTTGAAGAAGGGGGAGGGGCCAATGAAGTGAGGGGCTGGGACCAGAGGGATTAGAGGCAGGGGCCTAGGATCAGGCAGAGTACTGGACAGAGGGGAGGGACCCAGGAGGGCAGCGGGGAGAGGCAGAAGGTGGCTGCGGAACAACAGTGGCCGGGTGGGGAAAGGGGTGGAGGGGGCGGGGCAAAGGAGGGTCTGTCCTGACCGGCCTTGGGGCAGAGCACTGGGCTGATGGGCTGAAGGCTGAGAAGACGAAAGTGTGGGTGTTGGGTGTGTGGTTGAGGGCCAGGGTGTGGGAACAGAAGCAGACATCCTGGAGTATGATCCACTGACCCAGAGATAGGGAGAAACACGGGAAATGGGTGGACAACGACCTTTCACCCTCCTACCTCCTACCAAGGGTGGCCCTGAGCCTTCAGGTGGCTTCTGCGAAAAAAAGAAAAAGTTCCTGGACCCTCAGCAGCTGAAGCACGAAAACAGTTTGAGCCCAGCTCCCCAAACGAGGGTGGGTGTGGGGCTGCAAATCAGTGGGTAACGCCCTCGCCAAGCATCCTCAGCGCCCTGGGCTCCATTCAGGCAATCAGATTCTTGGTCCCTTTAATCCCAACTTGGAGGAAACAGGCTCTGAATTCTGGGCTAGACTGGTCTATATAGTGAGTTCTAAGACATCCAAGGCCACATATCGAGACTCTGACTTTCAAAAACAAATTCTGGGAGTAACTAGGTTATTCATTGTTATGGTCTCGGGATCCAAGAGTCCTCTTAGTGTGGTCTTCCCATGGAATGGTCAAGCTCCCTACAGCTCTGTGGGCTGCGTCCTGCCTCTGTCCACAACAGCTAGCTGAGAATCCTTTAGGGGATCACCTATCTGCCTGTGGGTCCCAGTCCTGTGGCAAATCCCTTACTGCCCTTTTCTAGAAACTTCTGCAAGGGTGTCCGTGTTCGGGGGACAAATGGCCAGCTCCAAATCCAGGTCTGTGGCTCTCAGCTTTGCTTCCTGTGTCAAGCCCTCTGGGGTCTGCTGGGACCTGAGCAGGTGGCTAACTTTCAGTGGGGATGAGTTTCTCTCCCTCACCCTCCCAGAATGCCTACCTCTCCAAGGACCTGTGTGTGTGTGTGTGTGTGTGTGTGTGCTCCTTTGCATTCCAGGTTGTGTAGTTCTGTTCCCTGCCTCTGACAGCCCAAACCAGGAATTCTGAGGGCTCCTGGCCTTCTGCCCATCAGCGCTCTGATACATTTATTATATGTAGATATATTTTCACTCATTTCTGAGTCACAGGCAGGTAGGGGTTGAACTACCAACCTCCTTGATGCGTACTTCCCAGGTAGGGAAAACAAGGTCCTCTCCAGCTGCTCCTAACTTCGAGAGGCATATGCACAAAGGAACTATTTGGCTTCACTCTCAGGCCTGGAGCCACAGAACATGTGAACACTGGGAACAAAGAAAATACCGTCTGTTGTGTTCAGAGTGACTTTCTCCTTATTAGCAACATTTTTTAAGTATCTGAGCTCAGGGCAGCAGGCTGGAAGCCGGTCCTGGTCTGTCAGGCACTGAGCTAGCTGTAGAGCCAAGACATGTGGTTATTGGGCAGTGGGGGGTGGGGTGGCTAAGAGCCTAGGCAGGCTTTGTCTCTGTGTGGGAAGAAAGAATGTGAGAGCAGAAAGTTCTCCTGGAATGAGGCTTTTCCCAGGACCTGGGAGGTGGACATTGTCTACTGGAGAGTTCAGGGTCATCCTCAGCTACAAAGTGAGGTCAGGGCCAACCTGGGATGCATGAGATACTAGTCAAATACAAACAGCAGAGCTGAGCCCCCAGAAGGCTGAGGCAGGAGGATCTCTGTTGGTTTCAAGGCCAGCCTGGTCTACGTGGCAAGTTCCAGGCCTGAAAAGAAATCCTGTCTCCTAAACAAAACAAACGAAAAACAAGAGTTCCTCACCTGTACCTGGCATTGGCTTCTCAGCTAGGGCTAGAACAGGGCTAGCCTGGAGCAAGCCAAGGGTGAGTGCAGCTTCTTCTTTGTGTCAGGTTTTTCTTTCCCCTAGACAGTGGATCGAGGCAGGGTGAGGGGCCGGAGGACCCAGGCAGCATCCACAGCCCTTCTGTCCCTTGAGTGACAGGTAAGGCTGCAGGGACTTCCTCCTGGACCCCAATGACTATCTCCCAAGGATCTTGGGTATCCCTCCTTGACTGGTGTGGCTCCCTGATAGCTGAGGAACTGTGAAGCGATGAGCCTCCTGTCCACAGGAGGAACCAAGCAGGAGCCAGAATAGCTCCCTGAACACCGCAGAAGCTACACATGAGCCATGGCCTCTAGTCAGGTTCTCTCTCCACAAGATCAGAGCAAAACTGACTCTTTCTGAGGCTTCCCGTGAGCTCCCGAGAGCCTTTAGCCCGGGCCTCGGTGACCATTTACTGTGTTGCTTGGACACTGTGTCCTTCTTAGGAAGCTTTTCCTAAAACCAACATTGAGCCAACTTAGCACGAATCTCTTTCCAGAAAACAAGTCTTCTAGACAGAATGAGTTCCAGGAAGTGTCAGAGCTACATAGTAAGACCCTGTCTCAAAATGTAATTAGTGTGATTTAATTTTAAATGGGTGCAATATGGTGTGGAACTCACAAGCTTCCCTTCTCTCCCGTCCACCCCATACCTCTAGCCATATACAGGCCCAGTTTTAGACCTTTTCCTCCTTGAAAACTCCTATTCATCCCTCAGAAGCCTACTTCCAGCACCCTCATTTCCAAGGAGTTCTTTCTCTTCTGTGTCAGGTCTGACCCCAGAAAGTGTCTCTGTACAGATCCTGACTGCCCCGTCTGAGTGTTCTCCCACAGCATAGCGCAGGCCCGTGGGGGTGTGGGAAAGGTGGAGTGTGTTAGTGACTTCTTTCCCAGGCAAAGTTTGGCTCAGTGAAAGGCCCCAGGAAACTCCGGAGCCCAGCCTGCTCCAGAGGAAGGAGCCAGAGGGAGCAAGGGGCAGGAGCAAGGGGAGGTGGCGCTGGACCGAGCTCCGTTCCCTCAGATCTAATTATTCTCATTCACCACGTGTGCTAATTGCCTCCTGGGAGCCAGGTGGCCGGGTGGGGCCGGCCCATTTTCAGGAGTAGGTCGCAGGATTATTTTTGGCTAATATGTCCTTGTAGGCTCCGACATCCGTGCCTGTGAAGGGCAGAAAGTGGGCCGGAGGAATGGCGGCCACTCTGGGAGGGACTCTGGGAATCTATCTGTGCAGGGATGGGAGGAAGGGGCCCAAGTGTCTTTGGCACCCAGGCAGGGGAACCTCAGAGGTTGGGGGTCAGCCAGCTTCACTGAACAATGGACCTGAAGGAGTTTCTAAAGTAGCTTTCGCTCCTGTTCCTCGTCTTAGCACTCAGGAGGCTGAGGCATTGCTGAGGGCCAGCCTGAGCTACACAGAGAGACCTTGTCACTAAATAAACAATAACCAAACCAAAACCATGGCATTGCCTTGCAGGGCACTTTGGAAGGGGAGAGTGTCAGATGGTCCTGGGTTCAAATCCTGACTCCCAAGTGGCTATCTCAGTGACCACCCATGATTTCTAAAATTGTCACTTCATTGAGAGATGGACTAGGGGCAGAGGGTACAGCCCGTACAAAGTTCCCGAGGTAGGGACAGCCTGGTTCTCCTAGAACAACGCGGAAGCTGAGATGGCCAGAGGCGAATAAACCAGAGAACCATGAGGTGGGGGTGAACCCTGCTGAGAAGCTGCAGGAGCTGAGCCAGGCCTTGTAGGGCCACGGGGAGGTGTGTGGGTTTTGTTCTGAGGGTGCTGGGGAGCCATAGCAATCTTTGGAGCCAGAGAGGGAGGGGGACACGATCAGATGTACAAGTGAGGCAGAGTCTGCACACAGAGAATGCAGACCTGAGCAGACCCTGCCTTTCTTAGAGCTCAGTTTCCCCATTCTAGGCAAAGTCTCCCAGATACACAGAGGCTGCACCTTGCTGGAAGTCCGGGCTGCTGGCCTTGCCTGGGCTCTCGCCTGCCCCCCACCTCCCACGATCCTTCTGTGGAGCAGCTGTGGGAACAGCGAGTGGAGAAGGAGGTTTGGAGGGGCTCCGGGGGCCGCGTTCCCGCTGCGTGACAGCCCACGCGGGGCCTCTGGGCGCCGATTACTTCCCCGGCAGCCTAGTGACTCAGCCTGACAGCCTCCAGTCTGCACAGGGACAGAGGGAGGCCAGCCCCAGCTCCTACTGCCTCAAGCAGGGCCGGTGACCCTCAGTAGGAGTTTCCCCAGACCAGCTCCTTCAAAAAGACCCGGGTTCTAGTTCTCTGGTTTCCTGGGACCTCAGAGAGGTGACCAAACTATTATTTGCCCGTGGTTCAAGCAAGACAAGAAGACCCCCCTAAGCCCCGCCCCCACGAAGTATCTCCTTCCTCCCGCCCCTTCCTCGACCTCTCCTGGCCTTTGTTGTTGTGATTCATGTTTGTCGTTTGCTTTTTTAAAAGATTTAAAAATATTTATTTAATTTGAGGGTGGGATGTGCACTGCTGACATGCTGCATAGGGTCTGTGAAGGGCAGAGAACACCAGGCGGGCCGGAGTCTGTTCTGTCCTTCCACCATGCAGGTGGAGGACTCAGACTCAGGTTGTGAGGCACCAGGCAGGCTCCTTTATCTGCTGGGCTCCTGCAGGCCCCATGATTGGTGTTTGTGGAGCAGCCTCTGACCGGGACTTGTGATGCTCCTGTCTCAACCTCCAAAGTGTGCGATGACAGGTGTGTCCCCAGACATGGCTGAAGTTGGTTACAAAGGCAGAAAGAGGAAGGAGAAGGAAAAGGGAGAGAAGGGAAAGGAAGAAGGAAAGTGTATGTCGCTGTGCATGTGTGTTGGTGCTGTGTGTGTGTGTGTGTGTGCTGTGTGTGTGTGTCTGTGCTGTGTGTGTGTGTGTCTGTGCTGTGTGTGTCTGTGCTGTGTGTGTGTGTCTGTGCTGTGTGTGTGCTGTGTGTGTGTGTGTCTGTGCTGTGTGTGTGTGTCTGTGCTGTGTGTGTGCTGTGTGTGTGTGTCTGTGCTGTGTGTGTGTGTATGCTGTGTATGTGTTTGTGTGCCTGTGTCTATGCTGTGTGTGTGTGCTGTGTATGTGGTGTGTATGTGCTGTGTGTATGTACTGTGCTGTGTGTGTACTGTGCTGTGTGTGTCTGTGTTGTGTATGTGTCTGTGTGCCTGTGTCTGTGCTGTGTGTGTGTGCTGTGTGCTGTGTGTGTCTGTGTGCCTGTGTCTATGCTGTGTGTGTGTGCTATGTATGTGTCTGTGTGCCTGTGCCTGTGTCTGTGCTGTGTGTGTGTGTGTGTCTGTGCTGTGTGTGTGTATGTCTGTGCTGTGTGTGTCTGTGCTGTGTGTGTCTGTGCTGTGTGTCTGTGCTGTGTGTATGTCTGTGCTGTGTATGTCTGTGCTGTGTGTATGTCTGTGCTGTGTGTGTCTGTGCTGTGTGTGTCTGTGCTGTGTGTATGTCTGTGCTGTGTGTGTCTGTGCTGTGTGTGTGTCTGTGCTGTGTGTGTCTGTGCTGTGTCTGTGCTGTGTGTGTGTCTGTGCTGTGTGTGTCTGTGCTGTGTGTGTCTGTGCTGTGTGTGTGTCTGTGCTGTGTGTGTCTGTGCTGTGTGTGTCTGCGCTGTGTGTCTGTCTGTGCTGTGTGTGTCTGTGCTGTGTGTGTCTGTGCTGTGTGTGTGTCTGTGCTGTGTCTGTCTGTGCTGTGTGTGTCTGTGCTGTGTGTGTCTGTGCTGTGTGTGTGTCTGTGCTGTGTGTGTGTCTGTGCTGTGTGTGTCTGCGCTGTGTGTCTGTCTGTGCTGTGTGTGTCTGTGCTGTGTGTGTGTCTGTGCTGTGTGTGTGTCTGTGTGTCTGTGCTGTGTGTGTCTGTGCTGTGTGTCTGTGCTGTGTGTCTGTGCTGTGTGTCTGTGCTGTGTGTGTCTGTGCTGTGTGTGTCTGTGTGTGTGTCTGTGCTGTGTGTCTGTGCTGTGTGTGTCTGTGCTGTGTGTCTGTGCTGTGTGTATGTCTGTGCTGTGTATGTCTGTGCTGTGTGTATGTCTGTGCTGTGTGTGTCTGTGCTGTGTGTGTGTCTGTGCTGTGTGTGTCTGTGCTGTGTGTGTGTCTGTGCTGTGTATGTCTGTGCTGTGTGTGTCTGTGCTGTGTGTGTCTGTGCTGTGTGTGTGTCTGTGCTGTGTCTGTCTGTGCTGTGTGTGTCTGTGCTGTGTGTGTGTCTGTGCTGTGTGTGTGTCTGTGCTGTGTGTGTCTGTGCTGTGTGTGTCTGCGCTGTGTGTCTGTCTGTGCTGTGTGTGTCTGTGCTGTGTGTGTGTCTGTGCTGTGTGTGTCTGTGCTGTGTGTGTGTCTGTGTGTCTGTGCTGTGTGTGTCTGTGCTGTGTGTCTGTGCTGTGTGTCTGTGTGTGTGTCTGTGCTGTGTGTGTCTGTGCTGTGTGTGTCTGTGTGTGTGTCTGTGCTGTGTGTCTGTGCTGTGTGTGTGTCTGTGCTGTGTGTGTCTGTGCTGTGTGTCTGTGCTGTGTGTGTGTCTGTGCTGTGTGTGTCTGTGCTGTGTGTGTCTGTGCTGTGTGTGTGTCTGTGCTGTGTGTGTCTGTGCTGTGTGTGTGTCTGTGCTGTGTATGTCTGTGCTGTGTGTGTCTGTGCTGTGTGTGTCTGTGCTGTGTGTGTGTCTGTGCTGTGTCTGTCTGTGCTGTGTGTGTCTGTGCTGTGTGTGTCTGTGCTGTGTGTGTGTCTGTGCTGTGTGTGTGTCTGTGCTGTGTGTGTCTGTGCTGTGTGTGTCTGCGCTGTGTGTCTGTCTGTGCTGTGTGTGTCTGTGCTGTGTGTGTGTCTGTGCTGTGTGTGTCTGTGCTGTGTGTGTGTCTGTGTGTCTGTGCTGTGTGTCTGTGCTGTGTGTCTGTGCTGTGTGTCTGTGCTGTGTGTGTCTGTGCTGTGTGTGTCTGTGTGTGTGTCTGTGCTGTGTGTCTGTGCTGTGTGTGTGTCTGTGCTGTGTGTGTGTCTGTGCTGTGTGTGTCTGTGCTGTGTGTGTCTGTGCTGTGTGTGTCTGTGCTGTGTGTGTGTCTGTGCTGTGTATGTCTGTGCTGTGTGTGTCTGTGCTGTGTGTGTCTGTGCTGTGTGTCTGTGCTGTGTCTGTCTGTGCTGTGTGTGTCTGTGCTGTGTGTGTCTGTGCTGTGTGTGTGTCTGTGCTGTGTGTGTCTGTGCTGTGTGTGTCTGCGCTGTGTGTCTGTCTGTGCTGTGTGTGTCTGTGCTGTGTGTGTGTCTGTGCTGTGTGTGTCTGTGCTGTGTGTGTCTGTGCTGTGTGTGTCTGTGCTGTGTGTGTGTCTGTGCTGTGTGTGTCTGTGCTGTGTGTGTGTCTGTGCTGTGTATGTCTGCGCTGTGTGTCTGTCTGTGCTGTGTGTGTCTGTGCTGTGTGTGTCTGTGCTGTGTGTCTGTCTGTGCTGTGTGTGTCTGTGCTGTGTGTGTCTGTGCTGTGTGTGTGTCTGTGCTGTGTGTGTCTGTGCTGTGTGTGTCTGCGCTGTGTGTCTGTCTGTGCTGTGTGTGTCTGTGCTGTGTGTGTGTCTGTGCTGTGTGTGTCTGTGCTGTGTGTGTGTCTGTGTGTCTGTGCTGTGTGTCTGTGCTGTGTGTCTGTGCTGTGTGTCTGTGCTGTGTGTGTCTGTGCTGTGTGTGTCTGTGTGTGTGTCTGTGCTGTGTGTCTGTGCTGTGTGTGTGTCTGTGCTGTGTGTGTCTGTGCTGTGTGTCTGTGCTGTGTGTGTGTCTGTGCTGTGTGTGTCTGTGCTGTGTGTGTGTCTGTGTGTGTCTGTGCTGTGTGTGTCTGTGCTGTGTGTGTCTGTGCTGTGTGTGTCTGTGCTGTGTGTGTGTCTCTGTGTGTGTCTGTGCTGTGTGTGTGTCCTGAGGTAGAAAGTCCTCTAGCACAGAGTGAGTAACTGAGGGCCCTGTGGATCTGGTGGCCCTGGATGAGCCATCGAAGGAGGCTGAGCAGAAGATGACTCCCCCATCTTCCCTTCCGTGCTAAGCTCAGAATCCCTGGTACCTGGACAATGTGTGCCCTCAGGAACATGCTTCTTGTCTCTTGAGGAGACAGGGTCTCATGCAACCCAGCTGTCTTGAACTCACAGAGATCCTCCTGCCTCTGCCTCCTGAGTCCTGGGATTAAAGGCGTGTGCCACCACCACCAGGGCTAGTAGCAGTTTTGAGACAGAGTCTCATATAGCCCGAGCTGGCTGTGAATTCAATTGGTAGCTAGGCTAACCGTCAACTGGTCCCCCTGCCTCCACCATCCCTGTGGAATGAGCAACTGAGCCTGCCACACCCAGCTTCTGTTCTTGTTCCATTTCCATAGCTGAGGATGGAGCAACCCAGGGCCTTGGCAGAGGACGGGAAGACTGAAGCTCTGCTTTGTTCTTTGGGGATGAGCTCTGGAGTTCACTTCCCTCCTGCGCTGACAGGAAGCCCATCCCTGGAGTCCTCTTCCTGCCCTCTGCCTTCCTCTATCCAAGGGACCCTTGGGTCTTATCACTGAGTCCCAGCCACAGTAGCAGGAAAGACACCTGTTTCCGGGAGTAAAAGGGACAGCCCAGTCCAAGGGGTCAATCCCTGCGCTGCAGCAAGGGGGTCACTGAGGGAAGGGGAAAATAAGCCCCACAAAGGAGACATACACAACACTACCAGGGGTCTGGGCTTGAATCTTCCTCTGTATGATTAGAGTTTGGAGAGTCTGTTCTCTCAACCTCAGAGCTTCCCAAGAGGGCTCCACATGGAGTCCTGGGTTTGGTGACAGGCAGATTACTTAGTGGGGGTGTTTTAGAAGTAGGGTGCTGGGGTTGGGGATTTAGCTCAGCGGTAGAGCACTTGCCTAGCAAGCGCAAGGCCCCGGGTTCGGTCCCCAGCTCCGGGGGGGGGGGGGAAGAAGTAGGGTGCTGGGTGAACACATCCCAGCACCCAGTAGACCAGGGCAGGAGGATCAGGAGTTCAAGGGCCAGCCTTGGGTACTTACTAAGTTCGAGGTCAGCCTGTTACATGAAACCTTGTGTATACATAAATCTAAATAACTGGGACCTTTAATCCCTGCATTTGGGACACGGGAGAACAGATCTGTGCTACCTTAAGGTATAGGGCGTTACAGGCCATCCAGGGCTACTTGGGGAGAGCCTGTCTTGAGGAATTAATGAATAAATGTTGACCTTGAGGCTGGGCTCAGAAGTGTGGTGGCTCAGAGGTGTGGCTCAGAGGCAGGGCAGTCGATGAGGCTGGTCTTAGTCACATTCCGACAAACAAACAGAAAAGTATTAAGAGTAAGTTGCTGTCCACGCACTAAAACTAAGAATGAGCTCAGACTCCTGCCGTAGGGTAGAGCTTCTGCCTCAGCCTTTTACAGCTCGGGAAACAGGTTGGGAGTGAGGTGTGGGTTTGCACAGCAGCAGAGGGACCATGGGAACCTCCAGGTCTCGAGCTCTGAGAGAGGCTAGAGCTGTGGTAGAAGGGATTAGGGCCCAGCTTCTCTGTCATATCCTGAAGACCTCAGAAATGAGGAGTTCAGGGCTGGAGAGACAGTTCAGCGGTTAGGAGCATTCACTGCTCTCCGAGAGAACTTGAGTTCAGTCCCCAGCACCCTCTTGGCAGCTTCAGTCCCAGGGGACTCCAACGCCTTCTTCTGGATGCTATGGGCACTGCATGCAGATGCAGCACAGAAATACATACAGGTGAACATCAACATACATAGACTAAAATTAAAGGGGAGGGGGAGGAAGGAAAGGGGAGGGGGAGGACAGAGAGCAGAGGGGGAGGAGGGAGAGCAGAGGGGGAGGAGGGAGAGCAGAGGGGGAGGAAGGAGGGGGAGGAGGGAGAGGGGAAGGGGAGGAGGGAGGGGAAGGGGGAGGAGGGAGGGGAGGAGGGAGAGGGGAAGGGGAGGAGGGAGAGGGGAAGGAGAGGAGAGAGAGGGGAAGGAGAGGAGGGAGAGGGGAAGGAGAGGAGGGAGAGGGGAAGGAGAGGAGGGAGAGGGGAAGGAGAGAGGAACAGAAAGGAAGGTGTGGAGAGACCATGAGGAGTTGCTATGAGCAGGTTTCCAAGGGAGTCTCCATGAAGTCACACACGGATAGAGTAAGCCAAGGTGAGACTCAGATTGATGGTAGAGGACCAAGTGGCCGGGAAATAGGCAGACCTAGAGGATTAGAAGAGCTCAGAGCTTGCCCAACTTAGACTTGCATCTTGTTAATAAAATATCAGGTCTCTGTGTCTTTATTGGGGCTAAAATGGCCTAGAGTGTGTGTAGAAACAGCCAATGGTATTTGAGAACAAGGGAGGGTGTACAACCTCCCCCCCAAAAATTATTACAGTGGACTTTGGGGTTTCAAAAGCCCAGGCCAGGCTCTGTCTCCCCAATCCCTGACTACAACTTGGCAGTAAGAGAGTCAGATGTCAACCCTTAGCCACTGCTCCAGTGCCATGCCTGCCTGCTGCCACCATGCTCCTCACTGTGATGACTGAAGACTTGCCTCAGGACTAAGTCAGGACTGTAAACCACATTAAATTCTTTCTTTCTTTCTTTCTTTCTTTCTTTCTTTCTTTCTTTCTTTCTCTTTCTTTCTTTCTCTTTCTTTCTTTCTTCCTCCTCCTCCTTTTTCCTTCTCCTCCTCCTTCTCCTCCTCTTCCTCCTCCTCCTCCTCCTCCTCCTCCTTCTTCTTCTTCTTCTTCTTCTTCTCCTCCTCCTCCTCCTCTTCCTCCTCCTCCTCCTCCTCCTCCTCCTCCTCCTTCTTCTTCTCCTTCTCCTCCTCCTCCTCCTCCTTCTTCTTCGATTCATTTATTTTATTTATAGGAGTACATTGTCGCTGTCTTCAGACACACCAGAAGAGGGCATCGGATCTCATCACAGATGGCTGTGAGCCACCATGTGGTTGCTGGGAATTGAACTCAGGCTCTGGAAGAGCAGCCAGTGCTCTTAACCACTGAGCCATCTCTCCAGCCCCCTAAGTCCTTTCTTTTATAAGTTGCCTTGGTCATGGTGTCCCATCACAGCCACAGAACAGTGACTAAGGTGAGTTTGAAAGCTCTAGAATGTTCCTCACAGCTGCTGCAGGAAGAAGTGTACTGGAAGTGACTGATGCTGTCAGGGATGCCAAGCACGAGCTGGCAATATCTGTGGAGGGAGATGACTCGCTTAGGGGCAGGCGTGGAAAGCTGGTCAAGTGGAAGAATGTTCTAGAGGCTGAGGGAGCAGTTAGGGAGGATGGGATTTACTGAGGCCTGATCTGGGAGGTTTGGGGGATGGGCCAGTTGGAGTAAGGCCAGGAACTAGGCTGCACTCACAGCCCAGCTGATTCCTTTCTCAGGAGCATCCAAGGGGACAAGGTGCTCGCGTCCTGTGCCCACTGTGCCAACATGGCCTTTTCCCTGGAACGCTGGGTCAGAGCTTCCAGAGGGAGGGTGGCAACCACACCCAATTGATTCCTCCTAGCCTTGCAGTTTTGCTGACTCAGCAAAGCTCCCTCAGACAGCCTAGAGGACAGACCTGGGACAGGTGGGGGCCTGTGGAGTTATGGTGACATGGGTTCAATAGGGAGGACATGGGCTGGAATCTGAGATGGAAGGTTCTGGAAAGAGGTTGCACCCTACATAAAGCCATCTGAAAGACTGACACCCTGACGAACTTTCAGTGGCTGTGAAGACCTGTAGTGCTGCAGGCCCAGTGCCTAATTGCAGTTTACCTTGGCTGTGTTTAGTTCCTTATGAGCCAATCATTGGCCACGTCTGTGTTCATTCTAATGTCTTTATTAACTGTCAGGGGAACCTTTTGGTATGGATTAAGTTAGCAGATCACAAGTCCCACCCATTAAAGGCTACACCGGTTAGCAAGCATCAGGCCTGTAGCTGAGATCCTCACTCTGCTGTGACCCACCTCCCTGTGGGCCAACGATGCATTTGAAAAGCATCTTGATTAATGATTTCTTTGTCCTGTTACTATAAATACTTCAAAACTGTTACCACACTGGAGCAGGATAACCTGAATTTGTGTTCCCGGGCCTTGGACAAACTCTTTTCCCCTTTGAGGTGACCGTTGTGCTTTTTTTTTTTTTTTTTTTGGTTCTTTTTTTCGGAGCTGGGGACCGAACCCAGGGCCTTGCGCTTCCTAGGTAAGCGCTCTACCACTGAGCTAAATCCCCAGCCCCGTGACCGTTGTACTTTTGTGTTAGCAAGTCCTGGCTGTTTCTGGCTCATTTGGGAGATGGTGTTGGGGGCTTGTTCTGGATAAACTAGGTACTACCTGGGACCCAGTGACCCTTGCCTAGACCCCTACCTCCCCTGCACACACTTATATCCACTGAGCTGTCCTTAGGAAATGATCCTCAGGTCACAGGGTGAAGGCAGAAGAATGGGGAGATGGAACCCAGGCTGGAGAATGCTAGGGCAGCATTTGGTCAGTGCCTCTTCACAGCCATGAGACCCCAAGGCCACACGTGCTCTAATTCGCACAACCATTCACTCACTCATGTGTTCTTCACCAATTCCTTCAGTCATCTACTCACTCGCTCACTAGTTCATTCTTCCAGTGTTCGTTCAGTTCCTTGTTCTCTTTGCCACAACTCAGGCCTCCCCTCCTTTCCTTTTCTAGAACCTCAAGATCAGAGACGGGGGGGTCTCTCTGTAAAGCGCTGAGCTCATGGCATGTCAATCACAGCCAGCAGAGAACATGTCTGTCTGAACATTCCAGAAAGGGGATTGCCCTCACTCACACGAGCAGTGAGTGTATCTTCATCCCTCACCCGTGGTTTTCAAGTCTTTCCACAGAGTGGCAAGGATGAGAGTCACTGGTCCGAGGAAATCATGGGCTCTCCAGAGGCCACCACTGCTGAGAGCGGGCACAGCACCAACTGAGAGAGACCCTGTCCTGGGAGTTTGTGTGGCAACTGTACATCAGCTCTGGCGTGTTCTAGGCCAGTGGTTCTCAATCTGTGCTTCACCGCCCTCTAAAACACCACAGGGAACTACACACGTTCACAAGATTCACAACAGTAGCAAAGTTATACATAGTAGTAATGAAATAGTTTTTACGCTTGGGTGTCACCACAATATGGAGAATTATATTAAAGGGTGGCAGCATAGAAAGGTTGAGAACCACTGCCCTCGGCCTCTAGAGAGGGCTTAAAGCCTCGGACCTACAGGTTCTATGCAGCACTGCACCTAAGTTACAAAGGGGACCTGAGTGTGGCTTTGTTGTTTTGAGACAGGGTTTCTCTGTGCAGCCTTGGATGTCCTGGAACTCACTCTGTAGACCAGGCTGGCCTCAAACTCAGAGATCCATCTGCCTCTACCTCCTGAGTGCTGGGAATACAGGTGTGTGCCATCGCCACTCGGAGCCTTCTAAACACACACAAAAACTACAGCCTGGGATCTGGAAGCATCCAGTGGCTCAGAGTACCTGCTGCTCTTGTAGAGAACTAGAGCTTGGTTCCCAAGCAACCAAGTCACTTATAACTTAACTCTAGAGGATGTGACCCCCTCTTTATGGGGCACCCCTGCTCCCTGCCACAGACACTTGAAAAAGCCTGACCCAGGTTGGGCTTCTGTTATATTCTCATCCCCCCATCCCCCAAGAACACAAAGCTCTTGCGCCATTCACTTCTGTCCCTGAAGACCCTCTGTGGTCCCATTTGGAAGATGCGCCCACTCTCATTTCCAGACCCTTTTGAAAACACCATCCACGGAGGGACACGTGATCAACCTGCAAATCTGTGGGGGAACAATTCATGGTCAAATGTTTTTCAGTTTTTCTGGGGTTGGAGACTCTAGTGGAGGACTACATGGGGACTCACAGGCACCTGCAACTCTAGCTCCAGGGGATTCAATGCCCTCTTCTGGTCTCCTTGGGAACTGCACTCACTCCCACACATAGACACAAATAAATCTTTAAAAAAACTCTCAGGTGTAGTGGGAAGGGATTCACACTCCTGACAGCCACGGTTATTTTCATCACAAGACCTCTGCACGAGCTGTTCCCTTTACCTGCCAAGCTCCGGGTCCTCCTTCCAGACCTCAGGGTCTTTTCTCTCACTCTCCTACTCCTTGTAGAGGCATCCTTTAAATAAACCCTGCAGCTTCTAATTTCATTGTGGTCTCATAAGTGGGGCGGGAAACAGTGTGTTCCTTAAACACATAGTGAGTGAAAGCGTATCTGTCTTTAACACACTGGCACAGGAAGGCACTGTTTGGTTCAAATTGGAGGCTTTTCTCTCACTGTACCACAGCTGCTTCCCAAACAAAGCTCGTGGTTACAGCTCCCTCAGCATATGTCAGCCTGCCATTTTCACACTTCCTGTTTTCCTTCTTCCTTGGCTCCGTTTGGAACTGTGCAGGCACTCTCCTTCCCACATGGTCCAGGCTGGGGAGTGGACAGCACCCATACTTCCCACACAAGGATCAAGAGGGTACACAGGTTATTGAAAGCTTTTCTGGTAAACTGGGTGTGGTGGTGCCCCAGAGGTGGCAGGGTTGGGGTTCAAGGTTGTACATGCAGGAGCCTCTAAGATAAGCCAAGGGGCCTCTGTGAATAGCACTTGCCTAGTATGTGAGAGATCCTGGGCTCTAGGCCCTGATCGGAGGCCCCATTCAGAGGCCTAGTCTCAGAGCTTGGATGCTTTAATTGCCCCAGGGACTCTTGTGGTGAGAGGTCCTTTGTCAAAACCATGCCAAGACTAAGTATATCAGCCTTGTTCGCCCAGACTCCTGTTTAGGCTTCATCTGTCAAGGAGCAAACCAGCATATCCTACAGACCAAATGAGGTGAGCTCCAGAAAGTAACTTGTGTGGGCCTTTTCTCCTCTCCTTATAACCCCTCCCCTTTTTTTGGACAACATCTCAGTATGTTACTTAAATTGGATCCAGACACTAAGATTGAAGGTGTTCACACCCACTTTCACTGTACATACAATGTTAATATGTGAGATGGGCTGATGTACACGTGTCACTCCAGTGTTTAGGAGGCTGAAGCAAGAGGATCACAGGTTCTAGGCCAGCCTGGGTTCCAGAGAGACAGCTTCTGTTTTCTTATCAGTGAAAGGAAGACTGGAACTGGGTTTGCTAGGAGAATGGGTGGAAAGTCAGCCTAGGCAAAGTGATTGGAGTATGGGGACCTTCCCTGTCCACACTTCACATACAGAACCAGGAGGTTCCTGACCTCTGGGCCAGGATGTAAACCTCCACTGAGTAGGAAGCATGGCCGCCTGCTGTCAAGACCAAACAGGGAAATGTGCTCTGAAGAATTGAGCAACTCAGCTCTTCTTAGATCTGTTTCCCTGCCTGTGAAATGTGGACACCTGTCAGGCCGATGGCCCCTGCTCCCGAGTCTGGGCCCTGAAGGTGGAAGTTAGGGGCAGCAGTGAGCAGCAGCCCATCCCTGCTTACTCTGTAACTGTGGGCAGCCCCTCCACTGGCCACCAGCTGTGTGGCCACTGCTACTCCACCAGGGGCTCAAGTTCCTGCAGGTCGGTCAGTGGCTCCTGGACCACAGGCCAGTAATGTCAGTGCAGGACTGTATGGACTTTAAGAAGTGGATCGAGGGGTTGGGGATTTAGCTCAGTGGTAGAGCGCTTGCCTAGCAAGTGCAAGGCCCTGGGTTCGGTCCCCAGCTCCGAAAAAAAGAAAAAAAAAAAAAAAAAAAAAAAAGAAGTGGGTTGAGCCTGCATCCCCTTTCTCTCTGCCCGAAGCCCCACTTCAGGTAGTAGAGGGCTATGGGTGGGATAGAGAGCTAGACATTGGGGCAGGGTGACCCTTAACTCTGGGATTCATTGCCAGGGCCGAATGGATGTGAGAGGTGTGTTTCATGACAATTTGTGTATGTATGTATACTTTCAAGTTATTCTACGATGTATGCTGAGGTGCATGTTTAATCCCAGCACTTAGGAGGCAGAGGCAGATGGATTTCTATGAATTTGATGCTAGCCTGATACACACAGAGACTTCCAGGCCAGTGGCTTGGTGTAGTGAAACTGTCTAAAAAACTAAACTAAGAGTCTAGAGAGGGAGTTGGGGATTTAGCTCAGTGGTAGAGCGCTTGCCTAGCAAGCGCAAGGCCTTGGGTTCAGTCCCCAGCTCCGGGGGGGAAAAAAAAAGCGACACTTGCTCAGCCCCAATATGTAAATGTTTCCCTTAAGAGTATCTTAAGGGGTGGGCTGGAGAGATGGCTCAGTGGTTAAGAGCACTGACTGACTGCTCTTCCAGAGGTCCTGAGTTCAATTCCCAGCAACCACATGGTGGCTCACAACCATCTGTAATGGGATCTGATGCCCTCTTCTGGTGTGTCTGAAGACAGCTACAGTGTGCTCATATACATAAAATACTTCTTTAAAAAATATTTTAATGGGTTGAGCATGATGGTTCATGCCTTCAATACCAGTGCTTGTGAGACAGAGGTGAGCAGATCTCTGTGACTTCAAGGCCACTCTGGCCTACATAGAGAGTTCTAGGACAACCAGAACTACACACTCAGGCTCAAGAATACCAAAAAACACAAACACAAGAATATTCTAAGGAACTAGAGGACTCAGTGGTTAAGAGCCCTGGCCACTCTTCCAAAAGATCAGGATTTGACTCCCAGAAATTAGTGGTGACTCACAACCACCTGTAACTATGGTCTCAGGAGATCTGATGCCCTGTTCTAGCCTCTGCAGGTACCAGGCATGCATGTGGTATAGACATACATGTAGGCAAAACACCCATATATAAAATTAAACATATAAAAAAAAACAAAACAGTATTTTAAATGGTGGGCCAGTGGAGTAGCTGAGTGACTAAAGGCACTTGCTAAGCTTGATAACCTGAGTGTAAACTCTGTCCCACATGGTTGGAGAGAACTGACTCCCCATCCTTCTCACAGGTCGATGGCATATACAGCCACATTTGTTCACCACACATACATACCCACACCAAAATTTGTTTTAAAGATTTATTTAGCACGAGTACGCTGTTCTTGTCTTCAGACACACTAGAAGAGGGCATCAGATCCCATTACAGATGGTTGTGAGCCACCATGTGGCTGCTGGGATTTGAACTCAGGACCTCTGGAAAAGCAGCCATCACTCCAGCCCACCAATTTTTAACTTAAAGATATTTATTTCATGTGTATGGGTGTTTTGCCTGCATGTATAACTGTACAGTGTGCACGCAGTGCCTGAGGCCAGAAGGTGACAGGTCTCTTGGAACTAGAGTTACAGAGGGTGCAAGGTGCCATGTAGGTGTTGGAAACTGAACCCCAGTCTCTGGAAGGCCCAGTGCTCTTAGTTACTGAGCCATATCATTAATCCCAATAAGTAATTTTGTTGTTAAAAATTTTAACAAAAAGGCTGTGAAATATGAATCATAATTCCAACTCCAACTGTCTCAAACCTGTTTTCTCTGAAGCTATGTATGCAGAACACCCTGGAAGGGGACAGGCTTCTGTTTTGCTCCATGCATTAAGGAAATACTCAGGAACTCCTGGCTGTCTCGTGTTGCTGGGGCTCATATGTGCCTGTCATTTTACTTTGCAGATGTAGGAGAAGGGTCCTCTGTGCTCTATTCTGCATGCATCTGGCTTGTGCTGAGTGGGGGCCTCCATGTAGGGTTCACAATTTCTACGTTAAGTGACCCTCCTGCTTCAGTGTCCCAAGCAGTCATGACCATGTGTGGTCACTATACACAGCTTGCTCTCTGGGTTTTGTTTTTAATGTTTCAGTCTGTTGCTTATATATACATCCTCAGCCTCCCTGAACCATGGAAGCTGAGTGAGGGGAACAATCTCCTGTATGAGACACATTTAATGGCCACACAGCCCTAAATTCAAAGGGTGTTCTGGATAGTCTTGTTAACTTGACACAGGCTGGGGCCATGTCAATGGAGAGAAATGTCTTTGTAAAACTGGGCTGTAAGCAAGCCTGGAGGGCCATTTTCTTATGATTGGGAGGGAGGGCCATTCCTGGGCTGTGGTCCTGGGTTCTATAAGGAAGCAGGCTGAGTAATCAATATGGAGCAAACTAGCACTTCTCCATGGCCTCTGCTTCAGCTGCTGGCTCCAGTTTTCTGCCCTGTGGCAAGTTCCTGTCCTGATGGCGTGATGATGATCAGTGATATGGGAGTGTAGGTCTTTCCTCCCCAATTGCTTTTTGTTCATGGTGTTTTATCACAGCAATAGAAACCCTAAGACACCGAGGACATTTTACCTTCTGATGGCTCTTTACGGTCTGTCAAAGGAAACTGAGGACAGAGGCCAAAGCCTGAATGGGATCCTCCACCCCATTGTGGCTGGAGACTCTGCCCTGTGTTCGCCCACATGGCGCCTACAATGGCTGTGGTGAGGAGAAACAGGAGACAGGGTGCCAGGTGGCAGGGCTTGGCTGGCCACCATCATGGTCAGAATTCCTCTAGGATGAAGCAGAAGAGGTGCAACTTCTGAAGGGCCCTGTACTGTTGGTTTCTAGGCCACCCCAGGGTTTTTCCTGAGTGTGGCATCAACTGCCCTGTGAACTATGTCCAGCCTGGTCTCCTCACGCTCCTGCTTAGGGATAGGGAAGTATCTGTAGGAAAACCAGAGGCAAGGGATCCTTCGAGAACAAAATCATGTCTGAGGCCCCACTACTCAGTGCTCTTGCCCCAGGTAGGGACAAGGCAGGTAAGCCATCGACAGCCATTCTCTCAGAGACTATCTGGTGACAGACTATCTGGTGATGATCCCAGAACTCCAGAAGATGAGGCAGAAGATATTAAATTCAAGACCAGCCTGGGTCACAGAAGGCACCTGGACAAATCTATTAGAGGCTTGCAAAATACAGTGGGCCTGGGCCACTCCATCGTCACACATAGGGAACAACCTACCATTAGGCTTGGGAGACATCTGTCGAAGTCAGGGTATGGTGTTATTGGTCCTGGAAGACCTCTATTTTGGGGACTGGTGACACTGTCATCAGACCTGGGAGACTCATGAGAGCTAGACACTTGTCATTGGGTCTGGGTTGATGAACTGCTATCTCTGTGGTCAGGGCTGGACTCTGGGGACTATTGCTGGACCCAGGGACACTGCTCATCAGGGCTCAAGTCCCCATTCCTGGCCATCAGACCCATCAGGCCTAGGTATTCACTGCCACCTTTCATGTCCTCCTCACAGGACTCACATGTTTGAGACAGCTTTACTCTGTAGCTCAGGGTATCCTGGAACTGAAAGCAATCCTCCTGCCTCAATCTCCCCAGTGCTAAGATTACAGGCCTGAGCTACCCTATCCAACTTATTTTCTCTTCTTCAATACAGAGTATGATATAACCCAGGCTGGCCTCAAAGTCCTCATGCCTGCACCCCCACGGAGGCCTCAGTGACTGCAGCAGGGTAGCCGGGCAGCAGGACTGCTCTTCATTTATTCCAAGCACTCAACATCGAACACCATGACTTCTTAGATCCTTACAATACAGCTACGTCCAAGTGGTGACATCACACGTGTGTTCTAGCTTTTACCAGGTACACAATCAACTTGCACGACGCACATCCAGGGACAGGAGCACACCGGAGCCAGGCCAGGCCAGGCCAGGTCAGGCCAGCACAACTTTTGGAATCCATGGTCCTAGTGGATGTGACCCTGGAACTAGAATGACAGGACAAACACTGTGACAGGGACAAGGTCACACAAATGTGCATCAGGTGTCCTCTACAGCCCTGCCCCCAGAGTAGCTTGGCTGGAGAGCAAGGTGACCCAGAAGGGCCAGGGCAGCAGGGTGTGTGAGGAGGGTCACGGCGGCTCACACTGATGGGCCTGAGCTATGAGCTCTCTCCCACACCACCCATCCTACCTCCAGAAAAGAGCCCAAGAACGTCATTCTCAACTTGGGAGGCAGCCCAACAGTCTCAACTCCCAGAGTGACAGAGACTTGGCACCAGGATCATCTACCCACAATTACTCAATCATCTTGAAGACCAATGGACCAGCACAAATGCAGATGTCTGGAGAGAAGCTGGAGATGTAGATGGAGCAGCATGCCCAGGTATGCGTGCTCCACTTATGGATGGGAACTCCTCCTAAGAGCCCACCACGAACGAGGGCCCCATTCCAACCCACAGCCAACATGGAAGCTGCTTGAAAGTGAAATCAAAGACCTGAAGATGAAGCCGCAGCCTGGGGTCCCTGACCTGTCACCTCCCACCCTGCAGATTACAGTGTTCAAGGGTCAGACTGAGACCCATTGGCAGTGCAGCATCTCCATAGCTACAAAGACCTGTGAGTTGCCAAGACAACAGAAGAGAGCGAGGTAGGCGTGGGCGGCAGTAGCTGTGAAGAAGAGCACACTGGGAAACAGAAGGTAGAGCTAAGCGCACGGCCTGTGAGTGTTGAATGTCACTACAGCAAGATCCTCCAGCTGCACTTATGGTTGACACCTGACCACCATGTCCTCAGCCCTGACATCAGCCTTTCCAGACTTCCACGGACTGATTTCAAAAGCCCAGCACTGTGGCAGGGAGGCTGGGGCGCAGCAAGAGTATCTGTACCAAATGGGGGCATCAGGCATAGGTGGAGTTGGGCTCCAATACAGACATCCATTGCTGCTGGGCCGCGCCGTCCTTCCAGAGGCTTCAGAAAGACACTGTACATGGAGACTGTGTTGCAGCATCAAACACACGCCTGCAGGAGCCACACACTGTAGAGGCTGGAGGTGCAAGGACTGGCGTTTTCCTCAGAACACACTTCCAGAGACAGAAACAGGCATATTCTAACCACCAACTATATTAATTAGGGCTAAGATTTTGAGAAGTCTCTCAAGACAGAGCCCTGCTACACAGCCAGGCAGGACTTTAACTAGACCTAGATCCTCTGCCCCAGCCTGCAAAACTCTCAGACACCATTGCTCTAAAGCAAGACTCCACAGTGCTCCCGCTCACTGGAGCCTGTCTGTTTCCAGATAAGCTCTGAAGACAGCAGCACAGGGCTCTGGAAGGCAGGGCTGTGTGGAGACCTGAGAGAGGAGCCAGGCCCTGGCACCAAGGCCGAGGAACCACCCTACAAAGAGGAATAAGATGAAAGACAGAGTCAGAAGCAGGACAGACAAGGGTGCCTGAGTGGCCGCTGCACTGTGCAGAGTGGCAAGGCCTGGTGGAACCTGACCTAGGGATGTGGAGCTGACCGAGTACACACCGAGGCTCAGGTTGCAGGCGTCCGGGGCAGGGTGGCGGGAAGGGCAAGGCTGCTTCGAGGCTTATCTCTGTCGCCAGTGGCTCTGATCTAGTTAAGAAGAGAATGGCTGTTCAGAACTGTGTATAGAGCATGATGGGAGAGAAGGTCAAGAACCAAGAATGAGGGCCGGCGATAGGGATCAATGGGTAAGGGTACTTGCTACCAAGCCCTAGGACTTGAGTTCAATTCCAGAGTCCCACATGGTGGAAGAACTAACCCACAAGTTGTCCTCTGCCCTTCTTGTGGGCACCTCAACACACCTACTTATACACATACACACAGTAAAAGTTAAAATAAAAAAAAGAACCAAGAGTGGGAAGGATGAGGCCTGTAGACCCTTCACAAAATAGCACTTGAGGCCCTCAGGAAGGAGTGTAGTGACTAATCAGGTCTGTCCTAATTGTTTGACCCCTGCAAGGGACTGTCATCTTTGAGAGAAACCTGGAGGAGGAACAGGCATGGCCAAGGGTGGCCTGCTCCCATGACAGCATGCATGATCAAAGCCAGGCAGAGGCACAGGAGGGATGATGGGAAGGAAGGCTGAAGCCAGAGAGCTGCCATTTTGTTGGGGAGCTTCCTCCTTTGCATGTCTGGACAGGAAGAGGGCACACAGCAGGAAGGCCCCTGCCTCACTCGGATCTCTGGTCTAGGCCCTGGGACGCACCTATTTGCTGGCCCGTTTGTGTCTGTACATTTGCATCATGCGCTGGCGGAAGACGTCAAAGGTGTCTTCTTTCTGCTCAGGTCCATCAGCTCCCAGGCCCTCTCCTTCTGAGAGAGTCCCCCTGCAGAGCAGAGGTGACAGTCAGAGCTAGGATCAGGAGTCAACTAGGGTGCACAGGGACATGGGACAGATATTCAGGGAGGAAATAGTCAGAGGGCTGGGGTACGGTTCAATGAATACTTGCCATGTGGTGAGACCCAGAGTTCTCTCCCTAGCACAACAAAAATTAAACAAGACAAGGAAGCCACTAGCTCCTGGGAACATGGTCTTTTGTGCTTGAGACAGTCTTTTATGTAGCCCAAGTTGGCCTAGATCTCACAATATCCCTGCCCCAGCCTTCCAGGATCACAGGTAAGATCCAGTTAGGCCTAACTAGAGCCCTCTGTAGGTCTGCAGCCTGATCACAACAGGCCACCTCATCCAGGGTGTGTCGGTGCTGAGGGACACACCCTCTAGACATATGATCAGGGGCTGAGGATTTGTGTCTTGCAGCCTGTAATGGCTTCCAGCAACACCTGTGCCATTACTAAATGTTGCTGTCAGTGGTCTATACAGGAAGGAGCTGGCCGCCCTGTGTGTCTGAGTGAACAGCTAGTAAAGAAATGACCTGGCTGTGTACTCTGGTCTAGCCCCAGCCCAAGGCACCCAAGGGCTCCCTAGCCATGTCATACACGCTGACGGGCTCTCGGATGCCCTTCCCAAGGGAGCCCAGGCCGTGGCCTTCCTTCCAGCCCATCTTCTGCAGCATCTGGAAGCCCACGTTCTTGTCTGTCAGTTTCTGCTGGGAAAACTCCAGGTCCTTGGGTTTCTGAGGAGAGAGAGGTGGGTCGATAGAGCAGTCTGCTGCAGTGTACATTGGATCTACAAGTAGTGGAGAGGTGAGCTCTACTTCCCTCCGGCTCCCCTGTGACACCCCTGCTGGGGGGCTTCTTGAGGCCAGGTTCCTTACTTACCCCAGGGTTAGAACTGGTAAGTGGCTGTGGGTCGGCATACTGCTGCCCTGTACTGAGACTATGAGGGAAACCCTGTGAGGATGGCAGGGCCCAGGCCAAAGCAGAAATGACTGAACAAGAGAGCTCTAAGGATGAATGGCCCTCTGGCAGCCAGCCTCTTCTGAGTGGACTGCTCTCCTGTGCACTGCATAGTTTATATTGTAGGGTTGACTGCAATCCCACTCTCCAGCCCAGGCTGGCTTCAGACCTCAGACCTTCCAGCCCAGCCTCCTGAAGGCAGCGAGTGCTAACAGGCATGACTGTGCCTGGCTGCTGTCTCGGGGTTGGGGCTTGCTGTGATGTCTGGGCCACCCTGGAGCTCCTGTGCAGCAGTAATCATCCTACCCAGCCTTCTGAGCACCCGGACACAGGCACATGCTCCACACCCAGCTCTGCCAAGTGCCTGAAGCCTCAGCATGAGCAGGAAGTCAACCATTCTGATCCCAAACCTTCAGGGGTACAGAAGTATCACAATGTAGTCACACACACCTTCTTTTTGGCTATGGGACGACCCCGAGGCCTGTCGTAGGCAATTCGAACTGGTTCGTGAACTGTAAGACAAAAGGGAAAGACCTGTTCCCAGTGGACACTTGCCCCATGCCAGTAGAGGTAGACAGACATGCTGCCTGGTGAAGACAAGCCTGCCTGCTGCCTGCTGCCTGCTGCCTGCACTACGTGGCTGCTGCTGGCTCCCATCCCGTCTCCAGCTCTCCTAACCTGACTGAATGGCTGGGATGAAGCAGCAGCACTGTCAGGGCCAAGGGCACCACTCAACCCCAGAGTGCTGGCCCTCATAGAGGCCTGCGGTTTGGGCTGTTCTCCACGGCTACAGGGACACTCTCCTACTGTAGGCAGGCCATGGCAGCACTGTGCCCCCTAATTGTCCAACTTGAGAACAGAGCTGGCCTGACTCATGGATGTGCAAAGCACCAAGGTAGCTAAGGTAAGATAGAAGTATGGTTCATCTGCCAAGATATAGGACAGACACAAGAGTCACAGTGGGGCCCTAAGGAGTGTGGCAAATGGACATCTCTGACTATAAAGTGACAGTTTTACAGAGCCCATAAGGTCCAATGGTTACTATCTTCCCAGCTTCACTATAGGTATGGGGAGAAACCCTGTGTGCCTCAAGGTCAAGGGTAGGAAATTGCAGGCTGAACTTCTACCACAACCTAGTGGTGACAGAGCTCCTTGGAAGGAAGGAGGCCCCCTTACTGGACAGGTCTCATGCTAACACCATAGAGTGCAGTGTACAATGGCTAAAAATACCAAAGCACAGGCCCAGGGCCCATATAGCACTGGCCTGCCTGGCTCCCCTGCCAGCACTGTGAACCAAGGAGAACCTGGTTGTGGTGGCAAACCTGCAGTTTCACCCTGTGGGAGCTGGCCAGGAAGATTACCATATGAGGCCAACACAGGCTAAACACATATATTCTGTCTCAAAGAAAACCACCACAAAACCCAAAAACTCACTCAAATCCTAAATCCCAAGAGCAGAGAACCCTGAGTACTGTGCCAGGCACTTGGGACAATCTGCACACACAAGGCCAGCAGGTGTTAGCAGGAGGTAGAGTGACTGACTGTGGCTGGCACAGCCAGAATGGCCACTGAATATGTCTCTCATAGACGACTATGGGATACTCACCCTTTGACTCCTGGATGAGACACACCCTCTTTGGGGCAGGGATCATGCCAACTTTCAGCGACTTGCTGCTGATTCTCTTCCTAGGAAAGCAGCTGCCAGAAGAGGCCTGTGACAGGCCAGGGGTGCCAGCCTGGTCTTCCCTGGCCCCCTCTCCAGGGATGCTTTCAGTAGGGGAACTGCCCTCAGAGCCCGGACACTTGGCAGCTCCTGTCTGTGGTGTCAGAGTGCAGGTCTCCTCTCCGCCCTCGTCCTCCTCGCTTTCCTCCTCATCTTCCTCTTCCTCCTCAGGCAGCACCTCAGAGCCCTCCAGTGCAGCCTCCTGCTCAGGGCGACCCTCCTCTGGCTCACCCTTACCCTCCTTGCCAGCTGTGGGACTCTGTACTGAGTCCCCAGCCTCACCCGTGGATTGGAAGGAGATGGATGGGCACAGTTCCAGCACCTTCTCTCGGTAGAACTTGAAAGCTGAGCTGCTCTGGTCATGCAGGAACCTAAGGGGAAATGCACTGCTGAGCTGCAGGAGCATAAAGTTCCTACCTGGCCAGGACAGAGGCCAGGCCACCCCATAACCCTGCTATGGGTTCACAGAGCAGCTAATGGGAGACAGAATGTTCAGACTCCTGTAGGACTAGGACTGCTGAATCTAATAATCTTCTCTGGATAGGACAAGATGATCCTGAGGTTTGTCAAGACAAGATGCTTCTGCAACTTGCAAGATGCAGCCCCATTCCATCCCTACCAAACTCAAAAGAAGAATAAAAAGGAAAAGGAAGAAGTCTGCAAGACAGCTCAACCAATAACAACATTTGCTGCACACAGAACTGAGAACCTGGTTCCTCTGACCTCCACAAATGCCCACAGCAAACACACAATAAATAAAGTAAATGGACAGAGGGTCTGAGCTGCCTGAGCTGCACCAGAAGCTCATACACAGGTGCAAAGGCTGAGTGAGAAGCACAGAAGTTAAGGCCAAGGGAGCTAGTGCTCTTCAGCCTGCAGGCACACTAAGAACCAGCCATTGTTTTTTCTTAAAATTTTTTGATGACTCCTTTTAATCTTATTTTTTTATGTGTACTGGTGTTTGCTTGCATGTATGTTTACGTGAAGGTGTCAGATCCTCTGGAACTGGAGTTAGAGATAGTTGTGAGCACCATGTGGTTGCTGGGAGTTGAACCAGAGTCTTCTGGAAGATCAGCCAGTGCTCTTTTTTTTTTTTTTTTTAAAGATTTATTTATTCATTTATTATATATAAATATACTGTAGCTGTCTTCAGATACACCAGAAGAGGGCATCAGATCTCATTACAGATGGTTGTGAGCCACCATGTGGTTGCTGGGACTTGAACTCAGGAACTCTGGCAGAGCAGTCAGGTGCTCTTAACTGCTGAGCCATCTCTCCAGCCCTCAGCCAGTGCTCTTAACTGCAGAGCTAGATCTTCAGCGCCAAGAACCAGCTTTTCTTGACCTCAGGGTTTGTCCCCAAGATAGCAACAAGTTGCCACAAAAAGTCTCTCCTTCTTCAATGATGCCGGAACACAGGGCCTAGTATCTTATTCCACAATCTCCCTATAAAAATACTTACAGAAGCTACTTTGTAAATGTCGCAACACTAATAATGAGGTGTACTGCTCTTACAGGGGACTTGATTCCAGGTTCAGAACCTACACCAGACTCACAACACCCTGTAACTCCAATTTCAGTAGAACCAATGCTGTCTTCTAGTCTCCATGGGCACTTGCACACATGCAGTCCATGGGCACTTGTATACATGCAGTTCATATAAACTCACACACATACACATGTACTTATTTTTAAAAGATAAATCTTCAAACATCAAATAAACAAAAACTTAAGGAGGAAAGGCAATTGGGGAAGGCATTCAGTGTCTGGCTTCCTTGTGTGTCCATATAAGCAAGTGCACCAAGACTCATGGACACACACATATAAAAGCACACACAGGCACACTCATACACAGTAGTTCTAGCAAGTAGACTGAGAGGGACAGTGATGAGCAGCTGCCTGGGGAGGGAAGAGGTAAGAGACGGGGTGGGGAGGAGCATACAGGGTCATGCTGAGCTTGGCTGGCACAAAGGGTTTGGGGGGCAGAGCTGAATGGCTATGGGGTCAGCGGGTGTCAAGGTGTTTCCTTCATGAACACACTGGACAGCACTGTTAAAGAAGTATTATGAAAAAAAAAAACAAAAAACAAAAAACAAAACAAAACAAAAGAAGTATTATTAATGACTGTAGGCTGGCAGGGGAGCCAAAACCAGTCAGGAGGGCAGATATGCAGGTAGAAAGGAGAGGGGCCTGGAAACATTTTTGCAGTGCTATGCTAAGTGGGCAAGTGCTCAGCAACTCAGAAACTGAAAGATGCACAAACAAGATGGCTCCCTGCTACTGAGAAGGGTAATGGGTCTTCTCTAGGTGATTGGTATGTTAGAACATAGATTAATTAAAAATTCCAGCTCAGTGCGGTGGTACACGCCTTTAATCCCAACACTCTGGAGAGCCAGCAAGAGGGCTCAGTGGATAAAGGCATTGCCTGCTTCCAAGCCTGACAGCCCAGGACCTCCTGCAAGTTGTCCTGATCTTCACATCTGCCTATGTCCACCACCAAGTAAACAAACCATGTAAACACAAACGAACAGCAAGGTTTCTTTTCAAACTGTAATCTTCACTGAATTAGACCCAGGAGATACCACAGAAGCCCTGACAGAACATGTGTGCAGCAAGCAGGATGTGACTCTGAGCATGGTACACTGGCTCTCCCGGGAGTAGGAGGCAGCCTGGGCCAGGGCTCGAGTGCAGGACACTGCGCATACACCAAGCCCAGGCAGCCAGCCAGAGCAGCATGCTCTCTTTATACTGGAGCCATAAGTTCTTTACAACTGTGAGCCGGCCTGTCTGCCTTCTGTCCATCCTGCCTGCTCTCCATCCTTCTGGTCTGTGCTTTTAGAAGCAGGACTTCAACTTCCCTATGTGGCAAAGATGACATTCAACTACGGATTTTCCTGCCTTCACTTTCTAAGTGCTAGCAACACGGGGATGGAACATCTTGTGGCTTATGCAGTGCTTGGGACAGACACTAGGGCTTGGTGCAAGTCAGGCAAGAAATATATTAACTTAATTCCAGCCCTGGCTCAAACCTGTAGGTTTCTAACTGTACTCTACTGCAGCACCAGGGACAGAGCAGGCCTCTTGCACACAGCCAAATATCCAACTACATTTTCACTCAGACCACGACACAGCTCTCCAGCAAGTAGGAGGAAACCCAGTAGTGCCAATCTCAGTCCTGGGAACACATGGGCACGGGGGAAGTGGGGAGGTCTCATACGTTCTCTGGAGGAGCCTAGGAGCATCTTTGTCATGGAGGCCTTCCACCACAGGCTAGAGTTTTCACAGCATCTGTGGCTGTTCAGGGGTGCTTTCTGGATTTTTCTTAGACAACCTGAGAGGCACATGCACAAATGCGCTGGGGTACCACCCAGCCCTCTTTCTTTGTGTGAGGGTGGATGGAAAAGAGGGCAAGGCATTTCCTGATGATCTGGGTGAAGGCTGACCCAACAGACACCAGCTCTGGGCCAGGCTCTGGTGAAGGTGGAACCCATCCTGCCTGTTCCCAGCATATGGGCTATGGGGTGTGGTGGAGTCCAACGCACGTACCACAGGTCAGGGTTGTCAGTGCTGTTCTCTATGCTGAACTGCTCAATCTCAGGGCCAACCTGAGCCACAAATCTGGCCAGCTTCTCAGCAGTCTCCATGGTCTTTGCATCCACTACAAAACAGAAAGCAGTGGTTGTGGCTCTTTAGCCTGACTCAAGCTGCCTGCCCTTGGTCCTTCCTGTACCACGTGACTCTGGAGTCTTCTCTGTGTCACAATTAGCTGATAGGCAGTTGTGGCAGAAGCATCAGCAGCCCCATGGACACCTGGGCTGGCTGTGGGGAACAGGCAAATGGCCATCATCCTCATCACCTCAGCCAAGAGGCTGCCAATCTTCGGCTCAGACTCTCAAAGCTTAGGTCAGCAGACATCCAGCCAACAGCTCAGGACACTGCTGGAGTCAGTGAGGAGCAAAGAAGTGTGGGTGGTCTATGGTGAGGCTTGGGCATTGTGCAGTCTGCGCATGTCCCCACCTAAAGCTGGCAGGGACCCCTGGGCCAGAAAGGAAAGCTGGCGGTAACCAAAGGGGTTGTATCATCAGCAGTGCAGCTGCACAGAGGCAGAGTGGCACAAGAGGCATCTAAGAAAATACCATGGAGGGTGTGCAGTACCTGGACCCCAGGCCAGGTTGGAAATACTTGCGATGCTCTTGGGGCACAGCTTGGTGGTGAGTGTCTGCCCAGCAGGCCTGTGGCCTTGCACTCAATGGCTAGCACTGCTGAACCCAGACTAATGAAGACACTTAGAAAGCACTGCCTCGGTTGGGGATTTGGCTCAGTGGTAGAGCGCTTGCCTAGCAAGCGCAAAAGCGCAAGGCCCTGGGTTTGGTCCCCAGCTCCGAAAAAAAAAAGAGAAAGCACTGCCTCTGCTCATACTTCACGTTCTTGCCCACCCCAAATAATACAGGAATAATTATTTCTCTTACTTGAGACAAGGTCTCATATAGGTGAGGTTGACCATGCAAGTCTGGGTCCTCCTGGGTCCCCCCTTCCAAGTGCTAGGATGACAGGTGTGCCCTACAACCGCCAGCCTCATGTAGTGTGGGTGCTGCTAGATGCTGTAAGCAACCCAGGCAGGATGAAAATGTAGTAGAGGCCAGGCATGAAGATAAGCATGGAGCAGGTCAGTGGCTCTAAGTCCCAGCCCCAGTCCTGGCCAGGCCAGCCAGAGCTACAGGACTCTGTCTTACAGAAAATAAGCTCTTTTTTGATTTATTTAAGATTTATTTATTATCTATAGGTGGTAGCTGTCTTCAGACACACCAGAAGACGGCATCAGATCTCATTACTGACATTACTGATGATTATGAGCCACCATATGGTTGCTGGGATTTGAACTCAGGACCTCTGGAAGAGAATCAGTACTCTTAACCACTGAGCCATCTCCCTCCAGCCCCACAAAATAAGCTCTTGCAGGCCATGGTGGTGGATGCCTTTAATCTCAGCACTGAGATTAGGCTGAGATAGATGGATCTTTGTGAGTTTGAGCCCAGTCTGGTCTACAGAGAGAGCTCCAGAATTGCATGGAAAGATCATGTCTCAAACCTCTCATAAACACAACCAATGCCAAGCAAAGCAGTAAGACTGTGCGTGCAGGTTCTCTGAAAACTGTGTCCTTTTCCACATGACTTTTACCTCAGTGCTCTGGCACATGTGGAGTTAACGGTGGCACATGTGATAGAGACTCAGGCCTGGCCTGGCTACCCCAATATCAGCAGCCCATGAGGGTGCCCAGCCAAGGACCTGGGTAGCACTATGTCAGGAGGAATATGAAGGACAGTGCAGCCATGTACCCATCCTGCCCAGGTTCTTCTGACTACTCTAGCTTGCTATCTGCTCCAGACTACTGAACACCTAGCACCCCGATACCTACCACCCCAAGGGACCCAGATGAGCACAGGACAGAATGGGGTAGGGGTGATCACCTACTATTAGCAGAGGAGCATCGAGAAGAGGCTGGCAGGGCTTCCGAGTCATCCCCTGCTGCTGGCTGAGGAGATGGGCCCAAGGCTCCAGGGCTGGAGGGCTGAGCACAGGGTTTGGCAGGCTCTGGTAGGCAGTCCTGGGCAGCATCACTTGAATCCCGTGGTGGTGGCTTTACCCTCAAGGAGCCAGAGGCCTGTCGGCCATGGTGTTTTAGCCGAGTGCCTGAGGACAGGGATATCTGCTGGGCAGTGGTGGCTTTCTTGGGCTTCAGGCCCCGAGGACCCTGGGAACGAAGCAGCCGCCTGCGCTGCCATGGGAGGAGTCTGCGCTTGAGGCTTCGCACAGCTTGTGCATACAGCATGGCACGCACTGCACACTGTGCTGGCGTGGGCCTCCGCTCTACGATGGGCCAGCTGTGGTTCAGTCGCTGTGACTCTGCCAACTTCAGCTTGTAGTACTTATACTCCAGGCTGCTCTCATCAGACAGAAACCTGCCAAGCAGACAAGGGGCAGAGCACTATGAAAGCGGTAGTGTGTGCAGCAAGGCACAGCTGCCCTCTGCTCCCCGGGTGCCCCCAGGAGTTCAGGAGCTGTGATTCAGCTGGATGCAGAGAGTGGGGAGGCTGAAGCAGGAGGACTGCAGCGAATTCAAGGCCAGCCTGGACTACAAAATGAGCATTCTCTTTTTTTGTTTCTCTGTGTAGTCCTGGCTGTCCTGGAATTCATTCTGTACACCAGGATGTCCTTGAACTCAGAGATCTCCCCACCTCTGCCTCCAGTGTGATGGAATTAAAAGAATGCACCACTACTGGTGAAACATTATCTTTTCATTTGTTTTTTGTTTTTGAGATAGCCTTACTATGTAGCCCAGGCTAGCTTGGAACTCACAACGTAGACCCAGCTGTCCTCAAACTCACAGAGATCTATCTGTCTCTGTCTATAGAATGCGGGGATTAAAGGTGTGCAATCAAGCATTTATTGGATTCCTTTTCCACTCTGGTGAGCAGCCATGAGGGAGCTCAGAGCCTGGGAAGCTACAGGCTCCACTGTCCTGCAGCACCACGCCTCTCACACGGCCAGACGGTCCAGTGCTCTGTGAGCTTCCCTGTGCCAGTGAGGGAGGTGTGGCAAGACTGAGGGGAGTCCCAGACACCCACAAATGTACTAGGGACAGCTGAATAAACTAGGCTGAGATGGTCACCTCACTGCCTCCCTCAGGTACAAGGATGTCAAATCTCTGCTGTCTGTGAAAGAACAGAAGGAATGGGAACTGTGTCCTCCATTTGGACCCTGGCATTCACCAGCTCATAAAACAAAAACAAAATACAAAAAACAGCAACAGCGAAAACCCAGACAACTGTCATGGCTGGCCCTCTACTATCAGGTTCGCTGCTGAGTCGTCAGCTGAGCTTGGATGTAACAGGAAGAGAAGGACAGCCCTGCTGCCGCTGCCCTTTCGCAATGAAGCTATGGACACGTCACACTGCTGCCAGTGCTTCCAGCTAGAGACTATGTAAAGCACACAAGACTGTGGATGAGGTGGCACACACATACAACCCCAGCACTGGGAAGGCTGAGGCAGGAGGATGTCAAGTGCCAGATCAGCCCAGGTTACACAGAGACTCTCAAAATTCGGAGCAAACCGTGTGTTGGAGGTGACGTGTCTCATGCAGACAGAACACTGGTCTGCATGGGGCACCAAACACCCAGACTTTAGGACCCAACGGTTTTGAACCCAGCCCTTTGCTGATACTGGAGGTGACAACTGAAAAGTCCCTGTAACAGTGATTGACAGTTACCCAAAGGCCAAGGGAACAACTGGCAGAGCCAGAGCCCTGCTTCCCTTACAAATGACAAGTGATAAGAGAGTCAGCAACAAAGAGAAGCATGGCTACACACCTCTGTGCTCGTCTCACCTGCCACCCCAGCAGTAGAGGTTAAAGCAGGAGAAATGCCAGAGTTCAAAGTCAGCTCCTCCACCACACATTACCAAATATGGCTTCTATCTGCCACCTCTAGTGTGACCATCAGCTGTTAGGCTATGCCCAGTGTCTCTGGCAGAGGCAGTCCTCTCTAGATCAGGTCCCTCTGGTGACATCACCCTAGACCTCTATACCAGGATGCCTTTTTTTTTTTTTTTTTTTCTTTTTTTTTCGGAGCTGGGGACTGAACCCAGGGCCTTGCGCTTCCTAGGCAAGCGCTCTACTACTGAGCTAAATCCCCAACCCCACCAGGATGCCTTCTTATCAAGGGGTCTCAGCTTCCCTCACCAAGCTAAGGCTGTCCAGCCTCCTCCCCTGCTCTTGATCTCCGCTCCAGCTCATCCTATCTATCCATCCTGCAAGCACAGTGCCTCTATCTGTAAAGCAAGGGAAGCCTCAGACCAACTCACAAATTGCCAGTGTGGAGTCAACAGCACCCAGGGCTGGGCCAGGAGAGTCCCTTCAGCCCAGACAGTTTGAGCACAGCTTGAGCCACAACTTAATATCCTATCTTATAATTAAGAAAAAAAATTTTAAAAATCAAGAGAGGTTGGAGGGTTAGCTCAGTGATTAAGAGCACTTCCTGGAGGGGTTGGGGATTTAACTCAGTGGTAGAGCGCTTGCCTAGGAAGCGCAAGGCCCTGGGTTCGGTCCCCAGCTCCGAAAAAAAGAACCAAAAAAAAAAAAAAAAGAAAGAAAGAGTTGGAAGGGAGTTGGGGATTTAGCCCAGTGGTAGAGCGCTTGCCTAGAAAGCGCAAGGCCCTGGGTTCGGTCCCCAGCTCCAAAAAAAAAAAAAAAAAAAAAAAAAAGGGCTGGAGAGATGGCTCAGCGGTTAAGAGCACCCAACTGCTCTTCCAGAGGTCATGAGTTCAGTTCCCAGCAACCACATGGTGGCTCACAACCATCTGTAAGGAGATCCGATGCCCTCTTCTGGTGTGTCTGAAGACAGCTACAATGTACTTATATATAATAAATAAAATAAATCTTTAAAAAAAAAAAAAAAAGCACTTCCTGCTCTTGCAGTAGATCCAGGTTCAATTTCTAGGAATCACATAGTGGCTCAAAACCATCCATGACTCCAATTCCAGAGATCCAATGCCACCTTCTGATCTCTCCAGCACCAAGCATGTGGTACACTTTTAGCCTTAGGCTTTTTCAGAGAGTCTTTATCCTGTAGTCTAGGCTGGTTGTCAGTTCTGATCTTCTTGCCTCCCAGGGCTATAAAACTCCCTTTATTACCACGTGCTTTTGGGATACTTGTCTCTTTGCACCCTAGGACACTCCAGCAGAGAAGGTGAGTGGTGCTCAACTGTTCTTGCAAAAAATAAAATAGGGCTGGAGAGATGGCTCAACTCTTTAAGAGTACTTGCTGTTCTTCCAGCGGACCCCAGGTCAATTTCCAGCACCTAAATGTCAGTTGAGGGGCTGGAGAAATGGCTCAGTGGTTAAGAGCACCAGCTGCTCTTCTTCCAGAGGTCCTGAGTTCAATTCCCAGCAACCACATGGTGGCTCACAACCATCTGTAATGGAATCTAGAGCCCTCTTCTGGTGTATCTGAAGATAGTAACAGTGTACTCATATACATAAAAAGAAATAAATCTTTTTTTTTTTTTTTTTTTTGGTTCTTTTTTTCGGAGCTGGGGACCGAACCCAGGGCCTTGCGCTTCCTAGGTAAGCGCTCTACCACTGAGCTAAATCCCCAGCCCAAGAAATAAATCTTAAATAAATAAATAAATAAATAGTCAGCTGAAAACTATCTCTAGGTAATCTGATACACACTTCTAGCCTCCTCAGATACTGCATGAATATGGTACACAGACATACATGCAGGCAAAACATTCACACACATAATATAATTAGTTCTTAAATAAGGACATGTCCTTAAAAATATAAAATGGTTTAAAAAAAAAACCATGCATACCAGTAAGCAGGGTCCTGCAGGAGAAGTGTCCTCTCTCTGGGAGATAGCCTTCCTTGGATGACACGCATGACAAGCTGGTCAATGGTGTCCACCACCCTGTGATCTGCCCGCTGGGGAACTGCTGCAATATACAGAATGGATGTTGTAAAACAATGGTGAACCACAAAGACCTGGAGAACAGGACAGAGAACTGGAAGGCAGCAGAAATCCACAAGGCCAATAGCAGCTGGAACCTTAATCATAAAACACTGGTGTTGAAAAGAGGAAAGCCTGGTTGAGGAAGAAAATGTCCTGCTGAAAGATGTCCCACAGTAGCCAGAAGTAGTGAGAGTCACTGGGCTGCATAGAGCTAGGTGCAGACTCCAGAGAGGAGCTGTTAAACATGCATCCACTACCACTGTACTACACTGCCACTGCTTAAATTCTGACTGCTTCAGGATCAACCTAGAAAACATGCGTGTGAGATGCAGCTAGAGGCAGAGTTAGTGTTGTATGCCCCGTGGTACAGCTCAGGAGGTCAAGCATGAGGACTGTCTGACCCCAAGAATTCCCAAACAGCCTGGGCAATATAGTAATATTACAGGGATTGAATTTAGGTTGTCATACTAGGTGGCAAGTGCCTTTAACCCACCTTATCATGTCCTCTTTTAGTTTTTTAATTTTTATTTTATGTGTATGAGTGTTTTGTTTACATGTTTGTGTACTACTTATGGGCTTGATAAGCATGGAGGTCAGGACATTGGACAACCTGGAGTTACAGATAGTTGTGAGCTAGCATATGGGTCTTCTGAAAGTGCAGCTAGTGTTCTTAACTCTTGAATCATTTCTTCAGCATCCCTTTTGCTTTCTGAGTCAAGGTCTTACAGCATCTTGTCTCTCTTGGCCCAGGCTAGAATGACAGGCCTGTGCCATCATGCCAAGCTCAATGAGCACTGAGCATCTGTAGAAGGACAGGTGACACTAGCTGAAGCAGCTGGGCAGTCCTATGGTTGGCCACACAGCTGTGCACTCAGAGCAAAGTGTCAGAAACTTCTACTACTACCAGACAATGGAAGCCCCTGAGGGAAAAGTGGGGTCATTTACACATGATCAGTGTCATGATGTAGCAAGTATGGCAGAAACTCAGATAAGCTGAGATATCAGTCCTCTCAGCATATGGAGAAACTGAGGCAGGGAATTTAAAGCTTGAGACTAACTAGTGTAGGCTACATATCAAGAATCCCAACTTAAAAAAAAGACAAATAAGGGCTTTGTTCCAGTGGTTAGCAGTCCTTGTTGGTGCTCATGAGGACTGGAGTGCAGAGTCCATCCAGCACCCAAGCAAAAAGCCAATCTCCTCACCCAGTCAAGGGACCTAATACCCATGCTTCTGTTCTTATTACAATTAAAGATAGATGGACACACACACACACACACACACACACACACCTTTAAACCTAGCACAAAGGCAGAGGCAGGTAGATCTCTCTGCATTTGAGACTAGCCTGGTAACACAGCGAATTCCAGATCAGCCGCGGTTGCTACATAAAAGGACTCTTTAAAACAACAATACCAACAACAACATCCTCCTCCTCCTCTTCCTCCTAAAAAGAGAGGAGAGGCAGCTGCACCTTCAGGACAGTGTGTATGCTGCTGCAGTGCCTGGGCCCTGCCTGGAGAGCTGGGTAAGTCTGACCCTGTAGCCCTGCCTCCCATAGCACCCAGTGCTTGCTGTCCTCATTTCTCCTCCAGCACTTGAGGATGGGAAAGGAAATGCGTCTAGCCTGCTTCTGGAAAGAACCTTTCTTTAGAAGTAGTGTGGTCACATATCTGTATTGGGACATCTGCTACCTGGTGCAATCAGGGATCCATAAAGGGGAGGGCAGGGGCAAAAGTGACACTTCCTGGTCTAGAGGTAACTTCACAGGAGAGAAAAGATGAGTACCATGTCCTCTGAAGGTTGGGTGTGACAGCATGCTGGGATCACAGGAGAGGAGAGGGAAACCAAGCAGCTTTTCTATCCTACTTCCTGACCAGCACCAGAGCCGCCATTGACTGTTGTCTAGAAGGAATTGGATGAAAGGTGCCAATACCACCTGGAACGACTCAGCTGCTCCTCGACACCCATCAGTACCCAATCACAGCCTGCCTAGTAACCACCCCTCCCACCACCCGGGCACAGGATCCACTGGGTTTTGGAGTCCTGCTTTCTCTGCCTTCATTGACACCTAGGACAAAGTACTTCAGAACACAGAGTCCTAACTTCCAACCCATGCTGAACGGGGTCATGCATGCATTGTTCCTAGTGAAGGCCAGGCAGTTTTGTACCTCTTTCCCACATAGGTCTCTTTTTCAAAATAATCTTGAAGCTGGGGAACTGGGCTTTGTGGGTACAGCACTTGTGTAGCATGTATGAAGCCCTGGGCTCCATCCCTGGCACCTCAGAAAGTAGGGGTAGGGAAGGTAGTACACACTGTCATCTCAGAACTCAAAAGTGGAGGCAGAAAGATCAGAAGTTTGAGGCCAGCCTGGTCTACATGAGATTGTCTCAAAACAAAGGGAAAAAAAATCAAGTCCTTGAGTTAAGTCTCAACATTTAAAAAGGTGTATAAACATTCCAGAGAGAAGATGGCAGGTAACAGCACATGTTGCTTTTGCAAAGGGCCAAGTTCTATTCCCAGCACCCATGTTATGCAGCACACAAATGCCTAGAACTCCAGCTCCACGGAACCTAGTACCTTCTTCTGATCTTCATCAGTTCCTACACGTATGTAGTGTACATACTCAGGCACATGTATGTAAATAAGTAAATATTACATACAGAGAGAGGGGGGGGGGGAGGGAGAGAGAGAGAGAACATTGTTTAAAAAAAGAAACCCTTACCTTGGCTCAGAGTGCTTGCAGCCCAGGTTTGAGCTGTGGTTTTCTGTTCTCGGGGCTCTGGGGGCACAGCCCTCTTGACCTGGAGGGGATAGCCACTGGCCATGAGCCAGGCCTTCAGGTGGTCTATGTACTCCCTTCCGAACAAAGTGGAGTCCTCAAAATTTGGGAAGTAAGCTGGAGATGGGGCGATGTCTTGAAGGCCCACAGCCTCTAGGATCTTCTCCTGCCGGAAGGAAGAAGCCAAGGAGAAGGTCTGGCCTAAGAGTGCCAGAGACTTCTTGCAAAGAGAGTTGGTGGTCTCCAGGGCCACGGCCAGGTCCAGCGGGCTGGTGAGGGTCTTCATCTTGACACTCAGCTCATAGGCATTACAGGCCATGAGTAAGGGCGTAACGCCCTTCAGCAGCCGATCCTGGAGCCGCATGATATACTTGTCGAAGGGCTTGATGATCTCAAAAAAGCAGTTTTTGGTCTTCACAGCACCTTTGTCTAAAAGCATGTTTAAAAACTCATTATCAACTCGGGGCGTTTTCAGAGCAGAGTGCTTTAGAAACTTGATGGTAAAAAAGCAGAAATCTCTGTGCTCTGGCTTCAAGGAGCATTTGAAGGAGGCCAGCATCTTGGCACAGGTCTCAGTTTCCAGTTCAAACAGAGTCTGGAAGAGCTGGGAGAACTTGAGGTCATCCTTGATAGTGTGGAACCCTGCCCACTTGATGATCTCTATGCCGAACCTTGAGAACACATCTGCCTTGTCTATGGCATCAAAACCCAGCTTTCTTCTAGGGAAGCTGAGGGTCCTGAGGTCCATCCCCAAGGGAATCTTCAGAGCGGCGAACTGGATTTCATCCAGCACTGGACTTGCCCCAACAGTCACATCAGGACTTGGGGCGGCTTTCTGGATTTGGTTAGTGCCCTGAGGTTTGGAAGTAATACGACTGACAACAGGTATTTTCTTCGTGGTCATGCTTTTCAGTGTGATAAGCTTCCCAACACCCTTTGCTCCAAGCAGGCCCTGAGTGTCCCCTTTTCCTATTAGAGTGCCTTCCTGGTCAGCCATATTTAGAGACCGGCCTCTGGCCAGGACTTGCCCACTGCTTCTAGACACAGAGTCCACCTCTCCAGGATGGTCCAGGTCAAAATCCCGACTTTCTTTCTCCATCCGCCTAGAGGAGGCCAAGTCTCCTAACAAAGAGGGCCCAAAACCATATTCTTGTGACCAGGAGGATTCTTGAGAAACTGAGTGGCCCAGGTCTTGTTCCCAAGAGCCACGGAGCGCAAGTTTCCAGTCCTGAGAAGGAAAATGTCCCAGATTCCGATGGCCAAAACTCTGGTCCCGGGAGTCAGTATGGGCTGGTTCCAGATCCCGGCCACATTCTTTTCGAAGATAGCTGTCCTCGCCAACTGACTGGTTGCTAGATCTGAAGGAGGGTCCCACAAACATGTCACCTCTCAGACCCTCTCTTCCCAGGTCTAGTGAGTACACTGCAGATCCGCTGACAGAGCACCTGCTGTCACCATGGATGTCCTCATAGACATCTGCTCTGGCTCTGGAGCCTGTCCGTAAGAGATCTGAAATAGATGGCCACAGACAGACAGAAGGCACTTTACAACATGGACTGCAAGGGAATGGCCCGCACTCTAGACAAGTAAACAGTTTGCTCTAACATTGTTTAAATTAAGTAGAGAGGCATCAGGATGGCTTAGTGCTTGCCATGCAAGTGTAAGGACTTGAGATCAAATCCCCAGAACCCACAGTAAAAACGAAGCAGGCATGGCTGCCTGTAATGTCCCATTCTCAGGAAGTAGAGATAAGGAATTCCTGAGGCAAACTGGCCAGCCACAGTGGCCAAAATTGGTGACTCCAAGTTCAGGAGGAGCCACAGCTTCAATAGATAAAGTGGAAAATGCCTGGGGAATGACTGCACACACCGAGGACACAGGTGTACACACACACACACACACACACACACACACACACACACACACACACCATAAGGAAAATGCCTATAGTGCCCCTCCCCCCTCCAGCTCTCCACTGGCTAGTCTGCACTGACCCACTGAGAACTGCAGCCATGCATTCAACCAAGCCAGAGTAAAAATACATGGGAAACTTGCACCTGCACTCACAGGATGGCCTTTCCCAGCGTTCCCCCTATACAACAGCAGGGAGCACTGCTGCCCACAGTTCTTGGCTGTACTTGGGAAGATTCAAAACACATGGAAGATGAGTGCCTCTTTGCTATGCAGATACCACCATGCCATTACATATGAAGAGGAAGCTGCTGCTGCTGCTGCTGCTGCTGCTGCTGCTTCTTCTTCTTCTTCTTCTTCTTCTTCTTCTTCTTCTTCTTCTTCTTCTTCTTCTTCTTCTTCTTCTTCTTCTTCATCTGAGGAAGCTGCTTCTTCTTCTTCTTCTTCTTCTTCTTCTTCTTCTTCTTCTTCTTCTTCTTCTTCTTCTTCTTCTTCTTCTTCTTCTTCTTCTTCTCCCTCTCCCTCTCCCTCTCCCTCTCCCTCTCCCTCTCCCTCTCCTTCTCCTTCTCCTTCTTCTTTCAAACAAAATAGTTTTATTTTCAGGTTTTGAAGTGTGTCACTTCCAAACTTTTCAGAAGTATTGCTGCCTGGATTTCATCGGCACTGGTTAAGTACCTTGTTGTGGTAGCCACATAGTTTCTCAAACCTGAACACTTTCAGAGTGAATGAGGCACTGTGTCTGAGATTTCCAAGATAAACAATTGGCATAACTGGTTTCTGATGGAGTGGGAAGTAGGCTCCTGACTTCGGTAATAGCAGTAATAGGCAGCTCACTCATCTTAAGCAGTAGGGAAAGCTCAAAGTGAGCCATCCTATACAAAACTGCCACACCGAGACTGTTGAGTTGGAACATGAATGGGCATTCCTAAGATATTTCCATAACCAATTTTTTACTTCATAATTTAAAAGCATATTTACTTTGTTTATACAGAGCCACAGTCTAGTAAAGGCATATGCAGTTATGTAATGAAAGACTTTGTATTTACATCAAGTTCTGACTATACACAAGGTAAGAGGAGGCATGTGGAAAAATGAGGTCAGAAACAAGCTTTATTTACACAGGGATAATAAAGATATCAACTCGAATATTCAATAATTTAGCTTTGGGTTGGCTACAAGTTCATGCCGCACAAATCCTGTTTTATAGTAGTTTAAGACTACACTTGGTATTTTCCCTTGGTTCTGTTATTCTTGAAACTTGCAAAGATTTAAAATACTGTAGAGCTTGTTGAACAGCAACATAAATGAGATGATGTATTCGGAGGTCAGTCTCTCACAAAAAAGACATTATATCCAAGTTCTGTTAGGGCGCCAGCCAGTAAGGCCCATAAAGGAATGAAGACGTAGGAGAGACTGATGGTAGTAAACTGTTCCAGTTTAGCACACAGTGCGAGGCAGAAGGCTAACTTCAGTAACATTGTGATGAGGTACCAAGGCTTTTTTTTTTTAATATTGTGTGATCCATGTCGGGGGTCAAAGCCAGACTTACACCGTCCAGCCATTTTTACAATCAGCATGACAAGAAGGATAGTGTCAAATATCCAGACTGGAATAAATATGAGGAACCAGTTCCAGGGTGCCTTCTCATCCAGTTCCAACACCAACATGATGAAGAAGAGCAGTGTGAAAAGCCAGGCGAGCAGTACTCTCTGGGCCAAGGACATTCTCATTTAAACGGGTTAAAGAGGCTGTTTCAGGGATGAAGTAAGGGAGATACACCCTGGTATCGAGGCTGGCGGAAGGGCCGAGAGAGCAGCGAAGGTCGGGAAATACGCCAATTTGGATCCTAGTCCTCTTCCACACTTTCCCCCTGATTAAATTCTTAGGCTCTCACATAATAATTAATGATAAGACATAGTTTCGTCTCTCCAAACCACCACCAGGAAGCATCTTCTAAGTTTGCACTATATAGGGGCTAGAAACCCATGTGTGGGGCAATGGATTGGGCCACCAGACAGAAGAACCTGTAAAGTAGTAGCAAAGTTCAGAACCCTGATAAAACTATAATTGAGAATGGCAGGAGTCCAAACTAGCTCCTGGCCAGATTCCTGTCCTGGAGGATGTGACCACAATAAGAGGACTGTGACAAACTGTCATGTAGCATAGAGCCTAGAGTTCTCCATGCTAATAAGGTATCCAAGGGCCCCCGAGTTTTACCCAATGAACTTCCCTTCCCAGGCATCCCTTCCTGCAAAAGGTATTTTTTTAAAAAGAGAAATCTTTTTTAAAAAAAAAATTATTTACAGGGGTTGGGGATTTAGCTCAGTGGTAGAGCGCTTGCCTAGCAAGTGCAAGGCCCTGGGTTCGGTCCCCAGCTCCGAAAAAAAAAAAAAAAAAAAAAGAAAAAGAAAAAAGAAAAAAATGTATTTACTTATTTAATGTATATGAGTACAGCATAGCTGTTTTCAGACACTCCAGAAGAGGGCATCAGATCCCATTACATGTGAGCCACCATGTGGTTGCTGGGAATTGAAATCAGGACCTCTGGAAGAGCAGCCAGTGCTCTTAACCACTGAGCCATCTCTCCAGTCCTGCAAAAGGAATTTTTGTTTTGTTTTGTTTTGTTTTTTTGATATTTCTTATTACCTCACAGTCTGAGGTCTCTGGGTTTTTTTTTTTTTGTTTGTTTGTTTTTTTAAATATGGAACGCTTCACAAATTTGCGTGTCATCCTTGCACAGGGGCCATGCTAATCTTCTCTGTATTGTTCCAATTTTAGTATATGTGCTGCCGAAGCGAGCACTGCAAAAGGAATTTTATCTAGGTCCACCCTGAGTAAGTCATATGCATCCCCCACAGCATGGGCTCATCCCAGGTCTTCAGGGCCTCATTCTCAACTTGTCACGGTTCCCAGCAATATCTGGGTACACAGGAGTATGGGAGCCCCTGTTCACAACTCTTTTGGGGTTCCCAGAGGCATCTGGGTACACAGAAGGTTGAGAACTACACCCATGTCTTATGGGCACCAAGGACATGTCTGCAAGCACCAGGCTTGTGCTTACCTGGTGCCTGTTATGGCCATTGGCCAAGACAGGACAGCGGGGAACCCTTCAGGCACATATTAGCATCAGACATAGGCTCCCGAGTTCACCATCAATCTAGCTAGCTACTCTTTAGAGAAGAGACTTGGTTTATAGGCCTGGACCTTTCATCGTACCTAGCCCACTTCAGAGTTCTCACTACTTTCTCACAAGTTTTACAGAGGGTGCCACTCTCTCTGCCTCCTGCAAGACTTCCTGTCCCAAATTGCCACTGGAAGGCAGCAGCAACCTGACCCACCCCCACCACAACGTTGAACAGGCAACCACCTGATCCCTGGCCCCAAAGTGGTAGAAAGACCTGCCTGGCATTAACCCTCCTGTCTCTGGGGCTGAAGCAGAGACAGAGGCAGGCAGGGGTAGAAGTCACACTAAGTAAGGCTGTGGTGGAGGAGAGTGAAGTGTCACCCAGGGATAGGGTAAGGGTGAGCAGATATTGCTGCAGTCTCTCCTGCACACAGAAAGAAACACTGCAAGAAGCTGCCCCAGAAGCTGTCCGTCGTGGCAGCAGGCCCCAGGCATCTTTCTTGCACTTGGATTTTAAAACAAAATCTACAACAAAGTAAAAAAAAGAAAAAAAAAAATCTGACAAAAAGGTACTGGTAACAAACACCTGGAAGGCCAACATTGAGGAGATGAGGGGAGATAGGACTGAGTTTCAAGGCTAGCCTGGACAAGCAAAACCTGTATTCCATCTTAAGACCCACATTAACATATCAGCACAAGTCTGTAACCCCAGTGGTGGGAAGGCAGAGACTGGAAATCTCAGGGCCCACTGGTTAGCCAATCAGCCACATCAGCAAGCTCCCAGTATCCAAAACACAAGGTGGGGCTGAGATGGCTCAGTGGTAAGAGCATTTGTTGCTTTTCCAGAGGACCTGGGCTCCGTTCCCCAAATTACACAGCCTCAAGTCTGTAACTTCAGCCAAGAGAGCTGATGCTCTCTTCTGGCACCTTCACTCAGGTACACACACCCACGCAAACACATAACTTAAAAATAAAAGACATCTTTAAAAAGCAAAACAAAGTGGTGGATGATTGAGGAAGATACCAAATGTTACCCTGGGCATCCCCACATGAATGCACATAAATAAGAACACGCGCACACCTTCCCCCTCCCCAGTAAAAAAAGAGCAAGAAAGGGAACACGTTACTAGGTAGTCAAGTAATTGAAGAAAACACAAAAATCCACACTCCTGGGCAAATACAAGTTCCTGTCTTCAGTAAGCTCTTACTGAAGTGTACACATTAGGCACTGCCATTACTGAAGGGAAGGATGGCTCAGTGGCAGAGCTCTTATCTAGTAGATATCTGGTCCTGAGTTCACCCTGAGCTCAGAAAAAGAACACCCTCCACCCCACCCCCATGCATATACATACACTGGCAGAAGGTGGGTGCCAAGCAGGGCAATCCAATAAGCAGGAATACAGAGGGAAATATCATCCTAAGACACTCTCATCATGTGCGAAGGGACAGTAGCTGGTGTTAAAGGGGTGGGGCCAGACATGAAGTTCCACCAGCAAGAAACAAACGGAAATCACCTTGGGTCCTAACTGTGGTCTTGGTGCAGTCAAGGTAGCAGAGTTAAGAGGCAAGAACAGAGCCAGGTAGTGATGGCCTGATGGCTTTAATCCCCAGCTTGGCAAAGGGAGGCAGGAGAATCTCTGAGTTTCAGACCGGTCTGCTCTACAGAGTGAGTTCTGGGACAGCCAGGGCTACATAGGGAAACCCTGTCTCAGAAGCCAAAAACAAACAAACAAAACAAAACAAAATTTAAAAAGAGGAATCGTGGCTGCACCAGGCATTTTCTATGCCAGGTTTACAGAAAAGAGAAATGTCCAGGATAGAGCAGAAGCCTAAAAAAGGATGACTAGGGGCTGGGGATTTAGCTCAGTGGTAGAGCGCTTACCTAGGAATCGCAAGGCCCTGGGTTCGGTCCCCAGCTCCGAAAAAAAAAAAAAAAAAAAGGATGACTAACACCCATACAGCGTTGTTCCAACACCACGCGGCACCCTGTAAGGCTTATTGTTTCTCTGCCAATCAGTTTTTCCTTTCTCTTTCTTTTTGAGGCAGGGCCTTGATATATACCCCAAACTGGCCTCAAACCCACAGGGACCATCCTGCCTCAGGCTCCTTACTATGTATGTATCACAACACAAGCCCTCACTAGTCTTCTTGAGGAAATTAAGATGTGATGTGTTGAGAGAGGCACAGTCGGTAAAAATGCTTGCTGTGCAAGCAAGAGGACCTAAGTTCAAATTCCTACCACCCACAAAAGGGTCAGCCATGACTGTGCAAGCTGCAGCCATAGCACTTAAGGTTAGAGTCAGGTAGATACTAGGGGCTCACTGGCCAGCCAGTCTAGCCGAAATAAATGGTGAGCTTCAGGTTCATTGAGTCATCTTGTGTCTCCCTCTGCCCCCACCACACATACACACCCACACCCTAAAACAAGAACAAAAAACAGATTAACCAGGCTTTTAATCCCATAGCAAGCTCCATGTCAATTAGAACTACATGAAGCAGTGTTTTTGAACCTGTGGGTCATGACCTCTTTCAGAGGAGTCCCCAAAGACCCATCAGGCACTTCAGTATCGTGGCATGTTCAACCTTTTGATATAGGTTGTAATCTATAAAGTTTACACAGGAAAACTAAATCAAGCTAAAAAAAAACTTTTAAACAACAAATCTTTCAGTAAGTTATAGTTTTGTACAGGCTACCTCCATAGCAAACCACAAGCTGTGGTTTAGAACTAAGAACTAAGATTTCAGTACAGCCACTTTGCTGGAGCCCAGGCAGTGTCTTTTTTTTTTTTTTTTTTTTTCGGAGCTGGGGACCGAACCCAGGGCCTTGCGCTTCCTAGGTAAGCGCTCTGCCACTGAGCTAAATCCCCAGCCCAGGCAGTGTCTTAAAAAGGGGGGCAGCCATTCAGGCATGATGGCACATGCCTTTAACTCCAGTACTTGGGAGGCAGAGACAGAGGCAGAAGGACATCTGTGAGTTCGAAGCTAGCCTGCTCTACAAAGTGAGTCGAGTCCAGGACACCCAGCTCTGGTTACACTGAGAAACACTGTCTTAAAAAGGGGGATGGTGGTTGGGGATTTAGCTCAGTGGTAGAGCGCTTGCCTAGCAAGCACAAGGCCCTGGGTTCAGTCCCCAGCTCTGAAAAAGAGAAAAGAAAAAAAAAAGGGGGTGATGATGGAGGACAGCTGTTGAGATGTCTCAGTGGGTAAAGGCCCTTGCCACAAGCCTGACTGATAACTGGGTTCAATCTCTGGAACCCACATGGTGGAAGGAGAGAACCAACTTCTGCAGTGTCCTCTGCCCTCTGCTTTAGGTGGTGTGCACACATATACACACAAAGGAACCCATTTGTAGAAGCTGGGGTATAGTCAGTGGCAGAATATGTGCTTTAGCACAAGTAAGGCCATGCTCAAATTCTTTAGTGAGGATGATGTTTGGCTGACATACTCTACTTACTGACAACAGTACCTTCTGCATACTTAGCTGGCAAGTGGGCCACAAGAAAATACGATCTCCTCTTGACAAATCCCGCAAGGATCTCCTCACAGCAGCTCAGCTTGTACCCAATGAATGAGAGTCCACAGAGCTCCTCCTGCACAGGCCAAACATCTTAACTTACCTTGAGCTTTAAGATGGAGAGCTTCACCAACAGCCTCGGAATCCCCGTACCGTTTAGATTTATCCTGTAGAACGGTGTCCAAAGATTCCTGTGCCATCCGCCTTGCTGCCATGTTTCTCTCTCCTATAGTGAGAGAAGTCACACTAATCAAGACAGCTTGCCTCAGGTCAAAAGTCACCACCCACACCAGAGAACTGGAAGATGATCCTAGAAGAGTCTTTGGGAAGGGTGTGACCGCTCTGACTCACAGTTTAGAGAAGGGTTTCCCAGAGCTCATTTCACCTCTGAAAATTCTCTGGATGAGTGAGTGGCATCTCACACGAGGACAATAAGCTAGCAACTGGATTCTCTGGGCTAGTCTCAGAGCAAGATCTCTTTTGCTTCTTTCAACAACCCACCCAAGAGCTGAGTCCCTAAAGCACAGAAGGAGCTGGGTGTGGTGCTGCAGGCAGTGATTCCAGCTGAGGCAATGGGATTTCCAGTTCGAGGCCAGCCACGAGACTATAGTGAGAACTTACAAAAGGGGCTGAGGGACTGGAGAGGTGCTCAGTGGTTACGAGTGCTTGTTGCTCTTGCAGAGAGCCCCAATTCTGTCCCCAGCATCCACACTGGGCAACTATCACAAAGTCTTAAAAGGGGAATGGGGGCTGAACTGGCTCAGTAAGGGGCCAAACAAGACAGCCTGCATCCAATCTGGCCAAGCTATCTTCTGACTTCTACCCATGTGCCCATGTACCCAGAAATACACAAAATTAAGCAGAAAAACAAAGCTGGGCATGAAGACACATGTGCCTGTAATCTCTGATGAAGATAAAGAACAAGGAAGATCACTGAATATCAGTGACCAGATATCACTTTTTGGTCTTTTCTCCCCCCACCCCATACAGGATAAGACCTAGTGGTACAAGCATGTAATCCCAGCTATTTAAGGGGCTGAGCAATAGCACTGCAAGTTTAAAGCCTGTGGGCTACCTAGTATATTCCAGCCTAGGTTACATAGCAAGACCCAGTTTTCTGTGTGCATGAGGGTTTTGTTTTGTTGTTGTTTGGATTTTTGCAACTACATGAGAGTAGTCTACACTGGCACAGGTACTAAACCTCTGATCCTCCTGCTTTTGCCTTCCAAGTACTAGAATTGCCAGTGTGTACTGCCACGTTCTGGAGACCCAGTCTTTTTCATTTTATTTATTTTTACTATTTTTTGATGTTTTGGTAGCATGGTCAAGTAGGAGGGATTCCAAATATGATCTACCCACACATCTCTGGTTGGCCTCAAAACTTTGTGTGTGGGTATATACACACACACCCCAAGGTTGGCATTGAAAGTGTAATCCACCCTATCTCTGCCTCCTGGGCACTGGGATTACAGAGGTGAAATATCATACTCCGTTTGAGACCAAAAAAAAAAAAAAAAAAAAAAAAAAGAGGTTGACACAGGAGAAAAAGCAGACTTGGAGAAGTGAACCACCGAGTCAGGCATCCTAGTCTTGAGCCTGACCAGCAGGGCATTCATTGTGAGAGCACTTTATGTAGGAAAAAATTAGGTAGCATTTATATCAGTGACAGCCTGCCTGCCTTACGACACTTCAAGAGGCAAACCTCCCTTCTGGTCATTTATATAACCATCACCCCGTTTCCCTACGCCCTGGGAAAGCTGTAGGGCGCCCCTGTTCTCTCTGTCATTTAACAGCAGGGTCTCCTCCGGGTCAGCTAGTCCTGAAATCTAATCAAGGTACCTAATCGTCTGCACCTCCGTTTCCCCGTATATGGGACTGACAGCCACGGAGCCTGTGGAGGCCCGAAGCCCGCTCGCCGTTACGCCCAGCTCGCCCGGCCGAGTGCGGGCTCAAGCGTAATGAATGGACCCGCGAGACCGGCCGGAGGAGCGCGCTCGCCTCAGGGATACTCAGAGTCCTTCCCGCCCCGGGCCCGCCCTCCCAGGTCGCCAGGGCCCGGGCCTCACCCTAAGCCTGCCGCGCGCGGTGCCGCCCCCGCCGTCGCCGCCTCAGCCTCCTAATCCACCGCCTAGCGAGGCGGGGAGATGCAAATGAGCCAACGGTTTCCGCAGCGCCCCGTCGCGCAGGCGCAAGCCGCTGCCTTGCCTTGGTGCGCAGGCGCTGGCTGCCACCGCCTAGGTCCTCATACGCAAGCGTCGAAAGTAGCCATGTTGGCTCTTTCACGCAGGCGCGTTGCTGAATTCTCAGGGCAGATTATACCTAGGTGAAAACTATCTCTTTTAAGGGGAAGCGACACCTAGAAGGAGCATTGAGAAGACTGCAAGGGTTTCAGGCCCACACGTACTCTGTGTCTCCCTTTGCTTTACCTGTGCTTGCGGTCGCCCTCGTTGCCCCGGGAAGGAGCCTTTCAGCTGAAGGAGGGACGCCGAGCCGAGGCGACGCCTCTGCGCTTGCGCGTGTACAGTGGCCGGAAGGAGCCAAAGTAAAGTCAAGTCTCCGGTGACAGCTGCGAGCCCCACCCTTTCCCCACGTGGCTGCGTAGACCTGGTGAGGAGCACCGGCCGCCTGTGCCTGTGGCTGGCGCCGAGGGGGAGTGGGCGCCGTGGGGTCGGGGTGGTGGTGTCTGCACGACTCTCGGACTTGGTTTGAGGGAAGGAGAGGTTCGTACCAAAGATACTTCGGAACCAAATGCTTCGCCTCTCTGGGGTGCAGGTTCTTTCATTCATTTTATTCATTCATGCTGCAACGGTGTACTGAGCACCTGCTACGTGTTCAGCTGCATTTTAGGCAGTAGAGCCTGGAGTACAGGAGGTTCAAGACTGTGTAGCTCTGGGTTCAGGGGACGAAGGTGTTGCTGTTCATATATAGTAGTGATGGAGCGGGCGTGGTTGCTTGACTTGTCATGAGTGCCTTAGGAAGACAGAGGCAGAAGTATTGATGAGTTCTAGACCTGCCTCGGCTACGTAGTCAGCCCATATTTCAGAATAAAAACAACCAAAAGCAAGAACAGGCGTTGTGGTGCACTCAAGAAGCGGAGTCAGGAGGATTGTTGCTGCGAGTTTCATACCAAACCCGACGCTGCCTCAAAAAACAACAGATAAGTCAGCGGAGTTGTTTGGGGACTCGAAGACCAGGAGTTCAAGGACAGTCAGGTCTACCTGAGGCCTTAACTTACAAAAAAAAAAAAAAAAGAGGGGATTATTTCATGGAAGAGTCGAGCTGCTTGAACCAGACTGGTTTTGTTTACTTGAGGGGCGGGGCGGAGGTGTCAGGAGGGTCTCATTTACTAGACTAGATCAGGCTGGCCCAGAACTCACAGAGATCTACCATTTCTGCCTCCATTGTTCTGGGATTAGTGTGTTTTGTTTTGTTGTTTTTCAAGGAGACAGAGTTTGTTTCTCTGTGTTGCCCTGGCTGCCCTGGAACTCCGATTCAGAGGTTAGCCTACCTCTGCTTCACTCATGCTTTAATAAGTATTATTATTAATAAATTATTTGTTATTGTTATTTAACATATTTGTTATTGTTATTGTGCATTCACATGTGTGCACAAGTTATGAACTACCAGATGTGTGTGTGGGAAACTGAACTCAGTTCTAATGATAGAGCAGCACACCCTCTCCTTCTGAGCTTTCTCCCTAGCACCTCAACCTCCACACTTTTCTTCTACACAGGGTCTCACTCTGTAGCCCAGGCTGGCTTGGGACTGGAGATCACAGGCTTGTACCATAAAGCCCAGCTAACCAGAGTATGGCTTTTTTTTTTTGTTCTTTTTTTCGGAGCTGGGGACCGAACCCAGGGCCTTGCGCTTCCTAGGCAAGTGCTCTACCACTGAGCTAAATCCCCAACCCCCCAGAGTATGGGTTTTTAAATTTGATTTTTATCCATTTATTTACTGTATATGTGTGTCCTGTATAAGTGTGTGTGTGTGTGTGTGTGTGTGTGTGTGTGTGTGTGTGTGAGTGATATGTACCGTGGCCCTCATGTAGAGATAGATCAGAGGACTTACAGGAGTCAGTTCTCTTCTATGGCTTTGTGAGCCTCAGGGATGGAATTTTTGTTTTTGTTTTCTGAGACAATCTCTTGGACCTTTGAATTCCCCATCCCTGACCTGAAGACTTCTGGGGTTGAGATGAAAGTTGTATACCACCACATCTGATTCGTGATTTTAGAGTGGATGGGCAAATATGAAGTGTTCTAAAGAACATCATCAGAAAGAGTACTCAGGCCAGTAAGATGGCTCAGCAGGTTAAGGTGCTTTCTGCCAAGCCTGAGGATGTGAGTTCAACCCCCAAGATCTCCATGTTGAAGAGAACTACAAACTGTTCTCTGACCTCTGCCTGTGACACAGCAAATGCAAGCCAACACTTACAAGTGGATAAAATGCAGTTTTGTTTTGTTTTTTAAAGATTTATTTATATAAGTACACTGTAGCTGTCTTCAGACACACCAGAAGAGGGCATCAGATCCCATTACAGATGGCTGTGAGCCACCATGTGGTTGCTGGGAATTGAACTCAAGACCTCTGGAAGAGCAGTCAGTGCTTTTTGCTTTTTTTTTTTTTTTTTTTTTTTTTTTGTGGTTCTTTTTTTCGGAGCTGGGGACCGAACCCAGGGCCTTGCGCTTCCTAGGTAAGCACTCTACCACTGAGCTAAATCCCCAGCCCCCAGTCAGTGCTCTTAACCACTGAGCCATCTCTCCAGCCCTAAAATGCAGTTTTTAAAAAAATTAAATAAAATAGGTTGTAAAACCGAGTCAGGCTTGGTGGGGAACTTGTTAGCATGCGTAAGACTCTGGGCACCATCCCCACACTGCCAAGTAACCCTGTCATCTATTGTATTCTGTTTATTCCTTAGTGTTTACTCAAATGCTACCTTTCCCCCTCATCTCGGTGGATTGCTTATTGAGACCAATTCACTGCTTATTGAGACCAATTCCCGTAGCTTGGGTTTATTTGTTTGTTTGCCTTTGTCCTGTTTGTTAGGGTCTCACTGTGTAGCTTTGCCTGGGTTAGAACTCTGTATGTGGATGACACTGGCCTTGAACTCCCAGATATCCACCTGCCTCTGCTCCCCAAGTGCTAGGATGGCTGGCCTGAGCTCTTCAGTGGGTAGGTCAGGTATAGGTGAGAAGAGCATTCTCATAGTTGCTCTGGCCCTGGTAGACAGTCCCCTGAGTGCCCATTCTTCTTTCTTTTCTTCTTTTTTTTTTTCTTTTTTTTTTTTTTTCTTTTCTTTTTTTCAGAGCTGGGGACCAAACCCAGGGCCTTGCACTTGCTAGGCAAGCGCTCTACCACTGAGCTAAATCCCTAACCCCTCCATTCTTCTTCCTTTTCTTTTATGTTTTATTCATCTTACATTTATGGGCATGCAAATGCCATAGCCTGCATAGCCAAAGTCAGAAGACAATTTTCAGGAGCCCATTCTCTACCGTGTTCGATATTACGACAGAGACTGGGTAGCAAGGTCTTTACCCACAGAGCTATCTCACCAGCTGGCCTTTTGCTTTATCTCTCTGGCTTTTTGAGACGATCTCTCACTATCTGGCTTCCTCCTGGCCAAGAGACTTCTGTCTCTGCCCTCCCTAGACTGGGATTCCTGAGGTAGCAGACTCCTGGTTGCCTGCTGTCCCTCTGACCAAATATTCCTTTCTACTCAACAGGCAGCCATGGCTTCCAAGCGCATCACCCAGGAAACCTTTGATGCTGCAGTGAGGGAGAACATTGAGGAGTTTGAGATGGGCGCTGAGGAGGCCATTCGAGAGGCTGTGGAGCAGTTTGAATCGCAAGGTAGGCAGTGGCTTAGTACTGGCTCTTAGAGGCTGGAGTAACACGAGGCCACAGCCCTCAGCCTAACACAGTAGTGAGGTGCGGCCGACCTCGGCCCTGCTGCCTGTCTCTACCTTGTCACCAGCATCCCACTTTGCCTCACAAGAAAGGGCTGGCAGTCCTCAGCCACAGAGCCACATGGCATGTGCCATGTCTAGGTCCTGAGTGTCATGGAGGACAGTGGGTGGTAGGGCTGCTGAATGGTGGTGGTGGCAATGGTAAGGTTTGGAGACCATGAGCCACTGGGCAGGGGGTAGAGGCTCAAGATGAGAGCCAGGGTGCTAGGTAGCAGCAAACCCATTCCCTCCTGTCTCGCTCTCCGTGCGACCAGTAAAGTCAGCCAGAAGGGAAGAGAGAGAAGTCCTGCCTCCAGGACACACAAATGGGTGTCCTAGTGGACAATCAGGTAACACTGAGGACATGACTGGAGAGGCCGCCCACTTGCTAAAATACTTGTTGAGTTTGCCTTGAGTTTGTTCCAGAACGCACATAAAAAGCCAGCCATAATGAGATGTGTTTGATTTGGGGGAAGTGTGCAGGTCTTTTTGTGGTTTTTGAAGACAGGGTTTCTCTGTGTGGCTCTGGCTGTCCTGGAACTTTTTCTGTAGACCAGGCTAGCCTGAAACTCAGAGATCTACCTGCCTCTGCCTCCTGAGTGCTGGGGTCAAAGGTGTGCACCACCACTGCCAGGTGTCTGCGTTAGGATCTCTATTGCTGTGATGAGTCACCATGAGCAAAAAGCAATTGGGGAGGAAAGAGTTTGTTCGCCTTACACTTCCATATTGCAGTTCATCACTGAGGGAAGTCAGGACAGGAACCCTGAGGCAGGAGCTGATGCAGAAGCCATGGACAGGTGCTGCTCAGCCTGCTTTCTTATAGAACCCAGGACCACTAGCCCAGGGATGATGCCAACCACAATTGGCTGGGCCCTCCCCCATCAATCACTGATCAGAAAACACCTTACAGCTGGATCTCATAGAGGCATTTCCTCAACTGAGGCTCCTTCCTCTCTGATGACTCTAACTTTTGTCAGGTTGACATACAACCAGCCAGTACACAGGCAGTAGAGTATGTCTGTAATCCTAGCACTGAGGTGGACACAGATAGATTGTTGGGGTTTGTTAATCAACTAGTTTAGTCTAGTTAGTGAGTCTCAGGTTCCAGTGAGGTCCTGAGGAGCCATCTGTGACTTTGAGTCTGGGCCTCCATTACCCCTACACACAAATCTCTCCCCCATAACCACCCACACGCTTCAACACATTCACACACAAACACACACATAGTGTCCAACAAGGCACAGCCCAGTGGCAAAGACCTGTGACTGCCAACTCTTCCTCATCCTGGTTACTGGGTTTGTTTGTTTGTTTGTTTGTTTCAAGACTGGTTCATATAGCCTAGGCTAACCTCTTTACTCATTATGTAACTAAGGCTAGCTTGAATACTGATCTTTCTGCCTCTGTTTCCCAATGTTGGGATAATAAGTGTTCATCAACACTACCTGCTGATCCCAGGATTTGGGAAGCTGAGGTAGGAAGATTACTGTGAATTGGAGATCAGTGTGGGCTCCAAAGCAAGACTACCTGAAAAAACACCTTAACCACACTCTGGTCATCTCAGTATTTGGCAGATATAAGAAGGTGGAGCTCTATAAGTTCGAGGTAGCTTGGGCTACATAGTAAATTCAAGGCCAGCCTGGTCTACATAGACTCTGTCTCAAAAACAAACAAAAATTTCTCTAAAACACACACACACACAACACACACACACACACGCATGAAATACCTACCACAGGAGGGGATGCCTTTGAGGCCTCAGGAGGCAGGATACAAATGGGACTGGTAGGGCTGTGAGTTCCAAGGGAAAGACTCTGTGGGGACCCCTCCATCTGTCTGCCAGGTAAGAGCTGCTACCTCACTAACCAGAGACAGCAGGTATGGCATGACCTTTCTTGCAGCCTGTGGTTAGGTAGTACTGGGAAAAACCCCAGAAGGAAGGCCTCCAGCAGGGACCTCCTGACCTGGGGGACTTGAGAAAGGATAGCTGTCACTTGACCCCAGCACTCGTCCCATCTTCCTCTCTGCAGGGGTTGATCTGAGCAACATTGTGAAGACAGTACCGAAAGTATCCTTGGATGGCCTCCAGGAGCCCACACATGATGTCCTACAGGTAGGAGCCATGGTCTCCCAATCACGGTGGAACAATCTAGGGGGGGGAGGCGGGGGGGGGGGGCAGGGGGGCAGGGGGCGGGTCTCTTCCCCATGTTCCTTATGGCAGAAATCAGTATTTGAATGTCAGTAGTCTGTCCATCTTGTGATCAGTAGAAGTCTATAGCCATGTTTCCCAAGTCCATGTGAGGGCAGCCCAGCCTCTGGGGACAGCTGAGCCACTTGGAGGACATGTCTGAGACATACAAGTACCTACATGATCTCACTGCCCAAGTGAGACAAGGACACACATATGTCAAGAGCCTCTGACCCCGCTTGATGTGGGTTCTGAGGATCTAAACAAGTCTGTGCACCCAGCCACCTCCCCTCCCAGGCCTTGACTTTTATAGAAACAATGACACATGCCTTTAATATATGCCCCACCCCACCCTTTCAGGAGGGGTATTGAACCCAGGCTAGCAAGGGCCACATAATATGATCCTGTTTGAACAGCATCAGGGTTCTTATTGGGGGCACATATAGAGGCCAGAGAACAGCTTTCAGGAATCTGTTGTATCCCCCACCCCCTTTGTAGGTCTCAGGGATTGAACCTAGGTCATTAGGCTTGTGTAGGAAGTACTGTACCCGGAGCCACCTCCCTGGCCCCTTGGCTTTTTTTTTTCTTTTAAAGATTTATGTATTTTATGTATATAAGTACACTGTAATTGTCTTCAGACACACCGGAAGGGGCATTGTAGCAGTAAATATTAAAAGAGAATCTACCAACCCAAGCTAGTGCCGACTCCGGTGGGCCGCATGGCATCTGAAGGATATCTTCATCTCAGTCAGCAAAGCATCACAACCAGACTTGCTAAGCTTCCATTTTCCATCCCAAGCTGGTGCCGCCTACTCTCTGGGCCCTGCAGCAACAGCCCTCTTGCGACTCTCTGCTGTAAACTCTGTTCACATTTCCAGCATCCGCGCCCTGTGGTTACAGTCACAACTACCAGTAACCCGTTAAGATCAAAATTCAATAAGCTTGTAATTTATCAATCAGATTTATATCAGTGAATTCTCACTCCACAAACCGTCCACACAATAAACTCTAGACCGATTAGCAATGATATAAACTGCCCACCTAGATAAGACAAATTATCTTGTAATAATCCATCCTTTATAAGATTTTCATAGCTACCTATAGCCATTTAAGGCCACACAGATCTGAGTCCTTCTCTATGTCCATCTTGGTTCTTCTCCTCCTTCTCCTCTTTCCCTTCTCCAAAACTCTGTGCCTGCCTTATTTTTTCACTGCCCAATCACAGGCCTAGCCTTATCTTGTGCCTGCCTTCACCTGCATAAAGACATCAACTACATCAGATCCCATTACAGATGGTTGTGAGCCACCGTGTGGTTGCTAGCATTTGAACTCAGGACCTCTGGAAGAGCAGTCAGTGCTCTTAACCACTGAGCTGTCTCTCCAGCCCGCCCCTTGGCTTCTTTAATGTTCCATTCCATTGTCACATGGTCTGCCAGCTTCCTGAGGCTGGTTTGGGAAAGGCTGGATGACAGATGTTTTTGCCTGTTTTGGTAGCTGAATTTGAACCAAATCCCCCTGGCCAGGCTGCTGGTTTCAGCTGAGCCTCCCTTTCATTGACTGGTTGCCAGCCATCTCAGTAGCACTAGGCACATTGACCTAACTTTGGTTCACATTGGGGTACATCCTAAGGCCATGTCATCCAGACTGGCTGGGTTTGCTTTTAGTATTTTTTTCATAATTCCCCCTGATGGCCTAGAGTTGCATCTTGGGAACCTGTGTGTAATGCGGCTTCCCTGTGCAGGTAAATTTCTGGGGAGTGGATGAGAGGGAGCTGTCCAAATGGGCAAGTCTGAAGAAGAGGCCTTCTCCCTCCAGAAGCAGTCTGGACCAGTTACACTGTAGAACAACCCCGCAGCAGCCATTGAAGTGTTTCTAATGCTCTGTCGGCTGGGTTCAGCCAGGCAGTTCATCTGCTTCTTTTGCCCAGGGCTTCTTAGTGCACTTAGACTCTAGTGTGTCTTCACTCACTCGTGCAGTTGCTTAGCAGAGCCGTAGAGATGGCTGGCACGTCTCTACATGGCACCATAAATGGCACCGTGAAAGGGCTCACTTTCTGATTTTTGATACATCGAATACTAAAAGTTGAAGGAAGCTCACTTTTTCTCACTTCACTTGAGTGACCCAGCTCTGTAGTCGATGGCCTTGTAGTCAAGGTTTCTAAACTATGGGTGTGGGCCATGATGGAGCACGCATCTGCCGTGCAGGGCTACTCCACATGGGAGGAGGAGAGACCTCATTCCCAGGAGTTGTCCTTTGCTATCTTCATGCACGGTGTGTATATGTGTGCGTGTGTGCGTGTGCATGTGCATGTGTGTGTGTGTGTGTGTGTGTGTGTGCGCGTGTGTGTATGCGTGCGTGTGTATGTGTATGTGTGCATGTGTGTGCGTGTGTGTGTGTGCATGTGTTAGAGAAAAAGAGAGAGACAGAGACAGATAGACAGAAAAAAATTAATGAAAAATAAAAAAAAAAATTGAGGGCTGGGATATATGTGACTCAGAGGAAGAGCATTTTCCATCTCACATGGACCCCCAGGTTCAATCCACAATACTTAAAAATGCAGGGACAGGGCTGGAGAGATGGCACAGCGGTTAAGAGCGCTGACTGCTCTTTCAGAGGTCCTGAGTTCAATTCCCAGCAACCACATGGTGGCTCACAACCATCTGTAATGGGATCCGATGCCCTCTTCTGGTGTGCAGGTAGGTGTACATGCAGACAGAACACTCATACACATAAAATAAATAAATAAATCTTTTAAAAAAAAATGCAAGGGGTTGGGGATTTAGCTCAGTGGTAGAGCGCTTCCCTAGCATGCGCAAGGTCCTGGGTTTGGTCCCCAGCTCCGGAAAAAAAAAAAAAAATGCAAGGGGTTGGGGATTTAGCTCAGTGGTAGAGCGCTTGCCTAGGAAGTGCAAGGCCCTGGGTTCGGTCCCCAGCTCCGAAAAAAAGAACCAAAAAAAAAAAAAAAATGCAGGCTCTGGAGAGCTGGCTCAGCAGTTAAGAACACTGGCTGCCCTTACAGAGGATCTGGGTTCAATTCCCAGCACCTACATGGCTGCTCATTAACCATCTGTAACTCCAGTTCGAGGGGGTACGACACCCTCTTTTGGCATCCTCAGGTGTCAAGCACCATAAGTGGTTCAGTTGTTGGATAGATATGCAGGCAAAACACCCATACGCATAGAATAACACTCCAAGATTTTTAAAATAGGGTGATTATACATATATGGTGGCTCAAAGCTGGGGTTCCTGCACTCAGGATGCTGTTGCAGGAGTTTTTCTATGAGTTCAAGGCCAGCTTAGACAACATAATTTCAAGGCCAGCCTTTGCTATAGATCAAGCCCCTGTGTTGGCATTGAAGAGATGGCTCAGCAGTGACAGCTCACAGCAGCCTGTCACTCTAGCTCCAATGGATCCTACCTCCTCTTCTGGCCTCTGAGGGTATTGTGTACACATACACACACACACACACACACACACACACACACACACACACACACACACAAGATCCTGTTTTAAAAGAGTAGTCTAGGTATCTTAAAATACAGTATAGCTGTAGAAGTGTCCAGATGGGTCTGGCCCTATCTCCCAGCCTGGGCCCAGATTCTGGGTTGAGACTCCCTGTGGGGCTGAGGCTATCATCAGCATCTAATACTGTGACATTCTCCCCAGGCTCTCAATGATCTGCAGCAGGCCCTGACTGGCTCTCAGCTCCAGGAGGTGTCTGCCCATCTTGTCCGTTTCTGTGACCAGTGCAAGCAGCAGAAAGCCAGCCGCTACCTGGCAGCCCAGAAGGGGGCCTACCCAATCCTCCTGGCTGCTTGGCAGCTGGCTGCCACTAGCGACCAGGGTCTTCTGCTCCAGGCTCTCAATGCCCTGGCAGTGCTGACTGATGGCCAACCTGACCTCCTGGATACTCAGGGCTTGCATCTTCTCGTGGCCACGCTGGCACGGAATGCTGCCAACACTGAACTCACATGCTGTGGGATTCGCTGTGTGCGCCATGTCTGCCTAAAGCATGAACAGAATCGGCAGGGCTTGGTGAAAGCCGGTGTGCTGCCCCTGCTCACGGCTGCTATTACACAGCATGGTCAACACGCCGATGTGGTCAGGGAGGCCTGCTGGGCCTTGCGGGTCATGACCTTCGATGATGATATCAGAGTGCCCTTTGGCCATGCCCACGAGCATGCCAAGATGATTGTTCAGGAGAACAGAGGCCTGAAGGTGCTCATTGAGGCTGCCAGAGGTAGGAGCAGCACTGGTAAGAGGAGGGTAGGCCTGCTTCTCAGCTAGAAGAATGAGCTCCCAGCCTGCCCTGTGGTTCCACCTCCATAGGGGGCCTGTGCATGGGATCTCCACTCCTCTGGGAGATGGGAAAACCTTTCTCAGTCCCTGTTCTGTACCCCAACAGTGGCTGAGGAATGAGGCCCGCCTGACCATCTGTAAAGCCGGCCAGCTTCTTAATTGTTTGCACTTCTGTGCTTGTTTATGGCAGCTTGAAATTGGCTAATTAGGGGTAGAGCAGGAGTGCAAACTTCGGAGCTTTGTCCATCTTGCATTTTGCTTCCTGGTGTTGCTGTGGAACCCAGCACAGCATGTGCTTCATGTTAAGCACAAGCTACTCTGTGCTGAGCCCAGGGCCCAGCTCTAAGCTTCCCCCCAGCCCGTAAGTAGTTTTTTTTTTTAAGAAGATGGCTCACATTCTGGTAGTCTGAAGGCCCCAGGGCAGACCAGAGACTCCCAGATGCCCCCAGACACTCTCCACTGAGAAACCTCAGTGTCCTACTTACCAAAGCCTTTACCTGATTGGATGGGCCGCCCACCACATCCTTTTATTACTTAAAGTACATCCATGTCCCTTTCAGATCAACCTGTGCCGGAAAAAGAGGGAACCAGTGAGCATAGGTAGCAAGTGCCACAGAGAGCCTACAGGTGACCCCCAGTACATCTCCAGTTGATCTGCATGTGTCCTCACCAGCTTCCTGTGGTGTTTAGAAAACTCCTTCCCAGACAGGATCCTCAAAGTCATGTCATTGTTTGGTTTCCTTCCTACCTTTCTTTGAGACTGTGTTTCATGATGAGGGTCTGGAACTTGCTATGTGGACCAGGCTATCCTGGAGCTCACTAAAATCCCCTGAGTGCCGGGAATTAAGGTGTGCACCATGCCCATCCCTTCTTTGCTTAGGGGATGCCAGGAGCCTGTCTGCCAGTTATTTGCCACTGTGGTGTCAGTTTCTGTAGCTGCTGGCATGGGGCATGGCAGGCCCAGCCAGGGACCAATTCTCCCGTGGGCTTATTGGATGACCTCAGCCAGCCTGTTAAGTGGGAAGCTCTCCCAAGACTGACAGCTCCTCTTTACACAGCTGCTTGTCCCTGGTCCCTCTCAGCGCTAACTCTCTCTCTCTTGCCTCTGCACAGCTTTCTCTGACAACCCGGGGGTCCTGAGCGAACTCTGCAGCACTCTGTCCCGCCTGGCTGTTCGGAATGAATTCTGCCAGGAGGTTATAGACCTCGGAGGCCTTGGCATCCTTGTGACCCTGCTGGCTGACTGCAATGACCACCAGGTGGAGCCCAAAGTCTTGCTTCCCCAGGGCTCCTGAGGCCACAGCTGGCCAGGCTGACCCCACTGAGGAAGGGTGAAAGTCTGAATGCAGAAGACCTGCCCACACTCTTAGGCTCATGGTTCCATTCTGCCGGCTTTTCTTTGTTTCTTTTTCTTGTTTCCCTATATTGGCAAGACTTAGAGCCTTCTGCATGCAAGCCATCTGCCAACAAATCACACCACAGCCCTTTTTAGTCTTTGTAGCCCAGGCTGGGTTTGATACTGCAATCCTCCTGCTTCAGCCTTCCAAGTCCTGGGATGACCAGCATGAGCTACCACACTGGCTGTGTGTGTGCGAGTTTGTGTAGGGCGGGTGGCGCGGACAGGGAGATAGACAGGGAGACAGACTGGCCTTAATTTGACCCATATGTGCTACATTGCCCCTGGCTCATTGTGGTTGTTTTGGGTGCTAAAACTTGGGGCCTTGTGCATGGGAGGCGAACACACTGCTCCCTGAGCCACTGCCCAGGCCCCACTTGTACGTTCTTTCCTGGGAGCAGGAGTGAGGCAATGGAACATCCTTGGCTTGGGGGCTCAGTGCTCTCCCTCCCTCGGCCACGTCTCATGCCCAACTCATGTGAGGTGCATTAGGCAAATCTCACTTAGACCCGCCCTGCCCTCCTCCAGTCTGCCCTTCCTCTGTATGGCGGGTCATGATCCTGTTGTCACAGACAGGCCTGAGGCCCTGGGATGGCCACATTGCTCAGACTGAGAAACAGCCAGAGTGCTCCTTTTAGCACCCTCCTCCCACCATCAAGCAAGTAGGAGGCTTGCAGATGGCATATGAGCCAGGGTGGTCTCACCTTGCCATCCACACAGGACCTCGTGAAGCAAGTGCTCAGTGCCCTGAGGGCTATCGCAGGCAATGACGACGTGAAGGATGCTATTGTGCGGGCAGGCGGTACTCAGTCCATCGTAGCTGCCATGACCCGGCACCTGGCCAGCCCCCAGGTAACCACCCCAGACACACGGGTGGGCGGGACAGTGGCCAGATGGTCAGGGTTGCCTCCTCACTGTCAGCAAGGCTGGGTGAAGGACTGGGGTTTCCGTACTCCTAGGAGGCTACACCACGTCAGGTTTTCCCGGGTCACTGCTCTCACCACCCCTGGGCACCCAGCCCACCACTGCTGTGGCACACAAGTCAGCAGAGACCCACTGAGGGGAGCTGCAGAATATCCAGGCTGGGGTGGTCAGCTGTGCTGACGGGGAGGGGGACTCTGTCCACTCATCAGTCTCAGTTGCCTGTTCCACACTCACAGGTGTGTGAGCAAAGCTGTGCAGCACTCTGTGTTCTGGCCCTGCGCAAGCCAGAGAACAGCCGGGTCATTATCGAGGGCGGCGGGGCACTGGCTGCTCTGCAGGCCATGAAGGCGCATCCACAGGAGGCTGGTGTCCAGGTGAGTAAGCGGCTGTGCCCACTACAGTCTGAGCCCATAGGGCCCTTTCCTTCCCATCAGCTAAGCACATTGAGCCAGGTGTGGTGGCTTTAATCCCACAAAAGGCATGAATTCAAGACTGACCAGCCTACACTACAGGACAGCCTGGGCACTTTCATACACAAGGACTTTAGTGTACACACACGCACGCACGCACGCGCAGGCACAAATGCCTGAAATTGTCTTTCTAGGTTTATACCCTTTCTCCTCCTCCTCTTCCTCTCCCTCCTTTTCTTCCTTTGAGACAGAGTAGACAGACTGGTCTCCAACTTCTTTTGGCTACAAGAACAACCTTCACCACCTGTTGTTCTTGCCTTCCCCAGTGACTGCTGTAGTGACAGGCCTGCGCCACCACACTTATGACTGAGACCAACCCCAGGGTCTAGTACATGCTTGGCAAATACTGTACCAACTGACCTCTGACCCTGACACCCACTCCAGTCTTCCTTTGGAACAAGCTCTAGGTCTGTAGTTCCTGCAGGCATGGAGGTCAGCCTCAGCCTTCTAGGCACTGGCTCATCATCAGCCTGTGCCACCATACCAACCTGTCACCAGTAAACATTGTCAGCATGCACACGGCCACCACTGTGCTGTGTTCTGAGCCACCCAGCCAAGAGGACAGCCCATAGAGCATGTACGCTGTTCCACAGACCCAGCTGTGGAAGACGGTGCCTGTGCATCAGTGACTTAAAATCCACAAGGGAGGGCTGGATGTAGTGGTGCACACCTTTAATCCCAGCACACAAGAAGCAGAGACAGGCAGATCTCTGCGTACAAGACCATCCTGGTCTACAGGGTGAGTTTTGAAACAGCCGGGGCTACACAGAGAGAGCCTGTCTCAAAACACAAACAAACAACAAAAAACAAAACTTGAAGGGTCCTGCAACTGACCCAAATGGGTGACTCATTGAGAAACAAACTTTGGCACCCTCTCCCCATGTCCTCTGTGCACCATCTCCAGGGCCCGCCTCAGGGGACATGGGTGGCTGCCTGGGTCCCAGATTCTGTCCTGAGTGCTCACTTAGGAGTTGTGGGACATGGGACTGAGAAGGTCACATGGAACCATGGGTCTAGCCTGGTCTGATGTAGCTGTCTACTGAATATCTGTCTTATTATATTCTGAGGAGTACAGAGGTCAGAGTGGACCCCAGCCCAGGCCGCTCCCCCTATTTACAGCCTCTCTGTCTTCCAGAAACAGGCTTGCATGCTGATCCGAAACCTGGTGTCCCGCAGCCAGGTCTTTTCCAAGCCCATCCTGGACCTGGGGGCGGAGGAGCTCATTTTGCAAGCCCGAGCTGCTCACCCGGACTGTGAAGATGTGGCCAAGGCTGCACTGCGAGACCTGGGCTGCCGTGTGGAGCTTCGTGAACTGTGGACAGGAAAGAAGGGCAACCTGGCACCGTGACCCTGGCTCAGAGAGCTCTGACTCCAAAACATGGGGTGGCTATGGGCCCTGCCTCTCTGTCCCCACACCCAGAGCACAAGTGTGTTAGCTTAGGGTTGGGGGTGGGGAGAAGCAGTGATGACATGGAGGCCCACCGTTCCCAGTGCCCTTTCGACCACAGCCTTTCTCGGCAGCTTTGGGGCAAAGGGCACATGGAACTGCAGTGTTCTGTCTGGAGTTTGGGGCCTCTACCAGCTGGTGTCCCGGCAGAGCCAGCCTGCAATCTGGGCACCACTCCAAGCAGTTGATGACCCTGCTCCTTGGGCAGGCGTCCTGGGTAGAGGTGCTTCAGCCAAGGCTAATTCCCTAAGATCCACACGGTGGAAGGAGGGAGGTGACTCCTTCAAACTGTCCTCTGAACTCCACATGTGTGCTATGGTGCACACACACATACTAAATAAAGAAGTGTAAATTTAAAGCGTCTCATTTTTCTTACCTGTAAAATAGGTCGAGAACCGGACTGCTGGTGGGGGCAGGGATTTCAGATTTATCCGTCAGGGTCTGCCCCACCCCTCGTCCCTGATACTGCAGCCTGCTAGTGCAGGCTAGTGGGGTCTCTTCATAGCTCTCTTGGGGCTGTGACCACAGCCTCAGTGAGAGCAGGGCACCTGAGGTAGCTATAGGCCCAAGGGGCCTTTGGGCCAGAGCCTGGTCTTTATAGGCCACTGAGACTGGGGTCAAGGACAGTTATCTGAGATCTGTGGCTGAAAGCAGTTAGCCTGACTTGTGGGAGCCTTGCTGTATTTCTGAAACAATGGGGTGTTTGGGCACGGAGGGGAACAGGCATCATTAGTTCCAGCCCTTGTCATCCGGGGAATGTTGCCCCAGACCAGTCTTACCCTGACATTCCTCACTATCTTAGGCAGCCCACGTCTCTCTGAGTCTCAGTTTCCCCAATGTGAAATGCACACCATTGTCACCAATTCAAATGCCCACACCACCTCCCCAACATTCTGCAGGTTCCTAAGCAGCTAGCTGCTCCTGAACTTGTGTGACCCATGGGGTTCAGAATGGCCTCAGAACCTCCTGCCTCTGTCTCATATTCCCTTCCCCCTCTCATAGCTCTGGACCTGGTATGCCTTTCCCAGAAGGCTCTTGGTTTCCATGGGAACCAGCCATTGCTTCTGCAGCTCTTCAAAGTGAGTGTGTGTGTGTGTGTGTGTGTGTGTGTGTGTGTGTGTGTGTGTGTGTAGGGGGTTATCCTAACTCAGACACACTGATGTCTGGGCTTCCCCCACTGGACAGGGAGAGGCCCTGCCAGCTCAAGGATAGACATGAACCTTGGACCAGGTCACCTCGGCCTTCTCCACTCTCAGGGGACAGACACACCAGGATGTAGGTGAAGGGTCTCCTAGTCCTATACTGCCTAGATTGCATAACTTAGTGTCTGGGACAGTGATGTGTGTGACTGTAGGCAGGCTTCAACCCTATTCCTTAGTCCCAGGGATAGGTGTTCCTGGGACACTTGCAGGGACACTGAGGGAGGGGCTGGCCCTGTAGTTCTCACCCCAACACATTCCCAGCCTGCCCCTGGCTTCCCCTTGCCTTCCATTCAAAACCAAACTGCACCCCACAGACTCCTTCATCACACCATTCCCCCCTCAGCTTTTTCTAATTTTCCAGCCATCCCAGTTTTTTGTTGTTGATGCTTGGTGTTTGTTTTAATATTTATTTATGGGCATGTGCATGGGGACACATGGAAGCCAGAAGAGGGCATTGAATCCCATGGAGCTGGAGAAACAGACAATCGATCAACTCCGAGGAACAGAGGTCGCCGTGCTTGCGGCCTCCCACATTTGTCTGCCCCACTCTGTGCACTCCTTGTGGGTGCTTCTTGCCGCAGCCTCCATGAGTGCGGAAGCCATGCTCAGCCCCAGCCGCCGCCTCTGGGCCAGCTCTGCAGGGTGCTGTGCCTGCTGCTCTGTGGAGCCAGGTCTGGTGGGGCCTCACAAAGGGCTGGAGACAACACATCCATGTCACCTTACTCAGCAACCTGAGTCATCTGCACTGGGCCACCTCAGACCTCCCCTGCTTTAGCTAGCTGTGTCACAGCCTTAGCTCCCCGGGAGTCCTAACTCAGAGGACGCCCCTCAAAGGTGTCTCCTTCTCTGAGGAGGGGCCCTCTTGCTCTTTAACACTTGCTTAATAACATGGAGAGATGGGCTGAAGGGGGAGCTACTGTAAGAGCCCGTGTTTGTGTCTGGCATAGCTTCTACCTCACTGTGTCACTAGAGAAATAGTCTGAAAAGGAGAATGAAATCGCCTCTCACAATCTAGATCCAAAGACACCCTACCCTTGCTGTGCTCAGGGTGTCTGTAGCGGGGGACCCACTCAGGGTCCAGAGAATAGGACTGACACGTTTGTTTGTTCCTTCCTTTCTTCCTTCCTTTTTTTGTAAATCAAGGCAGAGTCTCACCACGTAGCCCTGGCTGGCCTGGGACTTGCTATACAGACCAGGATAGCCCATATTCACAGAGATCCCTCTGCCTCTGCCTCCCAAGCTTTGGATTAAAGACATGTGCCATCATACCCAGTTACTTTGGTTTTGTTTTTGTTTTTTTTTTTTTTGTTTTTTTTTTTTTTGGTTCTTTTTTTCGGAGCTGGGGACTGAACCCAGGGCCTTGCGCTTCCTAGGTAAGCGCTCTACCACTGAGCTAAATCCCCAGCCCCTGGTTTTGGTTTTTAAAATAGTATTTTTATTATTTTTAATTATGTGCATTTGTGTGAGTTAGGTCTCAAGCCTGTTAACATATCTTCAGATACACCAGAAGAGGGCATCGGATCTCTTTACAGATGGTTGTGAGCCACCATGTGGTTGCTGGGAATTGAACTCATAACCTCTGGAAGAGCAGTCGGGTGCTCTTAACCGCTGAGCCATCTCTCCAGCCCAAGCCTGTTAACATATCAAACCAGACACTGGCCATCAGATTCTCCCAGCATCCCTCAGTCCGTATCTGTTACAGTATAGGGCTCTCTTGGTTGGCATACCCCACTCTCTCCCCTGAACTCTCCAGCCCAGACATTGGGCTGGCCTTCCCTCCCCACCAAGCTCCTGGTCACTATATAACTCAGCCATTATGTAACTGGACCATCCTTGTTGGGGGAAGGGATCCTCTCTTGTTCTCCTTTCCCTCTCTGCTCACATAGCTGAGTTTAGGGTCACATTCATGCTGCCCCCCCAGATGGCCTTGTGCTGGCTATACTCTCCCTCACATCTACAAACCTTCTCCTTCACCATCCTCCTCCTCCTCCTCTTCCTCTCTCTCTGTCCTCTCTCTCTCTCTCTCTCTCTCTCTCTCTCTCTCTCTCTCTCCATTCAGTGTGAAGACCCTTGTGGAGGCCAAAGGCATCGGAGCCTCTAGCTGGAGATGCAGTCTGTGAGCCACCTGGTGTGAGCACTGAGGACTGAACTGGAGGCTGCTGGGAGAGCTGTATGCGCTCTCAGCCACTGGCCTTATCTTTGTTTGGTTGGTTTGAGTATTGATTTGTTGTCATTGTTTTTATTGTTTTGTTTTGTTTGTTTGAGATAGGGTTCCTTTGCGCAGCCTTTCCTGGAACTCCCTCTGTACAACAGGCTGGTCTCAGGTTCAGAGATCCACTTGCTTCTGCCTCCTAAGCACTGGGTTAAAGGCCTGTACCACTGCCACCCAGCTTTTTCTTTTTAAGACAAGACTTCTTACATGGCAGCAAATAGCCTTGAACTGCTGACCCTCCTGTCTCTGCCTCCAGCATGCTCTGCCACAACTACCTTTTCATTGTTGACAAGCCTCCAGGACTCTAGGACCATAAGCTCCCCCACCCCCACCTTCCAGGTGAGACATAGACTTGCACCCATTCCAAAGGCCACACTGTGCTGAGGCCCCTTCTCTAATCTTGGACAGGTGACATTTTGGCTTTAGTTGATCCTGGCCAACAGTGGACTGAAGACATGCCCCTCCCCCACCCAACCCGTGTACACACACACACACCCGGGGATTCCCAGAGGGAGAGGAAACAGGGAAGAGGAGACAGTATCTTGCCTGGGTCCAAGCATGCAGAGAGGCTGGGAGCCCTGCCAAGTGCTCTTCACTGTGGGGCCATAATGGAGTGTCAGCTGCTTCCATACCCAGACCCCGCTGGTGACGCTGGCATCACTGGTAGAGGCAGCTCAGTTCAGTGCTGGACCACTGCCTGACCCTTGCCTCACTTGGCATCAGTAGGGAGCCATGAGGCCTTCTGGGAGCTCTCCTTCCCTCCCTCCCTATTCCCTCCCTCCTCTTTCCCTCCCTCTGCCTCAAAGCCTGGCAGGACCACAATGAAGCTCTCTACTCTCTGCACAGGGACATCATCCTCTTTGCTTGGCCATCTGACCCTGTTGTTGCTGGAGCTGTGGGGTGGAGCCTGGCCTCTGGTGGCCATAACAAGTCAGGCTGAGCCATCCATCCCCAGGGTCCAGTTAAAGACACAGGTGCGTCCAGGCTGGGGCTCTGTTGGACTGGTGCTCGCCTAGCATGCGTGAGGTCCTGGGCTCCATCTCCAGCACCACGTAAAGCAGGCATGGCGGCATACAGCTATCACCTCAGCACTCAGGAGGTGGAGGCAGGAGAATCAGGAATTCAAGATCTCCTTGGCTATACAAGTTTGAGTTCGGTGTAAGCTCCATGAAACCCTGAATCAAAACTTAAACCTGGGAGGCACAGCGTGGCAGTGCAGGCCTTTAGATCTTAGTCCTGGGGAGGCAGAGGTAGGTGGGTCTCTGAATTCCTGGCAAACCCGGTGTGTATGGTGAGCTCTAGGCCAGCCAGGGCTACAGAGTGATACCCTGTCTCATCAAAGGCTGTGTGAGCTGAAAAGGATGGTCTGGTGGCTAAGAGATGGCTTGCTACACTAAGCAAGCATAAGGCTCTGGATCTCCAGCCCCAGCACCCACATGAAAAGCATTCTGGGCATGGCTGCACCTGGTTGTCATCGTAAGGCTGGGCCGGGTGAGTCCAAACAGGAGGATGCTGGGGCTCGCCGGCTGTCAGAGCAGCCTTGAGATCCAGATTCAAGGAAAGGTGGAGAGCCCAAGTTTCCTTCTCTGGCCCCTGCACAGGGGCGCACGCACTGACAAACAGGTAGAGTGAAGGGCCACATTGGGAAGAGGAACAAGTAAAGAGGTCTGCTGATTCCCAAGTCCAGGTTTAGGCAACGCCCCTTCACCAGCTGAACCATCTTCCTGCATGTGTGAACAGAAGGCAAGAGCTGTAAATAGCCAAGTGGTCCCGTCCAGGCGACAGTCCTTTGTCTGTCGCTGGCCCATTGCTGGCTCAGCTTCAGTCTCTCCTGAAAGGTCTGACAGGATGCTGGAATTGTGTGGTATCCTTGTTACAGGCAAATTAAGTTTTGACTTCGGTTGCTCGAGGCTTAGGTCCCTGGGGAAATTCTTTTTGTGTGGGTGTCAGGGGGAGGGACAAGGTTTCTCTATATTTATATGGCCTTGGCTATCTTGAAACTTACTCTGTAGACCAGGCTGGCTTTGAATTCATAGCCCTCTGCCTGCCTCTGCCCCCCCCCCCAAGTCCTGGGATTAAAGTCATGTGCCACCACCCCCTGGTCCCTGGGGAAATTCTAATCTTTGGAGACCCTTGTTAAATATTCTGATAGGTAAGGGAGGGGCAAAGATGCCACCCTTGTGTATGTATGTATGCCCACATGAATTTATGTGCACCTTGTGTGTGCAGGGCCTGTGGAGGCCAGAAGAGGACATTAGAGTTTCTGGGACTGGAGTTTCAGATAGTTCTGAGCTTCCATATGGGTGCTGGGAACTAAACTCAGGTTCTCTGCAAGAGCAGAGTGGTCTTAACCTCTGACTCATTTCTTTAGAATATCTTCGTTCTTGCCAGGAAGTTTATAGTGAATTAGTCTATGGGGAGTCCCACAGTGGCCTGCAAAATTAGCTTGCATGATGTGAGCCTGCCCATTTGAACACTGGGGATGAAGAGTTTGGGGCTTTACACAGCCCTGAAACCTGAGGCCTTAATATTAAGCTTAACCTGACTTCCTTCCAAGATGCTCTGCTGCTAAACTTGATCTGCACTGGCCCCACCCAAAACATGTGGGAAAAAAGAGTTCATTTCTGTTTTCTTCATGTCTGGAAGGTTAAAGAAAGGCTATTGGGAAATCAGAGAGGAAATGGTTCTGGGGACAGGTGTATGTCCCTCCACTGTGGGCAATTGCAAAGCCTGCTCACAATCCTCTGCTCCACAGAGAAGCCGGGCCGGCCTTGGGCATGAACAAGCCATAGCATGGGTGTGTAGAGGTCAAAAGACAACTTTTGGGACTCTTGTTTTCTCTTTCCACCGTATGGGTTAGGATATTAAATTCAGATCATTGGGGCTGGTGGCCAGGTCAGTACCTTTAAGAAGGACCAGGCTGACTCCATCTTGGGCTTGAAAGCCATCTTGTAGTAAAGACAATCCAGGCTCAGTCCTGCCTATGATTACGTCTCTGTTTCTCAAGGCTGGGGCTATGTCCCACCTGTAGCCTTAACTACAGATGGTTCTTTCTATACTACCAGTTTCAGGAAAGGACAACCGTGTCTTAATTTCAAAACGTTGTGACTACCTTGTCATGACACGTCTTTGTTTCAGGTGGGTGTTATGACCAACCAGTTACCCTTATGATCTGCTTCTGTAACCCAATTTGCCTCCCAAACCCTCCATTTGGAAACCCCTCAACCTGAGTTATAAAGACCTCATCTTCCATCCCAGTTTAGTGGCACTCTCCTTTAATCCCTGCACTTGGGAGGCAGAGGCAGGTAGATCTTTGTGTTCGAGGCCAGCCTAATCTACATACTGAGTCCCAGTCCCAGGACAACCAGGGCTACAAAGTGAGACAGACACTGTCTCAAAACAAAAATGAAAAACAAAACAAAACAACCGCCAAAAATCAAACAAACTTCTCTTCCCCACAGTCCATGCTGACTGATGTCTTAAACCGGCCTTTAGAGAGAGACAACCCATGTACGTAAATTAAAACGCTTGCTTTAACTAATTGTTTGCTTTAATTATCTTGGTCCTGATTTGGGTTGGTGGCCTTTCTCCTCGAATCTGTGGGATTAACATTTACCCATTGAGCCATCTTGCTGGCTTCTTTGTTCAGTTTCCACAAAGGAATCGGGGAGGCAAGATTGAACTAAGGATTGCTCTGCCCAAGGCTTGAGGAGGCTGAGTAACTCAGGTCACTCTGTTCTCCACTGCCTTACTACCGTTCCTGAGGAGTTCAGAACTTCAACATACAAATTTAACAGCTAAAGTGCTCTGTAACCTTGTTCAAAGAGCTTGACCTCTCTGTGTTAGTTTCTGCGTTCCCTTTGATCTGTGGTTTATTGTTCGATTAATTCACCAAAGAGTTAGCAAGGACAGGTTCCACGGGGATGTCATAAGATCTCATGAAGGATAAAGCTTGGACCCAGAGATGTCACTTTCGGAAAGTCAGATAGATCGCGTCAGAAGGATTGTACTTTGCCTTCCCACGCTTTGCACTCGAGCTCGAGTAGCAGAGGGAGGCTGAGTGATCTGAGTTTCTACCCTTTGTGTCATCTGCAAGGGGGAGCAGTAAGGGAGGGACGGGCCGAGAAACAACCAAGAGTCCTTCAACTGTCAAGGTCCAAGTTCAGGGAAAAGTAAAGCTTCTGCGTTCCACCGGAACCTGAGGAATCTGCACCGAACGTACTAGATCATCCCGGGCAGGGAGGATCGTTATGGTCTGCACCTGGCGCGCTCACCCTGGAAGCTGCACCGCCTACGGCTGCTGCGATTGGTCCCAGGACCTGTACATCTTTTGTGTCGCAGTCAATCATCGTCGCCCTTCGGACTACACCCTCCGATCCTGCAGCTTCGCCCTTGCCCCGCGCGCCAGCTAATTTGGAGTTCCGACCTTGCTCTTCAGCCATTGGCCAAGAGCGCTTGTCTCCAGACCCCGCCTCCTCCCTTCAGTTATTGGCCAAAAGCGTTGCTTGTTTTCTGCAGAATCCAATCCTCGCTTCTGTCTCCTTGTGCCCCGAACTCTCAGAGAACAAGAGCCGCCTCTCTTCGTAGCTCCACCTATGCCCCTTGGCAATTGGCCGGGAGCTCTGTCCATTTTCCGCGGGTTCCAATTCCTGTATGCCTCCTCACCAGGCCTCACCCCCTAGTACCCCTTGTGGAACGCTCGGAAGAACCAGGGCCGCCCCTCCACGTAGCCTCGCCCCTTACTTTAGCGATTGGTCAAAACGGATGTCCGTCTGCATCATGCTTATCAATTCTTGCGGTCTCCAGCGCTGATTGGTCATAGAATAGCCAATAGCAGCACAGCATGGGCCCCGCCCGGACCTCGGGCTTCGAGTCCGCGCGAGGCGGGGCTGCGGCGGCTGAGGCGGCTGTGGCAGTAGCGGCAGCGGCGGCGACGCGTCCGGGCAGGTGAGCGCGACCTAAGGAGCGCAGGCGCCACGGGGAGACGCTGGGTGGCGGGGTTCTCACGACCCGCGCTGAGAGGAAGCGCGGCATGGGGTCTGTTCGTTGTGACAGCAGTGTCGCGAGCGTGGAGAGGTGACAGATCCCTTCACACACACTGTTTCGCGCGCCCTCGGGGTCCCCACGGCCAGGCCGAACCCCGATTTCACACCGAGCTGCCCTGCGGGTGACAACCCGGGTGAGGCCGAGGTGGCCGCATACGCACCCCACATGCGTGCCTCCCTGACCCGCTGCGTGTCCCTCCTTCGGAACCCGTGTGGAAGCTTTGGGTGCAAGCTTCGGGTGCCACCCGGCTGCGGCTGCTCTCTGCTACACACGTGCACCTGCGTGCCTCTCCCCGTCCCCGTCGCGCAACCAGCGTTTCACTCCCAAAGCAAAGTCCACCTAACTTGTGGTTTTAAATTCTTTATTCTCTTTTCGTCCCCTGTGTACTTGTGCGTGGGGTGGTTTGTTTTTGGAGACAGGGTTTCACTGTCTAGAGCCAATTGGCCTGGAACTCACAGAGATCTCCCTGTCTCTGACTCCCAAGTGCCAGGATTAAAGGTGTGCACTACTACTTGGCTCTGTTACTGTTTTAACAGGACTGTTTTAGTTTTATTTAGGTCTAGTTTCTCATTTTATTGTATTTATTGACTGATTAGTTTGGAGTCAAGGTCTTTCATTATAACCCAAGTTGTTCTTGAACTCTTATAAATAAGAGTGTTTGAGGGCAGGTGAGATGGCTCAGCAAACTGATTGAACTGACTGCCAAAAGTTATCCTCTGATCTCTACATGGGCTCTGTGGTGCAGACACACACACACACACACACACACACACACACCAGTTCTTGACACAGCATGATGGTATTTATCAGTCATCCCAGCACTGGGCAGGTAAAGGTAGGAAGGTCAGAAGTTCAAGGTTACTTTCACTACACACACACACACACACACAGAGTGAATTTGAGGTTGGGAGTTCCGTTCCTAGCACCACATAAACCAAGTATACACACTTGTCATCTCAGCACTTGGCAGTGAAAGCAGGGGGATCTGGAGTTCATGTCTAGCCTGGGCTACACAGAGACCCTGTCTGAAAGACCAATAACAAAGAAAAAAGCCAGGACTGGACAGCTTTCGAGTCATTTCTGGACTTAGAATAATCCCATCTCCCTGATGCTCAGAGCAGTCCCCGTTTCACCAACCAGAAGTCTGAAGCCTTCAAATGCTGCTGCAGGCCCTGCCTGTCCCCCTCAAGCTACCTCCTGTCAGAGACTGGCGTTAGTGGAGGAGGGGAGTCCCCACCATACTCCACCCCATTCCCAGGCATTTCTCCCAAGTCGTGACTGATTGAATCCGGAAATGCTTAGCTGGAAGGGACAGCCCCAGGTGGCTGCCTGAGCTTGTGTCTCCAGGCTTTGGCGGGGGCGGAGGCCGGCGGGCGGGGTTGGGGGATTGCTGAACATCTGGGGTGCTGCTGGTTGTGGTTGGACCAGGCCTTCTCTGTGACCTGCCCAGGCTCCTTGCTGCTGTTCAGCAGTAAGGAAATACTTCTCAGAGTTGGGAGGGCTAATGTTTCAACGGCTTAAAGCTTCAATGCAAAAAGGTGGGGGCCTGGATTGGGGAAGGAAGATTTTTCTGGCAGTCTTTTGGTTCTCCTGAGTCCAATTTCCATGTGTGTAGCATAGGAGGACAGTGGCTTTGTTGTGGAAAATCAGTAAAGGTCTTATTTCCTGTAAGACTGGTCCAGTGCAGTCACTGTCAGTGGTCTCTCCATTCACTGAGGATGGTGCCAGAATGTCCCTCCTGGTCATGTCACCTTCAGCTTCTCCTGTGGGAACTGTAGCCTTTGGGACTTTCCATTTGATTTCAAGCAAGGTCATGGAGTACAATTCAGTAGTAGGATACTTCCTTAGTATTTACAAAGCCTTGGGTTTCACCCCAGCCTTTGAAAGGAAAATTATAATATGTATATGGAGTATGTACACATATATATACGCAGTTTTTTATATGAGCTATGTGCATACGCATGCGTGTATGAGTTTAGTGTATGTGATAAGGCACACAAACACAGAACAGGGGAGGATGTCTGGTATGGCTCTGGCAACCATGCCTGGCTTTTTACATGGGTGCTGGAGATTTGAACTTGGGTTTTCACGCTTGCGTGCAGCAAGAGCTCTTACCTGCTGAACCATCTGCTTAGCCCCTCTGCACACATGCTTTTATACACACATACATAGCATGTGTATATAAAACTAGATTTTCATGCTGTAAGTGACACAGTTTAAACACCAGGGTATGCTAGCAATGGTGGATTTAATTCTATTCCTTGGAAGGCTGAGGCAGGAGGATTTGTGAGTTCGAGGCCAGCCTGGTTTATGTAGTAAGTTTTAGAACAACCAAGGCTATGTAGTGAGACTATTTCCAATAAATCAGTATTGTCGGGCATGCTGTGCACTCCTGTGAACTAGTACCAGGGAGACTGAGGCTAGAGGGTAAGTTCTAGGCCAGCCTACAATATATAGCAACACCCGTTAGAACAAAACAAAACAATAAAAAAATTGGTTATAATCACATGAGTATAGTGATAAGGCTTGTAGTCCCAGATGAGGGAAACTGAGATGATATTGAAGCCAGTTTGAACTATATAGTAAGACCTTGTTTCAATAAACGAAACAACGAAAAATTCCCAGAAGTGCCTGTTTTATGCCCACTACCATCTTAGCATTTAGGAGGAGGAGACAGGAGTTCAAGGTCATGGGGTTGGGGATTTAGCTCAGTGGTAGAGCGCTTGTCTAGCAAGCGCAAGGCCCTGGGTTTGGTCCTCAGCTCTGGAAAAAAGGAAAAAAAAAAAAAAAAGAATTCAAGGTCATCTTTTACTGAACTGGAAGTTCAAGGTCTTTTCGGGTTACTTGAGACCATGTGTCAAGCAAAGAAAAAAATAACAGATATCAAAAATAGCAAGATTGGGGGCTTGGGGATTTAGCTCAGTGGTAGAGCACTCGCCTAGCAAGCGCAAGGCCCTGAGTTCGGTCCCCAGCCCCGGAAAAAAAAAAAAATAGCAAGATTGGGCTGGAGAGATGGCTCAGCAGTTAAGAGCACTAACTGCTCTTCCAGACGCCCTGAGTTCAATTCCCAGCAACCATATGCTGTGGTGGTTTAAATATGCTTGGTTAGTGAGTAGTACTATTGGAGGTGTGGCCTTGTTAAGTGTGTCACTGCGGACATGGGCTTTAAGACCCTTGTCCTAGATGCCTAGAAGCAAGTTTTCTCCTTGTCTGCCTTTGGATGAAGAGGTAGAGCTCTCAGCTCCTCCAGCCCCATGCCTGCCTGGGTGCTGCCATGCTCCTGCCTTGATGATAATGGACTGAACCTCTGAACCTGTAAGCCAGCACCAATTCAGTGTTGTCCTTTATAAGCTTTGCCTGGTGTGTCTGAAGACAGCTACAGGGTATTCAAATAAATAAGTAAAATAAACAAACAAACAAATAAATGCAAGATTATAGCTGACTATGAGAGCTGCATGGGTTCTTGCTACAGTGAAGCCAGATGATTAGCAGGTCCCCCATTGGTGGCTCTTTAAGCTGTTGCCTCTAGAGTAGCCATAAGAATGTGCGTGTGTGGTCAGGCTCTAGCTGTGCAGCCCCTCAGCACCCATCTTCATGTTTAGGTTCAGCTGCCAGGGCCAGGCCAAGGAGACTGACTGTCCATTGTTCTCTCAGGGAGAAGGTGGAAGGCCTGCTTCCTCCAGTAGCCAGTTCAGACAGGATTAAGGGCTCAGGCCTACCCCTGTGGCAGGTTAGTCACAGTGCTGGAAAGTCTTTGATCTGTCCACTTCCATGTCCTGGCTCCGGAAGCTGGCCTCACAACAAACTTTGGATCCTCTTCTACAGTGAGGTGAAAGGTCAGGGCATCTCACAGTCCCTCTCTGCAAAGTGCTCAGAAAAATCTTGGAGAGGAATCAAGGTGTGACCTGTTGTCCTGGGGTGGGGTGCTGGAATTGGTTTCCCCTTTAACACAGAAGATGAAAATCACCTATGTTTGTCAAGTTCTCTGACCCCGAACAGTACTCCAGTACTTGATATTTTAGGATAAGGCACCCCAAGAAAACCAATAGTGAGGCTGGGAAGATGGCTGACCTCAGTGCTTGTTGTGCAAATGGGAGGACCTTAGTTCAACTTATAGAACCCCAGGGTGGGGAGGTAGAGACCAGTGAATCCCTGGGGCTTGCTGGCCTCCCAGCCCCACTTAACCTGACAGGCTCTAAGCCAATGGGAGAAATACGGTTTAAGAAATGCTAGAGCAGGGGTTGGGGATTTAGCTCAGTGGTAGAGCGCTTACCTAGCAACCGCAAGGCCCTGGGTTCGGTCCCCAGCTCCGAAAAAAAAAAAAAAAAAAGAAATGCTAGAGCAGGGCTGGAGAAATGGCTCAGTGGTTAAGAGCACCGACTGCTCTTCCTGAGGTCCTGAGTTCAAATCCCAGCAACCACATGGTGGCTCACAACCATCTGTAATGAGATCTGATGCCCTCTTCTGGTGTGTCTGAAGGCAGCTACAGTATACTCATATACAATAAAATAAAATCTTAAAAAAAAAAAAAGAAAGAAATGCTAGAGCAGTGGTTCTCAACCTTCTCAGGGCTGCAGCCCTTTAATACAATTCCTCATGTTGTGGTGACCCCCAACCATAACATCAGGTTGCTACTTGATGAGTGTGATTTTGCTACTCTTATGGATTGTAATGTAAATATCTGATATGCAGGACATCTGATATATACGGATCTGATCCAAAGGAGTCATGATCCACTAGTTGAGAACCGCTGGTCTAGAGCAAGATGAGCTGTTAAGAGCACCTGTTTCTCTTCCAGAGGACCCAGGTTCAATTCCCAGCACACAAATGGTGGCTCACAGCCATCTGTAACTCCAGTTCCACTGGGATCTGACACTGTCTTCTCACTTCCTTAGGTACAAGTGATACACAAACTGGCCTGGAACTCTCCATATAGACAAGCTGGCCTCAAATGCATAGAGATCTGACTGCCTCTACTTCCTGGGAGCTGGGAATAAAGTTATGCTTAACCACATCAAGCCCTTATTGATTTATTTTTGAGATAGCCTGAGACAGGGTCTCATATAGCTGAGGCTGACCTCGAACTACCTCTCTAGGCCTTAATGTCTAATTCCTCCTGCCTCTACCCGCTAAGGTCTGGGATAAGTGAATAAGGTGAAGAGTGACTGAGGGAGGCACCTGATAAGGACACGTGTGTAAATGAATGCATGATGCACATAGACACACATGCACATAAACATGCATGCATACTGTTTATATACCTGAGCACACACACAAGAAGAACTGTTCGCCTGTTGTTTTGGTGCTGGAATGAAGGCCAGGAATTGGTGGCCACTAGGCAAGCATTTGACCAGGGAGCTATCCTCCCAGCCCCATTTGTTATGTTTGTGAGACAAGGTTTCTCTACTTAACCCTGGCTGCCCTGGAACTCACTCTGTTGACCAGACTGGTCTAGAATTCACAGATACTCACCTGCCTCTACCTCCTGAGTGCTAAATTAGGGAATATGCTACCACCGCCTAGCTACAAAGTGTCTATTTCTTTGAAAGCTGGTGAAAGACTTTGTGGGTAAAGGTGTCTGCAACCAAACCTGATTCCCATCCCAGCTCCCAGGAAGAGGAAGCCGTCAGATCTCTATGCATTTGAGGCCAGCCTTGTCTGTATGGAGAGTTCCAGGTCAGCTATGGCAAAGTAGTGAGACTCTTTCTAAAGGACAAGTAAGTACAGGTTAGAGCTACATTTTCAGAAGACTGGGGCTACACTGCCCCCACTCACATGGTGGCTAACTCCAGCTCCAGCTGAATCCATTGCCTTCTGCTGCTGGGTGGCTAGCAAGCTCCTGGGATTTTCTTGGTTTTGCAACCGAATATTGGTGTTACAGACACACAGGGCCATTTACTTGTGGAGGGATGGAGTGGATGTGTGAATGGGGTGCATGTGACATGGAACAGGTGTCAGTGGAGAACAAAGGACTTGTGGGAGTTGATCTTCTGCTGTGTGGGCTGTGGAGGTGGAACTCAGGATTACAATTTACCTGCTGAGCTCTCTCATATACCTACAACTCCCCTACCACCAAGCCATCTTCCTGGACTCAGAAATGCAGTCAAAAGGTTTGTTTGGTTTTTTTTAAAGATATTTTTGTTTTATGTCTATGAGGTTTTGCCTGCATGTTTCTATACGCCTCGAGTGCTCAGTGCCAAGGAGAGGCCAAAGATGTCAGAGCCCCTGGAACTGGAGTTACAGATGAGATGCCTGGGAGCTGCCGTGCGTGTGCTGGGAATGGAAACTCTGTCCTCTGAAAGAGCAGTCTTAACCACTGAGCCAGTTCTCCAGCCCCAGAAATGCATTTTTAATTTTAAGTATTAAATGCCTAAGAAGTGAGAGTCTCGGATGGTGGTGCTATATGTCTGTAATTCCAGAATGCTGTGACAGAAAGACCATTCCAGACTAGCCTGGTACATAGCAAGATCCTGTCTCAAGAACAGACACGGGCTGGAGAGATGGCTCAGCGGTTAAGAGCACCCGACTGCTCTTCCAGAGGTCCTGAGTTCAATTCCCAGCAACCACAGATGGTGGCTCACAACCATCTATAATCAGGTCTGGTGCCCTCTTCTGGTGTATCTGAAGACAGCTACAGTGTACTTATATATAATAAATGAATAAATAAATCTAAAAAAAAAAGAACAGACACAAAACAAGAAAGAAAGAAAAAGAAAGAAAGGAAGAAAGAAGAAAAGAAAAGCAAAACAAAAGCCAGGTATCCTTTAGTCTCAGTGCTGGGGAGGCAGAGGCAGGGTGATGTCTGAGTTTGAGGCCAGCCTATTCTATTGAGTAAATTTCAGGACAGCCAGGATTACACAGCTTTTGTCTCAAAAAAGAAAAAAAAAATCCTGGCTAAAAGATAGATAGATAGACAGACAGACAGACAGACAGATAGACAAATAGATAAAAAGAAAAGTATGTGGTGTGGGAAGAAAGAAAGTGTATTTTAAAAAGTAGCCAGTAACAGGGTGGTTACTGTAGATTGTTGTCCTCCTGATTCTCCCGGGTCATTATGCTATTTTTAAATGTGCCTGTGGACATCTGTTTTCTTACTGAGGCACCTTTTGCTGTGACTATCTGCAGCAGTGCTCACAGCCCAGAGGCTTTTGTTTTGTGAGCAGAGGAGAAGGACAAACTTTTACTACAGTCCGTTGTTCTGTTGTTTCATTGTTGACTATTAAGCTTTCTCTGTGCCACAAGCCAGCACTTGAGAGGCAGAGGCTAGTGCATCCCTGAGTTCAAATCCAACATGGACTATATAGCAAGATCTTATTTCAAAAGCCACAAAAGAAAAGTTTACTGTTCTGACTTACATATGAGACTTTGCCTAGGTTTATAGAGGAAAAATGTAAGTACTGTGGATTGGCGTCACCAGCAGGCACCCACAAGGGTCTTGATGTGTATCTGAGGATGTCCAGAACCTCACACCTGGCATCTCAGGAGAAAGAGACATGTCATTGAGACATCTGTGAGGGAGAGGACCAGCAGGATATGACGTGGCTATAAGCCAACCCCCACTAGGGCTGTTGGTAGCCACCAGGCCAGTGACAGACTATCCTGAGTCTCCAGAGGGATCTGGTCCTGCCAACACGTCCACCAGACTTCCCAGGCAAACAGAAGACACTTCTCTGCACTTTCACATCATCTGCAACATGGTAGTCCATGATGGCAGCTACAGGGAGTGAGTGCTGTAGTGCTCCTGGATCTGACAATTGGCCTTGGAAATGCCCAGCAGTTCAGTGCAGGGGTGGACCATAGAGACCCTGCATCAGCCACTGCATCCTCCTGTGCAACTCCTGGTTCCCTCATCTCACCCTGGGGGAAGCTGTCCCAGTTCTGCTGCCTCCCAGGCCTTTCCCAGAGCAGACAGCACTTAAACATGGCAGGGGACAGTTAAAGTGTCCTCCCAGCACTCAGGATGAGAAAGCAGGAGGATCAGCAGTTCATGGTCATCCTTGGTTATATAGCCATGTTGAAGACCATGCATAAGACCGTTTCTCAAAAGGTTGGCCATGGAGGCACATTCCCTCAGGCCCAGTGCTGGGGAAGCAGAGGCAGAAGGATCTCTGAGTTCAAGGCCAGTCAGGGCTACAGAGTATAACCTGTCTCACAAACAAACAATCAGGAAGATGGCAGAGGAGCATTGGGCTGGGAGGTGCATGGCCCATTTGGTCCATTGGTTGTAAAAGGGTCTGAGCCCTGCCTGTCCCCTTGCTAGGGAGCATATTTGCAGCACATATCACTTGCCTAGGAATATGGTGACAGATGGGGAAGCAAGTAGAGGTCACATGTGGCCTCTGTCTTGTCACAGCAGCAGTGTGATCTGCCCCCGTTTGGGGAAGGATTAGCATGATGAAGAACTTCATTGGGCAGCAATGGAGACATGCACACAGACAGGAACAGGGCTGGGAAGACTAAAGCACCATGTGGGTGTTGTACATCTGGACCCTTGCTAGACTCTGGCCTTCCAGGATCCCCCAGCCTATGTGGGAATCAACCGGAAAGGAGTAGGGGAGTCACTTGACTGCTCAGGGCACAGGTAATGCTGGGGACAGCAAAGACGGGGTTTTTAGGATGGGCTTCAGAGGATGTAGAAAATTTCCTAGCAGAGCAGAGCATGAAAATGTGGGGTTAAGTATGTTCAGGTAATTACCCACCTGTCCACTGAGTAACTGTGGAGTGGCCAGGTGCCCCCCTCATCTGTGTGGTGAGAACGTGGGCCTCGGAGATGAGGAGCAATAACTGAAGGGGACCCAGCATAGGAGCTTGAGTGCCTTGGCTTATGTCATATCCAAGGGTCACTGGTGACAGTGTGGATGCGCAAGAGCAGAGGACAGTGACTCTTTGTACAATTATTTACTTGTGTGGTGGGGGAGGTGTGTGTGTGTGTGTGTGTGTGTGTGTGTGTGTGTGTGTGTGTGTGCTGCAGCATATTGTGGAGGTCAGAGGTCAAATGGCAGGAGTCTGTTCTCTCAGTTCTCCAGGTAGGTTCCAGAGAATGAGCTCTGGTCGTCAGGCTTAGCAGCAAGTCTTTTTTTTTTTTTTCTTTCCCTTTTCTTTTTCTTTCCTTCTTTCTTTTTTCTTTTCAGTAGTGGATCTGGAACCCAGAGACAAGCAATCTCCTACCAAGCTATATGTCCCCCAATCCTCTATACACATGTACTTTTTCATCTCTGAGAAAGAGTCTTGCTATGCTGCCTAAGCTAACTTGAAATTTGCCATGTATCATCCACCCTGGCTGTCCTTGAACCTGTACCTTAGATTCCAAGTACTGGGTTGGCAGGTGTGCTATGACCAAAGTCATCTGGATCTTTTAAGATGTGAGTGACTGTGGCATGCTTAGAGTTCCCAGCCAGTGTGACAGTCACAGTCTTCAGAGTATGGAGTGAGGAGTTCCTGTTTTTGAGGCTGGCAGGCAGTCAGGGTTAGCAGACAACAGCCACCATGCCAGACACACCAAACTCTATGATCTAGAAAAGAAAACAGCCCTTATCATTGGCAGACAGATGGTAATTGGCTTCTGTTGGCTGTCGCTGTAGGACCCACAGTAGGCTTGGAAACCCTGTCACTGAAAAGGTGCCTCTTCACTTACAGGTTGGGGCTATCTGCAGCTCTCTGGCAGAGGCACAGAGGGCATGGGCTGCCTTCCACTACCCTGGCAGGTGGGTAGCCAGAGTCTGACAGTAAAGGGTGCTGATGATGGAACCCAAGTTCTCCCCCATGGTAACTGTGTGCTCCTCACTTGATGCCCCCACACTGTTGTCCTGTGAGCTGTTGCCCCATCAGCCCTCACCCACTAGAGCAGTAGGGAGAATGCAGTCACAGTGCTGAACTGTTTGCAGGCACCCATGAGGCAGGAGGGTCACTGAGTTGAGGCCTTCCTAGTCTATAGAGTGAGTTCCAGGCCAGCCAGGGCTACACAGAGAAACCTGTCTCATGAGGCAGGAGGCAGGGGGAGCAGCCTACCAACAAAAACAGGATAGAAGATACATAAACCAATGTGAGTACTATAGGCCAGTGTGTTTTCTGTTCCATAGTCATCTGGCTTCACCCTACCCCAGAGCAAAGTGATCCCAGAGAGCAGAGCACAGAGCACAGAGCGGCCACTTGACCAGGAGATGCTTAGCTGTCCTTACCTTAACCTGGAGGTCCAGGCCCAAGCACTGACAGAAACCCTGTGCTGTGTCCTAGGCTCACTGTGAGTACAGCTGACCTGTCCAGCACTGGGACAAGAGCAGGACACAGCCAGTGTCCCCATGGCCATCAGGTCTTGAGCAACAGAGGCTGAGGAAAGGAGGCAGGAGGCGACATAGATTCAGGGAAGCAGGATGGAGATGGTTTGGGGCAGTATGTAACTTCTGATGCTTTCCAAGGGGGAAGGATACACGGAGTGACTAGTAGATCCACAACAAAGCCTGGTGGCTGCGACTACAGCGACAGACCTACAACACTGCCCTCTGCTGTCATATGTGAGCCTTGGCTCTAGCATGGTCATCTGCTGCTCTTCCCTCCCCTAGGGCTCCCCTTCTGTACAGTGGTGCATCGTCTGCCTACAACCTGCGTGTGTCCTCCCTGAGTGACAGGATACTGAACAGTGCAAAAACAAGCAGAGCAGCCCACAGTGCTGCTTAGGAAACTGAGCATGCTCAGTGCCGATGCTCTTTGTATTTGGCCTGGTGCCTGCTCAGCAAGCTGCCTACACCCTCAGCTCTTGTAGACAATTTCTGTGTTTGCTTTTCAAGTCACCACGGGTCTCTGTCTACTTGACCTAACTGGCTGGTGCTGGGAAGCAGACCGTCACAGATGGTGAGGCTCTTTCTATAGAGTGTGGGTGTTGGAATCACATGTCCTGACCTAGCATGTCTAGCCAAACCCCACCCAGATTTGTCTGGGGACAGGATCTCCAAAACACCAGCTGGCTCAACTGTTTCTCTTCCTTGCCTACAAGGTCTGGTCTTGAGCCTCACTATGGGCAGAGTGATTATTATTCCTTGAGAAGAGTATATAGAGCCCAAGCCTTAAACTTGACCCTCCTCCTTCAGCCCCCCAGTGCATGGTGACAGGCTGTTTGGCAACACAGGAGATGGCAGGCAGCACGTTGCATTGGCTAGGAAACTGGCACCCCACTAAGTGCCATTGCCCCCAAGATTTTAAAAATCATGCAAGCTTTGTCTTTCTTTCTTTTTCTTTTTTTTTTTCTTTTCAGAGCTGGGGACCGAACCCAGGGCCTTGTCTACCACTGAGCTAGATCCCCAACCCCGCAAGCTTTGTCTTTCATCCTCTCTTGGAGGTGTCTCCTCTGGCCAGGCTGTGGCAGCCAATAGCCTGGGTGTCTTCATGCCAAGGATCAGAATCCTGGCCGCAGTCCCTCACATGTGGTTTTCCCATCCCCTTTCCTCTATCAGGCAGCCTTGTGGCATGGGCCCACAGCAGGAGAAGGTTAGCCAGTCCATGGCCTGGTGGTCCAGACACTAACTTCTGTCCCCATCCCCAGACATGAGCTCAGAGAGGGACTCCTGGCATGTTGGAGGGCCTGCATCCAGGGCACTGAACTGCTCAAGACACTGCCTGTGACAGGGTTATGTTCTGTCTGGCTGTTTGAGAATTGATGTCCATGTCTTCCCCTTCCCCCCACCCCCCCCCCCCCCCCCCCCCCCATCTTGTGGCTGTTCCTCTGGGATAAGTAAAGCCTTAATTAAGGAACTCATGGCTTTCTAGGACAGGGCTGGACTCCCTAGGTAAGAGATCTCCTGCCGCTTTGGAGTTCAGTGCTAGGCTTGACTGAGCTTCTCTGAAAAGAAAGGAAGATACCTCAGTAGCAGGCAAGTGGGCAACCACGTACCCCAGTGTCCTGGCTGGTTTGTGTGTCAACTTAACACGAGGTGGGAGCCTCCCTTGAGGAAATAACGCCATGAGACCCAGCTGTAAGGCATTTTCTCAACTAGTGATCAAGGGGGAGGACCCACCCATTTTTACTTATGTATACATATCTCAGTACGTGTGTCTGCCACACTGGGTGTAGGTGCCTGCAGAGGCCAGTAGAGGGTGGTGGTGTACTGAAGTTGGTGTAACTGGAGGTGGTTGTGAGTGAGTTGCCCAACGTGACATGATTGTCCTGGTTAGGGTTTCTGTTGCTGTGATAAACATGACCAAAAGCAGCTTAGAACTCAGGTCCCAGGCTATCACTGAAGGAAGTCAGGGCAGGACCCTGAAGGCAGGAGCTGATGCAGAGGGTGTGGAGGGTGCTGCTTACTGGCTTGTTCCCCATGGCCTGCTCCATCTCCTTCCTTCCTTCCTTCCTTCTTTCCTTCCTTCCTTCTCTCTCTCCTTCCTTCCTTCCTTCTCTCCCTCCTTCTCTTTCTTTCTTACTTCTCAAAGCAGGGTGATGCTATGTCACTCTGGCTATCCTAGAACTCACTATGTAGACCAGGCTAGCCTCAAATTCACAGAGATCCACCTTTCTCTGCCTCCTAAGGGCTAGGATTCAGGGTGTGTGCCACTCTGCTTTCTTTCTTTCTTTTTTTTTTTTTTTTTTTTTTGGTTCTTTTTTTTCGGAGCTGGGGACCGAACCCAGGGCCTTGCGCTTCCTAGGTAAGCACTCTACCACTGAGCTAAATCCCCAGCCCTCCACTCTGCTTTCTTGTAGCACCTAGGACTATCTGCCCAGGGACAGCCACCCACAGTGTGCTGGGCCCTCTGTTTCTCCTGGACTCAGGCTAAGGCCCATATTGAGGGCAGAGTTGGGAGTGGGCTGCTTCATAGCCAGAGCTGCTTCTGCCCTTACTGCTGCAGGTCTGGTCTGCAGCTGCTGATCGTCACATTGTACTGCGTTTTGGTTTGTCACATTAGTTCACATATTTGTACTTTTATTTGTTGGTTCTGAGACGGCGCCCCAGACTTCCCATGTGTCAGGCACACACGAGCTCTGCCACTGAGCCCCACTCCTGTTTGAGCGGATGTTTTTTCCACAGTGGGGATTAAGCTTTGAGCTCCAAGTATGCTAGGCTGGTGGTGTCCCACTGAGTGATCTAGGCAGAGGCTATCCCCCTGAGCCACAGCAGCCCCTCACTGTCGGCTTCTAGGCCAGTGCTCTCCCCCTAGCCTTCCTTTACAGTTTCACCTTAGGCTGACCAGGCTGACCTTCAGTTTACTGGCTTTGGACTCGGGTCCTCCTGCCTCAGCCTCACAAAGTGGTAGGGTGATAGGCCTGTACCACCAAGCCTGTGATTGGATGGTGAAAAACCATGAGACCAAGACCTCAGAGAGCAGTAGTGCATACTAGCATCTCTGTTGTTCCTCCACCCCTGCTTCCCTGAGGGCCAATGGCCTGAGGTAGTGGGACCTGAGCACAGCTGGCTGTGCTGGACTCAGTCTTCAGGAGAGTGCAGGGAGCAAGGCTTCACACGACTTCTTTCTGCAGAAACAGGCAGCTGGTATAGGAGAAAATAATAATTTCTTCAATATCTCTATGGATGGAGCTCTTGGGTCTAGACCACCCTGGACTGGTAGGGGTGCTGGTACTAGGTGGCTCTGGGCATATATGTCCCCTGACCTCCAGTTTTTGCCATCATGATAGTCAGAAGGGTGTCCTGCTTTTCTCCTCCCTGCTGTGTGGCCTCGGGCGGCCTTTTTCCGTCTCTGATCTGCTAGCACTAATTCAGAAAAACAGACTGTGATGGTCATTGTACTGGCTGGTTTTATGTGTCAACTTGACACAAGCTGGAATTATCATAGAAAAAGGAGCCTCAGTTGTGGAAACACCTTCATGAGACCCAGCTGTAAGGCATCTTCTCAACTAGTAGTGATCAAAAAGTGTGGATGATGCCGTCCCTGGGCTGGTGTCTTGGGTTCTATAAGACAGCAAGCTGAGCAAGTCAGGGGAAGTAAGCCAGTAAGACACATCCCTCCATGACCTCTGCATCAGCTCCTGCTTCCTGACCTGCTTGAGTTCCAGTCCTGACTTCCTTTGGTGATGAACAGCAATATGGAAGTGTAAGCTGAATAAACCCTTTCCTCCCCACCTTGCTTCTTGGTCATGATGTTTGTGCAGGAATAAAATCTTGACTAAGACAGTCATGTACAAGTAACAGAAAAAAACGTTTGTTATGGCAAAACTCTCAGCCCAGGGCATAGTGGCCTCAGAGTTGCCCTTTTGAGAATGGAGAGCCAAGAGTCACATGAGGTAAAGGCCATTGGAGCTGGCCTAGATGAGCCTCAGAGTCAGCAGCTACCTTTGGCTGGATAGTCACCATTTTGCTGAATCTAGTTCATCTCACACCGTCCTTCTTGTTCCTTAGGACTGAGCCTCCCGCGGTTAGCACGCCTGGGATGGATAATGGTGTGCAGGAAGGCTCGGTGCGCCTGGGAGAGGATGCTGAAGCCGTCCTGGCCGGGGCCGTCTCCACAAAGGCAAGTAGTGCCTTCTCCCGGGGGGACATTGGTCCTCAACCTTCCTAATGCTGTGTCCCTTTAATACAGTTTCTCATGTATTGCTGCTATTTGATAATTGTAATTTGCTGCTGTTAGGAATCATCATGTCAGTATCTGACATGCAGGATATCTGATACGGGACCCCTGTGAGAGGGTCGTTCACCCCCCGGGTGGAGCACCACTGCTGCAGGACTATCTCCAGGGTTCCTACTGGGTCAGCAGAACATAGCACAGTCCCTGCCATCCTCACTCCCTGATATGTGGCAGGTACCCATTTCCGCCTGTGTTCACTGTAAGGGTCACAAGATGCCACTGCATGCACTGTCACCCAAAGCCTGGTGGATAAACAAATCCAGTCAGGTCTCAGCCTGTTGCCAAATCCAGCATTTGGCAACAGGCTGAGACCTTACCCAGAGCTGAGAGCAGCACTGGAGAGCTGGCGAATGCAGAGCAGGGGTGCCAGGTTCACCCCCGAGGCCCTTGAAGTACCCCTAGTAAAGCTGGGTATGCTAGGCTGTCACTCCAGCAGAGCTCAGTAGTCTAAGGCCCAGGATCATGAGTCCCAGGCCAGCCTGCAGTGTAAGCAAATCCCATCTCAAAAGCTTCAACAACAGCAGTCAGCTCAGCCTACCCTGTGGACCTCTGCCACAGTGGCTGCCCTGCTGGACAATCCAGGCTGGCATAGCCCTCAGGCCTCCCTAGTCCTGGCAGGTGCTACCCAACAGTCCCAAAGTCCATGGTGTCAGTGGCTGAGCTGGCAGCACCCTGTGACCATCCTGACCTTTCCCTGAGTTACAGGAGCCACCTGGGACTGCCAGGGGGACAAGAGGATGCACTCACCAGGGCCAGGTTGGAGGTCACTAGTGGGGTACTTCAAAGGATGTGTATGCAACCATCTGCATTCCAGAGTCTTCCAGGACTCTGCAGGAACCTGCTGCTAGCACCACTCCTGTGAACACCCTCCATCACCTCCCACACTCCCCTGCCACTGGACCCTAGCGGGGGACTCCCAGCCAGGCACAGTGTACACACCTGACACCTGTGGACTCAGCTCCACCAGCTCAGCTGGTCAGTGGTCGCGCATGCCTTAAACCTAACACTCACACAGGGAAATCTCTAAGTTCAAGGCCAGCCTGTTCTGCAGAGTGAGTTCCAGGATAGCCAGAGCTACACAGAGAAACCCTGCCTCCAACCTCCAAGATGGTTCCAGAATGCCACACTACAATTATACAGACAAGGGTAGGGATGGGGAGTCAGGGACTGCACACAGGAGTCATGAAAACTGGGAAGGTGGAAGGATGGTTTGGGACATTTTGCAGGGTAACTGTCACCCTCACCCAAGAGGCTGACCACACAAGTAAGCAGTGTCTGAAACAACACTGAGGCTGAGGGGCCTGTAGGAGAGGTGGGCCAGGGAGAGTAGTGCTCACTTGGGTGGCTGAGACAGGAGGATTGCCTATGGAATGAGACCCTGTCTCAAATCAGGGAAAATGACAGTTATGTGGGTGGCACACGTGACAGTTATGTGGCACACGCTTTTAGTCCTATTGCTCAGAAGGCAGAAGCAGAAGAATCTCTGAGATGAAGCCAGTCTGCTCTAAATAAACAAATTCCAGACCAGCCATGATTGCATAGAGGGACCCTGTCTCAAAACAAACATCAAGAGAAAAAGGGCGGGGAGATGGTTCGGTCAGTGAAAAGGTCTTTGTCAAGCATGAGGACCTGAGTTCAGACCCCCAGGACTCACTGGAACCATGAAGCCTGTGTCTGTGAGCCACACTAGGGCAGGGAGGCCTGGAGATGGGAGGATCCTGGAGCTGCTTTACCATTTAGTCTAGCTAAAACAGCCCACTGAGAGACGAAAAATGGCAAGGACACCTAATGCTGACCTCTGGCCTCCACACACACCAGTGCACATGAGAACACAAACATTAAAGGCACTTGGTGCCTCTCTGGGTCTTGGTCCCCTGATGAGAAGCCCCTCCAGCCTCTATGAGGCCCTGACCACTTTGTTTTTGAGACCTTAACCTGGAGTTCTGTTGCAGAGAGACCACAGGCAAGTTCTCAGCTCCCTGCTATCTGGAGCCCTGGCCGGTGCACTTGCCAAGACAGCAGTAGCCCCCCTAGACCGGACCAAGATCATCTTCCAAGGTAACAGCTGTGCACCTGCCATGTGCAGTGTGGAGGTGGCCAGGCAGCACTAACCCCCTTCTCCTGCCCAGACTGCCTGTAATCTAGGTCGGCCTTGAATCTACAGCAGTCCTCCTGCTTCAGGCTCCTAAGTGCTGGGGTCATTTGTGTGTGTTACCACACCCAGCCCCTGTGTTCTTCAGAGACACCAGTCACTGCTTTAGGACACCTTCCAGCACCTTGAGTCAGCCTCACCCACAAAGCCTTTGTTTCTAAACTCAGTCACCTTTCTAGAGTCCGCCTGAGGACGTGGATGTAATTTGGGGGACATAGCCTAGAACCCACATCCCTCCCTAGCTGCCAGGGAGACCTGAGTAAGGCTAGGCCTTCTATTGATGGTCAAATAATGGCAACCTCCTTCAGTTGTTGGGAGAGAGGGCTGTCCACTGCTACTGCACCTCAGTGTGCAGTCATAGCTTGAGTCACCTGCTGACTGAGCACAGCTGTGGCACCAGGCGATTTCCTCCTGAGGGCTAGAGAAATTCTCAGGCTTCACATAGGGGTTGGGGCAGTGCTGTCCACTGGCCATACCGAACGCTCTTCTCACCCTCAAATCCTCTGGCCCATGCAGCTCAGCCTTCTGCTTCATAGAGGACTGAAGACATAGTGTGGAGCGGGCAAGCCTGTGGTACCAGAGTGCTAGTGCACCCATGCAGGATGGGGCCTGGAGAAGGAGAGGGCAGACCCAGACAGCCCTGGGACTTGTTCTCATGAGACCCAGGTTTGCTGGCAGCAGACAGCGAACTGGAGTCCCTCCTCAGTGTGTGCCCATAATACTCAGCTGCTCATCCCAAGCCCTGGCTGCCCTAAGGTGCCTGGTGTTGGTGCCACTGCCCTTCCTGGGGAAGAAAGGACGAGGGCAGGCTTAGGCAGGATCCTCCACCTAGTGCACTCCTGTCTACTGCTCACACCAGCCCCAAGCGCAGGTCAGGCCCCAGAGCCCTAGACCCAGGAGTTGCAGACCCAGGAGCTTCACAGTCACATCTCATGGTCTCTTTGCTTTTGTTCCTTCCAGTGTCTTCAAAAAGATTTTCTGCCAAGGTGAGTTGCTAAAGGGTCCGGTGGATTGGGTGGTCGGGAGGGCAGCTTTCTAAGGAGACCTTTGTGCACAGGTCTCCTGGGGACGGTTGAGACTACTGTCCTGTCGCCCTAACATACCTGTCGGGTGAGACTTTGCAGTCTACTTTTAAACTAGAATGCTTAGAGCAGAAGCCATGTGGTGCGCACCAACCTTACCGCACCCCCACTTCTGTCAATCACCAGCGACTGCATTTGAGGGAGACTGAGAGCAGGTGCAGGAAGTGTGGGTGGAGCCTCTGCTAGCTGGGCAGGCCTGGTTCGGGGACACCACCCCCTCTCTGCATTTGAGGGCACTCCTGCATGTGTGCTTAGGTTCGGTGGTGGCAAAGAGGTTCTGACTCCCTGTCTTCCTCAGGAGGCCTTCCGGCTCCTCTACTTCACCTACCTCAACGAGGGCTTCCTCAGCCTATGGCGTGGGAACTCGGCCACCATGGTGCGAGTGATTCCTTACGCAGCCATCCAGTTCAGCGCACACGAAGAATACAAACGCATCCTGGGCCACTACTATGGCTTTCGTGGAGAGTGAGGCCTGCTGGTTCCCTGTCTATCTGGTCCTGCCCCTCTCTACAGGGCCCTATCCATCCCACACACCCTCTTTGGGCTCTGGCCCTCACTCACCCTTCCTCCAGGAGGGACTGCGGCCCCACTCGTCATCCTTCCCCTCAGTCACTGCCCTGTGCTGTCTGCTCATTCAAATACTGCTCTGCTGAGATCTGATTCCCAAGGGTGCAGGGCACCAGGCAGGGAAGGAGGCAAGAGGCTCCCTTAGATATTGGCCTAAGAGACCCTATAAGTTGCTCCATGTCCCCCAGGCTGAGGTGTGGGCAGCCACTGTCCCTACCTAGGTCTCAACTTACTCTGCCTGTCCACAGAGCCCTGCCCCCATGGCCACGCCTCCTGGCTGGCGCCTTGGCAGGAACCACCGCGGCTTCCCTCACGTACCCTCTGGACCTGGTCAGAGCAAGGATGGCTGTGACGCCCAAGGAGATGTGAGTCTACCACAGGGTCCATGCTGGTGCTGCTGGATGTGGGGTGCTTGTTGGGGATCCCTCCTATGTGTGAGATTCTACAGGGTTCCAGAGAGCATCATTTGTTAAAGACAAAACACCTAAGGGTAGCGGGGCCATAGTGGCATATGCTTTTAATCCCAGCACTCAGGAGTCAGAGGCAGTCTGATCTCTGAGTCTGAGGCCAGCCTGAGGTACTTAGCAGTTCAGAGGTAGGACACCTGCTTGGCACATGCACAAGGCACTGGTGCCAGCCGAGTGATTGCAGTGTGGGAGGCCAGGCAGGTGGTGCTATCCATGGACTCCCTCACTTTGTCCTGGACAGGAGGAGTGATGGGGTGCAGGCACCAAGCCCTGTCACATGGTCTTCGTAGGTACAGCAACATCTTTCATGTCTTCATCCGCATCTCAAGAGAGGAAGGACTGAAGACCCTTTATTTCGGGTTCACACCCACTGTGCTGGGTGTCATTCCCTATGCGGGACTCAGCTTCTTTACGTACGAGTCACTGAAGAGCCTACACCGAGGTAAGGAGAGATGGAGAGAAGAGATGGGACCTCAGGGAACTGTCCTTGGGGACCCTCCATCGAGATCCAGAGCCTCACAAGAGGTCAGGCAGGGACCCAGAGCCCAATTCAAAGACATTCTCTGTCCATGGGACCCAGGAAGTTGGACCATAACCTTTGATGTGTCCATTCATTTCATTCAGTTATTTAGAGAGGGCTGCACTGTGTAACACAGGCTGGCCTCATGTTTGCCTTGTAGCCAAGCAAGACCTTAAACTGTGCCTCATTCTCTGACCTCCAGCACTGGGTCACAGGCCTGCCTCTCAGATTCATGAGGAGCTAGGGATGAAACCCAGGCCCTCTTGTATTGGAGGGAAGGACCCTGCAGACAGGCAGCAGCCCCAGCCCCCAGTGTTCTATTGAACAGTAACGATCTAGAGAAGTTGAGGCCTCTCACTGGGACTATGGGGGTCATTCCGGAAATGACTTCAGAATGCAAGAGTGGTGGGTGAGCATTCAGGGAGAAGGAGGCAGGAGGAGTGCTGTAGGGTCAAGACCAGCCTGTGCACCTAACAAGACCATGTATCAAACACTTGGAAAGATAGTGGCCTATTTGTGTGGACGGTGTCTTGGACCCTCGAGGAGCCCTAGTCTGTGCAGTGGCACAGCGTTTGCGCAGAGCCTGACCTCTTCCCACAGCTCTCCCTTGGCACTAAGGCAGGCCACCTGGATGCAGATGCTGTGCACAGCTGTCACACTGTTCAGCTGGCAGCAGTGACAAGAAGGAAGTCTGCACACAGCTCAAATGCAGGATGTTGAGACCCTTTCAGTCTAGCTGGGTGTGGTGGCTTGTGTCTGCTGTCCCATGCAGGAGGCCAGGCAGGAGGATGGGCATGAGGTGGAGGCCAGCCTGGGCTACCCAGTGACACTCTTGTCACAGAACACCAGCTGACAATAGAACCTGTCGTCAGAGCCTGTGCTGTACTTGTACCAAGTGGTTGTTGATCCCTGGCCGTCATGATCTGAGAGTTGGCAGCAACGTGCTTGTCTGTCCTCTTCCTGTGGTGTGGCTGTGCTAGGGCTCTAGATGGAGCAGTAGATGGCCCAACGTCCTCAGCAGGACACTAGGGTGGAGACCACATCCACACAGCTGTAGCGACAGTCCTCACTAGCTTACTGAAGTCAGGCGTAGGCATGTCCTCATGCAGGAGGACACTGTATAGCCCTGTACTTAAGGGGCCAGGCATCTCCCACCCAGGTGATGGGTGGAGACCTGTACCCCCTGGGGGGGGAACTACTGCACATGTAGCCCGGGCCACCTTGTAAGTCTCTCTGTTGCACAGTGTGTGTTATGCTAGGTGAGGGTGTGGTCAGTGGTCAGAGCATTCATCTGGCGTGCACGAGCCCCTGGGTCCCATTCCCAGCATGAGAACTAAGAAAGGGTGGCCAGGAAGCGGGGCCTTAGTTTCTGCAAGTATGGCACTCATGTGCCCTCTGCCCTGCAGAGTACAGTGGTCGCCCGCAGCCCTACCCCTTTGAGCGCATGGTCTTCGGGGCCTGTGCTGGCCTTATCGGGCAGTCGGCCTCCTACCCTCTGGACGTGGTGCGGCGGCGCATGCAGACAGCAGGTGTCACAGGCCACCAGCACGGCTCCATCCTGAGCACGCTACGCTCCATTGTCCGTGAGGAGGGCGCGGTGCGGGGGCTCTACAAAGGTCTGAGCATGAACTGGCTGAAAGGGCCGATTGCTGTGGGGATCAGCTTCACCACTTTCGACCTCATGCAGATCCTGCTGCGCCAGCTGCAGAGCTAGGCTAAGACAACCGTGGACGGTGAGCTGTCAGACCAAGGGCATGCAGCTGTGTGCCGGCAGCAGCGCTGTGGTACTTTGAGGATGGGCAGGAGGGCGGGACCTGGCTTGGGGCTGTGGGGCCCATAGCCAAGTGCTGGCCCTTAGGGTGTGACATTGTGATGATGGATATTGGCTGTCCCCTCCCTTCAGTTCCTTGCTATTGGCTGGTGAGTCTCCTGAGGCATCACCCAAAGGCCCCTAATGGGTCAAGTGCACTTCCTGGCTCTGTGTCCTTTGACGTGCTGCTGACTTTAGTGCCCATTGGCACACCAGGCTCAGAGCCCATCCCTTCTTACCATGACGGTGCCTGGCCTGCAGATGTGATGGCTGTTCCTTTAAGCCACGCACTGGAGGGTCTCAGCTTGCTCAGTGGTGGCCGTACTTTTGTCCCTCAGTCCTCCACCACACCTGCCCACCCTCTCCCCAGTGACAAATGGCTGCTCTTGCTCACATAGCTTTCTCCCCAGAGCACTGTGCCCATCCCATTCCTGAGGGCTGCACATGACCGTTGCCAACTGCCTGGCTTGTAACCTTTCCAGGAGGCCCCATGGCCACCAGGCAAGGGGTCAAGTTCTGACCCACTGGAAATGCCTATGTGGGTGTCGTCACTCACGGGGGGCATCTCCCAAGGCACACCAGTCAGGCCACACGCAGGCCCAAAGCCTCTTATATGCACAGCATCCATGGAGGTGGGCTCAAGCTCTTGAGACTGCTCAAGCCAGAACTCGGGGCCTTCTGTGAGGCCCTGATACCCATCGAGGCTGTCATTCAGCCAGGCCACATGAAGCCCCAAGATGGGTGGCTTTTCCTGTATGAGTGAGTACAGATATATCCATGGCCGGGGAATTGGGACTGGCAGGGTCCCCAGGGACCACCAGCCAGCTTTCTCAAGAACTCCTGGGGTTCCCTTGGTGTCACAGGAACCTATTACCTTTCATGGGGTCTGGGGTTCTGGATTTAGGGTCTTTGGGACAGTCCCAGTTAGAAGCCTTGGCTATCCTGCTCCTCAGTGTTATCTAGGCTAGCCTCCAACTTACAGCAGTCCTCCTGCCTCTAGTTTCTAGTTTTTAACTTATCCTGCCCCAGGTCTGCACATACAAACCCCCTATCCTGTGCAGTGCGGTGACCTGGGTGTTGATTCCCACAGCCAGATGGACAGACGGCAGCCGTCTCACATGCAGGACCTGAGCAGGGTGGCTTGACCTCCAGGCATGTGCAGTTCTTGCTGTGGTCCTAGCTCGTTCTGTATTTCTTACCTTGTGCCTGTGATGCTCGGCCATCTCTCTGCCTCCTCGTATGGTGATGGGCGTCCCCACCATGTCCCCCAGTATCCTGGCAACCTCTGGTGGCTAGAGGGACTGTGCTCTTGTGAGTGTACTGCCCACTCTGTTCCCTGCCTGGCCCCATATTGGGATGGAGAGGCTGGGCACCCCATGCCAGGAGGCTGGAGGTGACGGAAGCTCCTGGGCCACCCCAACAGGTTGCACCATGTAGATGGCTCAAGCCCTGCATCAGGCAACCGGCTGGGCAGGAGACGCTAGGGTGTCATGGGTCCCTGATCTTCTTGCTTCCCCATATACCCCCAGTAGCTCTGGCTTAGGGGCTCTCTGCCTCTGTGGCTGCCCTTCTCCATGGTCACTGTCCAGTCTGGAGTTCTATTTTGATGCCATGAAGATACTTTGTTTATATATGTTTATATATTTTGAAGATTTGTGCCAACAGAGTATATTTAATAAAAATTTAATAACTCCTGCTTCTCACTCCTTCAACTCTGGCTCATTCCCCACCCCCCCAATCTGAACCTCAGCCCTGGAACAGGGTGAAGCTACTTAGCACTTTTGTTTTAATTTTTCCTAAATAGTTTCTCAGTGTAGTCCTGGCTGCCCTGGAACTTGCTTTGTAGACCAGGCTGGCCTCTCTGCCTCTACCTCCCAAGTACTGGGATTAAAGGTGTATGCCACCACCACCAAGAGGTCACTATTTGGTGCTTTGCCTGCAGGAATGTATGCCTAGTGCCTGAGGAGGCAGGCGACCCTTAGTCTAGACTTACAGATGACCATGAGCCACTCTGTGGGGTGCACGCACAGCCTGAGTCGTCAGCAAGAGCAGCCAGTGCTCTGAGCCATCTCTCCAGAACCCTGGCTATCCTTGTGAAAGAGCTGTGGACTCCAGGTGTGTCGTCCAGGCGCTCTGTGCTTCTTTCTGTTCAGATGTAAATGTGACACAGGCTACTGGGAATAAACTGATGGCCATAGATGGAGCCTGAGTCCCCCAGTTGGGGGGGGCGTGGCTCAAGGGCAGAGCCCTTATTATACTGAGGAGCCCTGCGTTCCTTAGCCAGTATAAAAAAGACAAGAGATCCAGGAATATGGTAGCCATGTAGCTAAGTCTGCAACAACACAGTGCCTCAGATTTACTTACATATTTGATATATAATCCATACCAGCTTCTAGTTCTTACAAAGCGCTGGCTGGCCGGCCCACCTACCTCCAGCGTCATCAGCTGAGCTCCATCATGCTCAGCAGAGGCCCCGCCCCAATCAGCCCTCATCGGTGTCTGAGGCAGGACCCTTTGGCACCACGGAGTGCCCCTACGTTTTGAAATGCAGAGCAGAGCCTTGCTTTCCAGCGGTGTCTGCTTTTTTCCGCCCCCTGCTGGGCATCACTCTTCCCTTGCTTGTCCCTGATTCCCATGGGAATCCACAGCCCTTGTCAGGTCAGTCTGGGAGGCAGGGAGACTCCAGACAGACCTTCAAGGAAATCCCATTGATTCTATACCACACACGTCAGCCATACTTGCTGCAGTCGTGAAGACCTGAGTTCAAGTCCCCAGGGCCCACATAAAGCGGGACAGCAGCAAAGTCTATAATCCTAGCACTGCTGCTGCAAGGTGGAAGTGGAAACCAGAGACTCCCTGAAGCCTGTTGCACGGCCGACCTGAAGGGTTCAGGGGTAAATAAGAGACCCTGTCTCAAGGCAGAAGGCTCGGATCTGCATGCCAAGTTGTCCTCTGATCCCTGCTCTCACACATACATCTATTGTGTCATAGCACCCGTGTTCACAAGCACGTAGGCAGTCACCTTTCTAAGTCCTCTTGGACAGAAACCAGGGCCTTCTCCCCAGCATGAGACCTGGAGGCTCAAGGCTGACTGAGCACTGGTTGGTTCTTGGAACATGACTGGGCCAGACCACACTGGCGACATGGTAAGGCAGCAGTGCAGGAGCCCTCCTTTTTATTCTCAGTACACATTTACAAATGTAGGAGGGTCTGCGTACCTCATAAATACACATGTACACACACCAAGTCAGCAAAAGGACCGCTTTGGAGTTGGAGGTGACCCTTAGTCACCAAGGCCTCAAAACACACGACAGCTGTCATCTAAACAGCTTTGGAGGGTGGTAGCCATCTCTCCCCTCAGCTTTCATGACTCCCTTTTTTTTCTCTTGTTCTCCAGTCTTGTTACTAGTCTAACCCTCCTGCCGCAGCCTCCCAAGTGTGCTGAGGAGACAGGCACAGACACTCTTGTCCTCCCTCCTGGTGACGGTGACAGTGACAGGCGCCAGGGCTGTGTGGACGCTAGGTCAGAGTCCCACCCCTAGCTCTCTCCTAGACACCCCTGCCCTCCAGGTTTCCACTCCTGCCTAGGCCTCTCTTACTGTCCAGGCTCCCCGCTCATCTCCCCAGTCTCTGGGACATTTCTGTAAAAAGTGCCCCACACACTTGGGGATCATGACCCAGGGGAGACTGCTTCAAGAGGTTCATGACCTAGGCACTGAGGTGAGAGAGATGGTAGGGAGTTCCCCCACCAACCCTTAGGTCATCTAAGGACACCGAGGCACAAACACCAGAGTCCCAGGCCTGGTGGGCAGAAATCAGATGCCGTGCCTTCATGCTAAGAGGCCGTCAGGTGCTGGTGGAAGTAGAGGCCGAAGAGGCTGGAGAGCAGCTGGCAGGCAGCAGTCCACCAGATGATGTAGGCCAGCACACCTCGGAGGAAAAGGGGTGTGAGTAGGCCACCCAGGATCCCTGCGACCTGGGCTGCAGTCTGCTGGGCCTCGTCTGCAGGGTCTACAGAGATCAAAGTCTCTGAGGGCTGGGATGGGGCCAGTGGGTGAGGAGTAGGGCTCAGGGCCCAAGAGTAGCCACCTGCAAACGTGAAGAAAGGAATTACCGGTGCAGACATAACGGTGCGAGTCGAGGCTCTCACACCCCGCCCACACCTAGGTTACACCCCACGGACCTTAGGAGCTTCCATCCTCCCCAGTCTGCTGGCCCCGCCTCCAACCTCCCTGTCTTGACTGTAGCTTTCCCCAAACCTTGCCCGCACTTTTATCTGCCGACCCCGCCCTTACCAAGCCATGTACCCACTCCTACTTACCAACCTTGCCCTCACTCAGAGACCCCACCACACCCTTGCTTTTATCTGAAGATCCTCCCCTTATCAGACCTGTTCCCACCCTCTATCCTCCGGCCCCGCCCTCTTTCCCACCAGCCCCTCACCCAGGGTCTTGAGCAGCAGTGTGCAATGCAAAGTAAGGATGAGTGGAGTCAGGTACTGCAGGCTCACCACTGTCACGTAGCAGTACACCCGGACCACCTGAGGGGGAGGCAATGGGGATTGTAGAGGGGGGTGGTCTTCCCAGGGCAGAGATCCTGCGACCAGGTCCCCTCAGGGCTGGGACCATCTTAACGCGGGGTGCATACCCGCTGCTGTATTTCTCGGGCCTCAATGCGGCCAGCCTCCTTTCGCAGCTGCTCCACACGAGCCTTAGCGAGGCACAGGTAGGCCTGCAGGTGTGGCCGGGTCACTACCAGCCGTAACAGGCACAGCACCACCAGCACCCAGAGGCGCAGGGAGTCGAAAACCTCTTCCGACGGTCTGCAACAAGAGCAAAGCAGGCTGGGAGTTTGGGTGAGCCCTCCTTCCCCAGGCCACGATCGTTCCAGCCCATGGCCTCAGACACCCCAGGTCCCTCAGCGCCCCCTAACACGCACACAGAGAAGGTCATGTTCCTCATGGGTGCCTGGTACAGGAAGTCCCGGGCGACAGGCTTTGTCCAGAGCCACAAGGTGCACAGGGGCGACAGGAAGCTGGTGTGCAGGAGCAGCCTGAAGGCAAGCATTTCAGTGGGTCCAGGCTCCTCACCCCCAGCCTCTAGGGCAACTCCATCCCACCCCAGGAGACCCGCCTAACTGTAGCAGCGGTCGGTCCGCAGACAGGGTTAGCGCATCTTGGTGGGTCTGTGCCAGCCTCAGGCCAGGGAAAATGAGGAAGGCGCCCAGCAAGGAGCCTAGCACTGCCAGCCCAAGGCGGATGGACAACTTGATCACAGGGAGTCTGGAGAGAAGAGATGGTATCAGGAAACCCACAACTGGGCAGAATTCAGCCTTCAGATATTCCCCCTACCTGCACCCGCCCCCAAGATCCAGTCCCGGGGGGACATGATCCAGTCCCCAGGACTTACGTCCAGTCCCAATCCTGCTTCTTCAGAACAGGCTCCAGGTGCTGGGTCATGCTGGCCAGGCCTGGGGAAAGGAAAGGATCAAGTGGTGTCGACTGATTGCTGAGGTTTCCAAAGCTAAGCTGGCTGGCCTTCCCTCTTCCAGATCCACCCGTCTCTGCCTCCCTAGTACCGGGTTTACAGGCATGAACAACTAATTTCTACTTTTTTTTTTTTTCTTTTTTTTCGGAGCTGGGGACCGAACCCAGGGCCTTGAGCTTGCTAGGCAAGCGCTGTACCACTGAGCTGAATCCCCAACCCCTTTAATTTCTACTTTTTACATGGGTGCAAACTCAGGCCCTCCGGCTTACAGAGCAAGTACTGTCACACTGGCCCCGGCCCCAGCCCAGACAACCCATTCTAATCGTATTTTCCTGGGCTGAGATACAACCCAGGGCTCCCGCATGTGCTCCGCAGATGCCGGGTCTCTGACCCACACCCAGCCCTGCTGGGACCAGACTGCAGGACTGTTCAAGAAACAGGGCTGAGGAAACAGCTCAGAGAAGGCACTGGACGCTCTTCCAGACAGCTAGAGTTTGGTTCCCAAGCCCTAGGTAGGGTTGTTCACAACCATCTGTGACTCTAGCTCTTTTAGTCTCCAATAGCACCCACACTTATGTACATACATACATTAAAATTTTTAAATAAATCTTGAAAAGGAAACACAGGGGTGCTGGAGAGATGGCTCACTGATTAAGAACACTAGCTGCTCTTCCAGAGGTTTTGAGTTCAATTCCTAGCACCCACACAGTGGCTCACAACCATCCGTAGGAACCGATGCCCTCGTCTGGTGTGCATGAAGACATGGCATATGTACATAAAGTAACTAAATCTTAAAAGCAACACACGAACAAAGACAAGGGCTACGAGATGGCTCTGCAGTAAGGAGCCCTTGCTGCTTTCCCAGGGTCCACATTCCCAGCCCCAACCCACACTGCGGCTCAAAAGCTGCTGTAACTCCAGTGCCCTCTTCTGGCCCTTATAGGTACTGCACAATCCTGGTACACAGACACACATGATGGAAAACACCCATCCGTGCACAGGGAAAAAAAGTAAATCTTTAAAAATAGTAATAACAGATAAATCCTAATCCCAGTACTCGAGGGGCAGAGGCAGGAGGAGCTCTGTGAGTTTGAGGCCAGCCAGAGCCACAGAGTGAGACCCAGTCTCAAACCTGGAGAGGGGAGAGGGCAGAAACAAACAGAAAGTGACTTGGGTCTCAACAGAGCACACCTACCTGGCTCTAAGCCCAGCTCCAGGGTCTCCTCTCGAACCACCTGCACCAGCATGGCCAAGAGGAGGAAGAGGAAAGCAAAGGAGAGACACACTGAGCGCTCACCGCCCTCCTTGCTGCTGAAGTACAGTCGGGTCACCATGAGGAACACCTTGCTTGGCATGGAGTTAAGAAAGCCAAAGATAGGGGTTGGGGATTTAGCTCAGTGGTAGAGCGCTTGCCTAGCAAGCGCAAGGCCCTGGGTTCGGTCCCCAGCTCCGAAAAAAAGAAAAAAAAAAAAAAAAAAGCCAAAGACGGGCTGGGACCTCTCCAGACCCCCTCTCCAGGGCAGACAACCCAGGCAGGAACTGGCCTTGGGTGGGACATGGCTCAGGTGGGCTGGGGTACTGGTATTTGGTTGGAGGTGACCTAATAAACCATGGCCAATCAGAAATCACTGTGGCAGCGGTGCCTAGGGAAGGTGGGGCAGGGAGAGGCCCAAGCAGAGGTGGCATTGGAATGCTATGGAAAAGTCAGAAGCCGGTTTTCCCCCTTAGGGGACAATGCTTGTGATAGAACCCCAGGCTCCTGTGAATCCAGGGGCCCTTTTCCTGCTCAGGCACACCCACCATTAGGATTTATTAGTTAAGAGCCAAAGACACACAGTGCCTCCATCAATTACCCTCGAAACTCTCCAAGATGCAGCCCCTGGTTAAGGTTTCCCCAGACTCAGACCCTGAACACTTGGTGGCCAGGTGACCCCTAGACTAGAGTCCCCACCATATCTGGGCCTCTGCTCTCAATGCAGACAGACCAGGTCTTTCCAAACTCCAAGCTGGCCTGGTGATCCTTCTGGATGCAGAATATATGCCAGAAAGTTTGGGCAAAAAGATGGACTGGGCGGTGGCCCACAACTCTAACCCCAGCACTCAGGAAGCACAGGCAGGAGGATCTCTGAGTTTAAGGCTAGCCTGGTCTACAGAGTGAGTTCCAGGATAGCCAGGGCTGCACAGAGAAACCCTGTCTTGAAAAAACAAACAAACAAAAAAAGATGGGCCAAATCCCAGGAAGCTGTCTCTGGCTTTTCTGATTCTCTAGACCTGGAGGAACAGGAACCCACAGGGTGAGGTCGATACAAGGAAACCAGACTGTGTGTACAGTGTAGCAGGTAGTGATAAACACCTGTCACCAGAGAGCTGAAGGGTGAGCCAGGAGTTCGAAACCAGGGTGGCCTGCATACCTCTGACTCTGGAACAGGTTTATGGCACGGTGGGTGATCCCATAGACGGCAAGTTAGAGGGGGAGGGAAGCTGGGGCCTGAGTCCCACTCACCCACATGCTGAGTGGCCAGAGGAAGGATACAGAGAGAAGGCCAGAGTGAGCAGACACCAGAACACAGCGATGTTGGTCTCCTGGACTGGGCCCAACACAAAATAGTAGGCCTCTGTGAAGAGGTAAACACCAACCGAGTACACAGCGAAGTCGACGAACCACTGGTATTCCAGAAAGAAGCGCAGGACTGCAGGGACAGGAGCCTCAGCCAGCTGCTCCAGGCTCGCCTGACCCAAAGCTCCCCCTGGGCAGAATGACCCAGCAGCTGGGGAGGGGACTGGGGACTGTGCAGGGTGTTACCTAGGGCATCCACAGCAGTGAGGGGGCAGGTCTCCAGCTGGAAATGGGCATCTCGAGGCACCGACAGTGGCTTCTCATCATGAAGACTGTTTGCCCACCTGAGCACATAGGGACAGGGAGAGCTGACGTCTGTAACATAGGGACAGTGAGAGCTGACCTCTATAACATAGGCATAGGGACAGTGAGAGTTGACCTCTATAACATAGGCATAGGGACAGTGAGAGCTGACATCTATAACATAGGGACAGTGAGAGCTTAGATCTATAACATAGGGATGGTGAGAGCTTACGTCTATAACATAGGGACAGTGAGAGCTGACGTCTATAACATAGGGACAGTGAGAGCTGACGTCTATAACATAGGGACGGTGAGAGCTTAGGTCTATAACATAGGGATGGTGAGAGCTTACATCTATAACATAGGGACAGTGAGAGCTGACGTCTATAACATAGGGACAGTGAGAGCTTACGTCTATAACATAGGGACAGTGAAAGCTGACATCTATAACATAGGGACAGTGAGAGCTTAGGTCTATAACATAGGGATGGTGAGAGCTTACATCTATAACATAGGGACAGTGAGAGCTGACGTCTATAACATAGGGACAGTGAGAGCTTACGTCTATAACATAGGGACAGTGAAAGCTGACATCTATAACATAGGGACAGTGAGAGCTGACGTCTATAACATAGGGACAGTGAGAGCTGACGTCTATAGCACAGGGACAGTGAGAGCTGACATACACACCCATCTCCTCTAGACCAGCCACAGCAGGTGTGAGGGCAGCCTAGACACAGGGCCAGCCCAGAGCCAACAGCCAAGAATACAAGATGCTAGCTGCTGCCACTGTGCACAGCAGCACCAAGTGGGAGAGCAGGCCATTGTCCCCCAGCCTGGAGCTTTCGGGCAGGGGTGAGGCCTGTCCCTGACAGGAGGGTATAGCCTGCCTGGGCCCCATGGGGTCAAACTGGGGGCCACTCACCGTTCCTTCCTGCCCCGGGGTCTCGGTTTCCCTGCCAGCGCCCGCAGTTCCTCCTCTGACGGGTGTATGTACCGGAACAGACTGAGGGGGGAAAGTCAAGAACACTTGGCCTAGGGGTGTGAGGAAAAGAATCTGAACCTAGCCTTGAAAATAGATCATTGGGCATTGGCAGCGCTGGGGGAGGGGGCCTGGGGGGGCTGGAGATGGGCAGAGCAGATCCAAGGTGTACTTTAAAGGCACAGAGGATGGGACTGGAGAGAGGCTGCGGTCCTGAGTTCAATTCCCAGCAACCACATGGTAGCTCACATCTGATGCCCTTTTCTGGTGCGTCTTTAGACAGCTACTGTGTACTTATAAACATATAATCTTAAAAAAAGACATCAGGCATAGTTGTTAGCATTTCTTCTAGGCTCCTCCCTACAGCAACAGCCTAGGACAGCCAACAGTCAGGTACGCTTGTGTCTCTCCCACTCCTTCTGCCGCACCACCATGTTCTCCTCTTTCCTTCTTTCTTTCCCCTCTCTCTGTCCTTCTCTGTTCCCTTCTTTCTCTGCCTCCACGCCCTTCTTACCCCCTTTCCATGCCTCATTTTATACTAAACCTGCCATGTGGCTGGCACCCCCTGGGCCCGCTAAGGCAGCCCCTCCCGCCACACTGTACCACTGCATTACAAAACATCAAGAGTGGTGCCTGCATTAAATCCCAGCTCTCAAAAGGCCGAGGCAGGTGCATGGATCTCTGTGAGCTCAGGCTAGCCTGGTTTACCAAGTGAGTCCCAAGACAGCCTGGACTATGTAGAGACCATGCCTAAAACCTGGTGGCCTGAGTTCAACGCCTGAAGCCTACTTAGGGTGGAAAGAGAAAACCAACTCTCCAGCCTGACTCCACACAAGCGCCAGGGTGGGCACCTACACATTATATGCACAATAGGAAGAATAAATCAAAGTTTAGAACGTGCAAACTGGACAGGTGGCTCAGTGGCTGGTTAAAAGCTCTTGCCATTCTTGCAGATGTCCCTGAGATACCAACACCATGTCGGGCAGTCCACAACCATCCAGAACTAACAACTTTCACTTAGGAAAGGCCCGAACCACACAGACACACATGTGACATACACAACTGAAATGAAATCGGTTTTGAAATGCAGGTGGGAGGCTGAGGCAGAGGGACTGCCACACTTTCACACACAGCCTGAGCTACTGTGTGAGACTGATTAAAACCCACAGAACCCGGGTCGGAAGTGGTTAAGAGCACGTGGGCTCCCCCAAAGGCCCTGGGCTGGGTTCTCAGTCTCCACATTGGGCAGCTCATAACTGCCTGGAGCTCCAGCCCCCAGGCCTCCCCTGGTACCTGCCCTCCAGTGCACAGCCCACATGTGCAGACACCTACACATGATATTAAGAATAGTCATATTTTTAAAAAGGAAGAAGCAACATGCATGCACCAGGTGACCCGGGCAGGGCCACATTACTTTACCTGCCATTGCAGAGCAGCCAGCGAGCGAAGGAGCAGTGTGGGGCCAGCCTGTGCATGAGGGTGGCGGTGAACAGAGTCACCACCAGCTGCACTCCAAGGACCGCCTAAAGGGGCAGCTCTGGTCAGAAAGTCTCAAGTTCCCTGAAGTAATGCAGGTTATTTATAGAGAAGGTGGGTGGGTGGGGAGGGCCAGCATCTGCCTTTGGTGCTATCTCTCAGAAGACAGTGGGGTGAGGCCTGAGTCTGCTTCAGAGTCCTGGATATCCCCAGCGGCTAACCTGGTCCTGACCCCTGCTTCCACCAAAGAGTCCTGACCCCTTTCCCTGCATACTTTTGTTTGCTTTGTGAGCCCTGGTTAGTGGCTCTATATAGATCAAGCTGGCCTCCAATCTCTAGAAATCTACCTGCCTCTGGCTCACCAATGTTGGGGTTAAAGGCCAGAGCCACCACACCCAACTACTTATCTGTTTAAAGGATGTTTCTTGCCAGGCACGGTATTTAATCATGGGCTTAATCCCAACATTTGGGAAGCAGTTGCAGACAGAGTGCTGAGTTGAGGCCAGCCTAGTCTACAGCATGGGTTCTAGGACAGCCAGAGCTACACAGAGAAACAATATCTGAGAAAACAAAACCAAAGGAAAAGACAGAAAGACAAAAAGAAAGAAAGAAATGGAGGGAGGGAGGAAGGGAGGGAGGTTGGTTGATTTCTTCTAGCCCAGGCTGGTCTGGACTTCAGTATGTAGCTGAAGGTGACCCTGAACTGCCAAACCTCCTGTCCCCACCTCCCGAGTTCTGGGGTGATCACTTGGTAAAGTGAGTAGCCGGCAGCTCTCCTCTACAAACCAAGCAGCACTGCTGAACAGTTTCCCAAATCCTCCAGTAGGAAGCCAAGTCAGGCTCCTGACACAGCACTAATTTCTGTAATTATCTAATTATATACACTATGTGCCAGTAGAGCGGCCTGCCAGTGTTCTGGTGTCATAGCCAAGTAGCAAGTAGCATGAAATACAGATTAATATTTAAAACAATTGCTCATTAAAAATAATCTGTGTTCACTTACTAGCACAGGGGTTCTCTGCATGCCAGAGTCAAGCCATGTTACAAGTGACATTGGGTGTATATGTCTCAGGCTCCAAGAATAGTATTTGCAAGGACTCAGACTCAATAAAGCTCGAGTTTGGAAAAAATAATAATCTGTGATCCAGGTGTGTTGGTGTACTGTTTTGCTTTGTTTTCTTGAGGCAGGTTTCTCTGTGTAGCCCTGGCTGTCCTAGAACTCTCACTCTGTAGACCAAGCTGGCTTCAAACTCACAGAGATCCACCTGCCTCTGCCTCCCGAGTGCTAGGATTAAAGGCATTTGCCAATATTGCCCATCAACACCATCAGGTAAGACCCTTTGTAAATAAAATCTTTAATGGGTAGCTAAATAAAATAAAAGGAGCAGGATGCTAGAGAGATAGCTCAGTGGTTAAGAGTACTGATTGCTTTTCCAGAGGTCACAGGTTCAATTCCTAGCACCAATTTGTCACAGCCCTCTCTCTCTAACTCGGCTTCCAGGGAATCCTACATGTTTTCTCTGGCCTCTAAGAACAGCAGACACACACGTGGCGCACAGACATACATACAAAACATTCATACTTAGTAAATATAATTATGAAACATTAAAAAACATTTTAAAAGAAAAACAGCTGTGAATAGTGGCACACGTTTGTCATCCCAGCACTCCGGAGGCAGGAGAATCAGAAGTTCAAGGTCCCCATAGGCTACGAATAAGTTCTAGTACAACCCGGACTACATGGGACCCTATCAGAGAGCAAAGAGCTGCATTTCCAGCTCCCTCACTCCAGACCAGAGCCCTAGCTTCACCTCCCACCTGGTCCTGCACCACTGACTACACGCCCCTTCCAATTGCCCGCGAAGCCTCCAGGGCTTCGGGGATCCCTTCAGCTCGGCCGGGCCGTCCTCATCCCTTGGGAAACCAGAGGGCCTGCTCACCATGTCCGCTCCCCGGGCGCACACTGGCACAAGGCTGGAGGCGGGGAAGCGCTGAGGGATCTCAGCCAATTAGGATGCTGTGGACGATCAACTGGGAAGTCAGTCAGCGGGCTGAGAACGGGGTGGTGTGCGCAATGCATGTTGGAAATTGTAGTTCTAGCTGGAAATTTTTTGACTACTGTCTCTTCCTTCTTTTCTTCCTTATCTTTCTTTCTCTTTCTTCCCTTGTCTCGTGTGTGTGTGTGTGTGTGTGTGTGTGTGTGTGTGTGTGTGTGTGTGTGTGTGTGTGTGTGTGTGTGTGTGTGTGTGTGTAGAGAGTCCCCACTCTGGCCTCAAAGTCAGAGATCTGCCTGTGTCTGTCTCCTGAGTACTGGGGATTAAAGAAAGGCCTGTGCCACTACTGCCCATTTTATTTTGTGGGTATGTGCACGTGGCTGCACTCCTCAGCTGTCCTCGGAGTCTAGAGGAGAGGGCCAGATCCTTTGAACCCGAAGATACATGTGGTTTTTTATAGACTGAGAAGAGAACTTAGACTGAACTTGAGTTCCGTGCAAAAGCAGTACTCACTCCTAATCGATTAACCAGCTGTCTAAGCTGTTTTGTTTTTACTCGGGTGGTTGGGGGTGTTTCCTACCATGCTTATTTACTTGTGCGTGTGGTGGGGGTGCAGAGGATAACTTGCTACAGTTGGTTCTCTCCTACTATCATGTGGGCCCCAGGGGACCAAACTCAGGCTTCACAGAAAAAGCCTCAAGGCGATGAACAGACTTGTTAGCCCTGTTTGGTTTTAGTGGGGTCTGAACTTTGCTATGCAGACAAGGATGACCTTGAGGTTCTGATCCTCCTGCCTCCAGCTGGAAAATGCTCAAGTGACAGGAGTGTTTCACCATGCCTGGTCAGTTTTCTCATTGCTGGGGATGGAGCTCGCTGTACACAGGCAAGGTTTGTGCTGTGTGAACGACCTCTCCAGCTTACTCCACCATCACCTCTGCCCGGAGAGTGTATGGCTGCACGTCCCTGTGTGTGCTTCCCTTCTCTGGGCTTCACATCCCTCACTAATTAGCCAGGTGTGGTGGATCACACAGTTCTCTACCCTCTTGGAGGGCGGAGGCAGTAGGATGTTTTAAGGCCAAAGACGGCGTAGGCTGTGTAGCCAGATTGAAGCCGCTAGAGCCTCCTATTTTAAGACTGGTAGGTTGGTTGGGGATTTAGCTCACCGGTAGAGCGCTTGCCTAGCAGGCGCAAGGCCCTGGGTTCGATCCCCAGCTCCGGAAAAAAAAAAAAAAAAAAAAAAAAAAAAAAAAAGACTGGTAGGTTGATGAGGTGTTTCTTCGGACAAAAGAGTTTCTTACCATGATAAGGGCCTGAGTTCCAACCACAGCACCTACGTGGTGAAGGGGAGAACCAAGCCTACAAGTTGACTTCTGACCCCCACACCACTCATACATTATATATACTCACACCTATGGATCTAATAGTAGTTAATTTTTAAAAGGGAGTGCAGCCTGGCCTTGGCGGCTCACATCGCTAACTCCTGCACTAGCGAGACGGAGCAAAGCCATTTTTGGAGGTTTGGAGCTAGCCAGCCTGACCTTCATAATGAGTTCCAGGCCAGCAGGGATACACTGTGAGGCTCTGATTCAAATGATAAATCTTCAAACATAAATTCCAAAAGGCTCAAACAACAAAAGGGAAGATTTAGGCTCACGAAATAGAAAATGCTAGAGTTAGATCCACAGGGGGTGGTGGTGGGGCTCATATGGAATCCAGCTCTCGGGAGGCTGGGTCAGTCAGGAGGGCACCCTGAGCTGACAAGCCTCAGTTTGTTTCTGCTTTGTTTTGCTTTTCAAACAAAAGCATCACGTACAACCACCTCAGCCTCAGAGAGAGCTTGAACAAGAGCTAATGTCGCCTTAGGACCCTACAGTCTTCCCCAGGTGTCTTGGAGAGAGGGCATCTCTTATCTGGGGTAAGTCCTGGACAGGCCTGGGTGTCTGACTGTCTGATGGGGCACACGCTCACAGGATGTTTTCCTGAAGTTGACTGTGCTGCCCGTGTGATGACCTTGTCATTGCTTATGAATCTATATGGATGTCTGCGTGACTTCCCAGTGACTTTGACCCTCTGGACTCAGAAGGTTCTGTTGGCAGAAGCTTGGTATCCCTGCATCCCAGTGGTGGAGGTTACAAACTTGCCACACCACACCTGACCTGGCTTTTTCTCAAACTCCTGTCCATGTCTGAGGTGCAGCTGCTTTGGTCTCTGAGCAATCTGGGTCTCATTCATGGTCTGGTCTGGTCTAGTTCAGTAGTTCAGTGTGCTGGAGTTTTATGTCAACTTGACACAAGCTGAAGTCCTCTGGGCGAAGGGAACCCCAACTGAGAGATGCCTCCGCGAGACTGAGCTGTGGGCAAGCATTTGGGCCTTTTTAAAACTAGCGGTAGATGTGGGAGGACCCAGCCTATGATAGGTGGTGGGTGCCATCCCTGGGCTGGTGGTCCTGGGTTTTAAGGGGTAGCGGCTCATGTTTTGATCCCAGCACTCCGAATGCAGAGGCAGGCAGTTCTCTGTTGAGTTCGAGACCAGCCTGGACACCCAGGGGTACTACACAGAGAAACCCCTCCTTGGAAATACAAATAGGAAATTGAAAAGGGAAAGAAGATGGCAGTCGGAGCCATTCCCCGACAGCCTCTGCATGAGCTCCTGCCCCAGGTGCCCTAGTGTGGTGTCTTCTTTAGATTCAGTCTTGCTATGTAGTCCACCAGGCTGCCCTCTAACTCAGAAATCTGCCGCTTTCACCTGCTGAGTGCTGGAATTAAAGACGTAGGACACCACTCCCTGCTTCCCAGGCCTGTTTGTTTCTCAGACACCTCACCATGCTCTCCTGGCTCAATGTCCAGGCCATGGAAGCCCTGAGGATCATTCTAGAACCCGGAGGCCTCTCCTGAGTCCTGCTGGGCCTTACAACCTGGCCTCAGTCTTCAGTGCCCACTGACTCGGTTTCATAGAGTTGGGCCTGAGTGGCCTAAGGCCACAGTCAGTTCCCTGCCCTGAATCCCAGTGGGGTCTGAGGCACTCAGCTGGGGAAGTGTGGAGCCAGGAATAGCCAGGCAGAAGATGGTTACTAGTTTCAGAGGCCCTTTGAGTGCTTACCCAAGGCTGGAGCAACCTTGCTCCCTCCTGCCCCAAGATATGGTGTCATAATGGAGACCAGGAGGCCTGGGTGGAAGGAGACAGCTGAGCCTAGAAACCCATTTTTAAAAGCTTGTTTTTTCTCCAGCTCTGAAAAAAAAAAAAAAAGAAAAGAAAAAAGAAAAAAAAAAAGCTTGTTTTTACATTGATTTATGTCAATGCTAGGAAGCCACTTTAACAGTTCCACATGTTGTGGTGACCCCAATCATAAGATTATTTCCGGGGGTTGGGGATTTAGTTCAGTGGTAGAGCGCTTGCCTAGCAAGCACAAGGCCCTGGGTTCGGTCCTCAGCTCCAAGAAAAAAAGAAAAAGATTATTTCCGTTGCTACTTTATAACTAATTTTGCTATTGTTATGAATTATAATGTAAACACCTGTTTTCCAATGATTTTAGGTGACCCAGGGTTGAGAAATACCGACTTTCGTACTGGGGAAAGGTATGGTGATGCCACAAGTGGACAACGTGGGATCAGTCTCCTTCTGCCAGGTGCACTCCCTCCTGGGACTGAACTCAGAGCAAGCCAGTGCTTTTCCCACCAGTGGGGCCATCGTGTCCTAACGAACCCCATCCCCTTAAAACCAAAAGGCATTTGTGTATAATAATTATTCAGGTACGTGTATGTGAGCTCCCTGGTATCCTTGCATGTTCCCTGGCAGAAGCTATGAGAGGACATCATGTGTCCCCTTCGAGGCAGGGACTCTGCCTGAACCAGAGGCTGAATTTTCTAGGCCAGACTAGCAGCCAGCAAACCTGCAGCAGAGTTAGTTAACCGTGTCTGGAACCCTGGGCTTGTGACCAGGGCACTGAGAACTGAACCTTAGTCACATGATTACATAGCGGGCATCACATCCTCTGAACCATCCCTTCAATCCAAGACACACTTGAAGGAGGAAGGGTGCAGCCCCAAAGCCCTGGCTCCACCCTTTAATTGTTCTTACATTTTGTATGTCTGTCTCCTTGTGGGATGGTGTCAACATAGCATCAGAGGACACAGAAGCAGTCAGGTGTTTACTCCCTTCAGACTGGGTCTGCCTCTAAGCTGGAGCTGGGCCACTAAGCCCCCAGCCATCTTATCTCCACCTCACTCTGGCACGATGGCTACAGGCATTCAGACCACATCTGGCTTTTTATATGAATGCTGTAGATTTGAACTCAGATCTTAATGCTTGCACAGCAAGCTTTCTTGCCATTAACCCTCCCCCCATTTCTAAATTTTCCGTTCATTTGCATCTGTGTATGTGTGTGGGCAGCTGCACATAAAGAGGTCAACTTGGGCACAGTTGGTTCTTCCCTGCCACCGGTAGAATTTCCAGCACTAGAACAAGATTGATGGCAAGTGCATTTACCCCAGAGCCACTTTTTTGAAAAGTGTCTTCTTTGTTCAAGCTGTCCTAGAACTCCTGGTCACCACAGGCAGCCCACTCTTACTCCCACTCTCACCCACCATGGTGACAGGGCTGTGGCCTCATCCCAGACTCACACTTCCAGGAGCTTGGCTTGCCCTTGGTGGTGATGCCTGTGATTCCTTCTTGGGTCAAATCCCCACCCTCCACATGGCCTTCCTCTTGGAATCTGTGTCTGTGGAGTGCATCCCAAAATCAGTGTAGGCAAAAAGAAGAACTTTGGGGAGATTGGGTGTGGCTATCCTGGGCTCGGGAGGCTCTGAGCTGGGGGCTGCACAGTGCCCTCCCAAATCCTTGAGCTTTATTGATACAGCGGCTCCCAGGAAGGGGCAGGGCCTCATTAGTGATGCACCTTGGGTGCCCTCGCCCTCCTGGTCTTGCAGGAAAGCTGAGACTGCGGGAACTCTGCGGAGGCTAGAGGATCCTCTTAGAGCGCTACCGTGGCCAGCTGTCGGGAGTCAAGCGGCGCAGGGACGCGGGCCGCAGTGGCTCTGCCAGGGGTCTGGCAAGGAGCAGAGGGTAGGGGAAGGACCTGGGGAAGTCTCCAGAGGTCCCAGTGACTGGAGACAGACGTTCGGATTTGATGCTGACCGGAGGTGTCGGAGGGGAGGCCTCTCGGCTCGGGGGACCCTCCTCGCACAGACTGCGGGCACTGCTGGAGAGATGGGGGAAGGGAGGCAAGAAAGGGAGAGACCCACAGATAGATAAGAAGGCTTGCAGGCTATGGGTTTCTGGAGTCCCTTCTAAATCTCACGGCCCCACTCTCAACCCGGTCCAGGCGAGTCTCGCTCCTGGCCGCTAGGGGGCGCCCAACTCACGCTGGCCCGGCGGGGTCCACCGCGTCCCTCGTTGGTGGCCAGGGCGAGGGCTGCAGGGGGACCTGAGCTGCGTCTCCCGGACTGCAATCTGCGGGCAGAGGCTGGATGAGCGGAGATCCTGTCAGTACTCCAACCCTCCCACTCCCGGACTCGGGGTTGGGAACACGAGGGACCCCAACGGGCTGGCAAGTCAGATGGGGTTGTCTTACCTGCTGAGCCTGGTGGTAGGAAGGCGAAGCTACCCAGAGCCGGGCCCGGGGCGCCAGGGCTCTGCAAGCCGCTGTACAAGCTCCTCTGCAGGAACAGCAAGGCGGAAAAACTGAGGCTGGATGTGACCACTTGCCTTCTCCCTTCCTCTCTCCCTCTTCCTCCTCCATCCTCTTCCAACTCTCTCCCCTCTCACCGATGTGCCCAGTCCCCCTCGGGCACCAACCAGGCCAGGGGGCAGGTCTGGCCTCCGCCCATCAGTCGCCAGGTACAGGGGTGGGGGTGTCTTGCCCGCAAGGTGGCTCGGAGAGAAGATGGGGTGTCCCAGGCCTGGAGGGAGGCAAAGACCCAGGAAGAGAGGGGCAGTCATGTCACTCATGGAGACTAGAGCCCGGGTTCCTCGTGCCCTTCTGCCCTCCCCATACTCCATCCCTCATGCTCCTAACGCTCACCCGGGGGTCGAAAGTGAGGCGAGCGGCTGTGGACAGACGGGGCCTCCCCCAGCCCGCCAGGGTCACAGCCTGAAGTGGCGGGTGGGACCCGGTATGACAGCTCTGAGACCGACATTGCGGGGGCCACTGGCTGTGGACAGAGAGGAGGGGAGAATGAAGCAGAGGTTGCTCTGTGCCTCAGATGTCTCCAAGGATCCATCTCCATTAAGGCCTAGACCCAAGCCTGGGGTTGCCAGGTGGGCTCCATCTGAGCTGCATAGCTTGGTTCTGGGCTGAGGGCTCTTTCTGCAGACCATAGGGTGTCGGATCATCGGAGAAATTTGGCAGGAAGACTTGTTTGTTGAACTGGTACGGTCCTTCGAAGCCTGGGTCATAAAGTGCATTCCCCACCCACCCAGGATAAGACCGGCTTCCATGCAGGTCGCTCCCCTGTCTGGCCTTTTATCACTACTCTCGGAGTCTCAAACTCAAACTCTGATATTGAAGTGTGTTGGAGTGGGGTGGGGGGCTGTAGAAGAAGGAACAGGCAAGTCCTCTTACATAGATCCGAGGCGGGGGCGAGACCAAGCCTCTGTCTCCTCCCAGCGTCCTCAGCAGCTTCTCTCCAGGACCCTCTGGCCCCTCTTCCATATCCAGTTCGGGCCCATCAAGGCCCACTCCCCTCCTCTTCAGTGTCTGTGGGAACAGCAGATAACGGGGGTGGCCCTCTGATCTTACCCGATTCCTAGAACTCGGTACCCGGGAGAGAAGACCTTCCACAGCCAATCTGCACGGATACAGATGGGCGTGGCCTGCTCCAGATGGACCCCAGGGACTAAAACCACTGAGTTCCCGCGAGGTTCAAGTCCCTACAGTGTTAGAGGAAAGAAAGGATCAGGAACTAACAGGGTCACACAGCGGGAACTGTAGGCGGCTTCAGGTACCTGCAAGATATCCGCGTTCGTGCGGCTCTCGTGCGGCTCGCTGTACTCGGTGTATTTGAGCAGCACCCGGTCCATGTCGCTGCTCGCATACTGGAAGAGGCGCTGCGCGCTGTTGAAGATGATCAGCGCGATGTCGCAGTCACAAAGCACGCTCAACTCGTAAGCTTTCTTCATCAGCCCGAACTTGCGCTTGGTGAAAGTCACCTGCACCACAGCCACGGAGACAGGGTGGGGGTGTTAAAGAAGAGTGTACCTAAGGGACTGCAGCGCGAGCTTCTCTGCTTCGGTTCCCATTTGAACCTGGGAAACCACTCTGCCTCTGCGAGTTTGCAACTCCACCCAAGTGTCCAGTTCCCTTCTGAGAGAAAGACTGGGCCCCAGAAGCAGAAGCTTTCTGTCATATTCAGACTCCTCAAGGTTGCCTCAGAACTCAGACTTCTCTATAGGACCATTTGACCTTTGCCTGTATGTGCCCCTGCCCGAAACGCCATGGCCCTTCTTCCCCCCCCCCTCACCGCCCCCCCCCCCGGAGCTGGGGACCGAACCCAGGACCTTGCACTTGCTAGGCAAGCGCTCTACCACCAAGCTAAATCCCCAACCCCGCCATGCCCCTTCTAAAGCCACCTGGGAACTCACCTGCCTGTTCCTTTGGTCTAGAATGCGTGAGATCTGGATTTTTTTCCTCCCCATCGTGGGTGGTTGTGCAGAGTGGCTGTTCTGTAAGAGAGGGCAGAGGGAGGGCGGGCGTGAACATAACAAGGCCAACAGTACCCAGCCTCCATCTTGTTCCTGCCCATTTCAAGTCCCAGCAGAACAAAGGGGAGAGCAAAATGACAGGGAGAAGGAAGGCAGCCACTTAATCCAGGCAGCCCCACTGGCACCAATGGGGGGTACTACATGCTCAATAAATGCAGTGCTCCATGCACTTCCACATTCTCATACCCAGGAAGCTGAGGTAGGGAGAAGCTGGGATCCAGGCTAGCCTCAGCTCCACAGGGAAGATGGAGGGTGTGCTCTGGGCAATGGACACAGATGTGGAGGCTGTTCACCCACTACTGCGTGTGCGCATGTGTGCGTGGGCACGGCATGGGACAACCTGGAGGTTCCCTCTGTCTGCCACAACGGTCCTGCAGGTGGAACTCAGGCACCCGGGCTCGGCACCAAATGGCCTTGCCAGATGAGCCATCTCAGGCATCCTCTTTTTTGTTGAGACAGGATCTTTCTATGTGGCCCTAGTTGTCCTGGAACTTGCTATGTAGGGCAGGCTGGCCCCAAACTCGTGCATCCAACACCCAACTCTTTTCTTTCTTTAGTGCAAAATTCGCTGTGTTATCTGGCATGGCAATAGGTCATACTGTGCTTTTCTGCACTGTGTAATCATTACTTCGGTCTAATTCCAGAACATTCCATGGCCATCAAGGCAGTAGTTGTTCTTGCTCCTTTCCCCTGCTCCCTCTGCTCTCTGGCTCTGTGGAGTTCCCCGTTCTAGACTTTCCCACACATGGGGTCACACGTTATGTGGGTCTAGGGGCTCCTCACATTTTCATTATGGGACCTGGAGGGAGAGTGTTCTGAGACATGGTTTTGCTAAGTAGTTGTGGTAGCTGACCCAGAGCTCGAAGTCCCCATCTCAGCCTCCAGAGTGCCAGTAGAACAGATGTGGCCGTCACATCCAGGAAAGATGCTCTGCTGTCATCTTCTGCATGGGCCTGAGGGAAAGGCCTGGTGTGCAGAGTCACAGACAACTCACCTGCTGGCTTGGTTTAGGCTGGCAGACCTGAGGACTCCACAAAGGGTCCACATGGGAATGTGAGGAGCTCCCTGGTGGGGCTTCCAGGAGTTCTAGACTAGCCTGGGCTACAGTGAGAACTTAAACAAAAGAAAACAAGGTAACATTCTGAGCTGCATATGGGTGACACACCATGGTATGAGCACTCGTGGCTGAGGCAGGAGATTGCTGGAGTCTAGGAGCTCTAGGCTAGTCTGGGCTTCCTGTGAGATTGCCTCAAGAGCAGGGAGGCTACAGAGATAGCTCAGTTGGTAAAGCACTTGCCCTGCAAATGTGAGGGCCAGAGTTCTCCAGCACTCCCAGAGCAAACACTGCACTCTCCACTGGGAGGCGGAGTCAGGCAGACTCCCAGGCTCAAGTGCAGCCAAAGGAGCAAGCCCTGGCTTGGTAAAAGGCAGTGTTTCAAAACCAGGAAGTGGGGTGTAGGGAGAAAGTTGGGAGTGTGTGTAAAAGGACTGGCTTCACAAGAATGAGCCCTGAGTTTGAATCCCAGGACCCATGTGAAAGTCTGGTGCTAATGTCTAACCCCAGTGCTACATGAGAATGGGTACACAGGACAAGCACGGAGCTTGGTGGCCATGGAGATCCAGGTTCAGTGAGAAATCCTGTCTGAGAAGGAATTAGGTAGAATGATGATCAGTGTCTTCTGTGCACTTGTGAGTGCTTGAACACCCAAAGGCACATACATAGGCACAGGTGCGCACACACACACACACACACACACACACACACACCACATATAAGCATAGATACACAGACAAGTACAGAAAGCCATAGGTAATGGCATCCCACACCATCCTCTGGTCTCTAGATGTTCCCCCCCACACACAGAGCTCACACATAGAGCTCACACATACACACTGAGCTCACACACACACACAGAGCTCACACATACACACACACTCAGAGCACACACATGCACTCACACAGAGCTCACACACACAGAGCACACGCACAGAGAGAGCTCACACACAGCACAGATACACAAAGCACACACACACACACACACACACATACACACACACACACACGCAGAGCTCAGGTGGGGATACCCACTGGTCTAGAGCACTACATCCTGCATGAAAACCTGGACTCACAGAGACCCAAGTCAGGTAGGCTGGAGGCTGGGCCTGGGGCACTGTTCAGAAACAGAGCAGTGACTGGCCATTCTCATGGTCTTTTTTTGTTTGTTCTGTTTTTTCTTTTCTCTCTCTTAATTTTTTACTTTTTAAGAGACAGGTTCTCCTGTAGCCCAGGCTGGCCTCAAATTTGCTGTGTAGCAGAAGCTGGCCCCTGTGTTGGGGACTGGGTAGCTCCAGAGCCCTTTCTTAACACATGGAGGACCAGACAGTGAGGTTCTTGCCCTCTTGGGGACAGAGTCGTCCGCAGACTAGGAGCTATACAACTTCTCTTGCCTCACAAGTGGCTGATACTGCCAGTTAGTGGTCACTTCAGGATCACATGGGCCAGCCTGCACCCGTCTCCAAATAGGGGATGCCTCTCCCTCAGTCTCTGCTCACTGTCTTGAGCCCAGGTAGACACAGCATATCCAGTGCCACCTTGGCTGGTAACGAGCCCTGAAGCACATAAGAGCTGGAAGCCTCAATGGAGGCTCACACCAGTGACACCAGCACCCCGGAGGCTTCAGCAGAGGATTCCTCGAGCTCTGGAACTCCTGGCTAGTCAGACCTACATTGCTGGACTCAAAAATTAATCAGACATCATGACTTCATCTCAGTACTGAGAAAGCGGAGGCAGAGCTCAAGGCCAGGGCTGGAGAGATGGCTCAGCAGCTAAGAGCACTGACTGCTCTTCCAGAGGTCCTGAGTTCAATTCCCAGCAACCACATGGTGGCTCACAACCATCTGTAATGGGATCTGATGCCCTCTTCTGGTGTGTCTGAAGACAGCTACAGTGTACTCATATAAAATAAATAATTCTGAAGCAGCAGCAGCAGCAGCAGCAGCAGCAGCAGCAGCAGCAGCAGCAAGGCTCAAGGCAAGGCCCAGCTAGTGAAGCTAGCCATGCTGCTTCCTAGTCCTCAAACCAAGTAGCCTGTCTGAGAGCCCTGCATACCCAGCAATGTGGGAGACTTCAGCTAGCACAGGTGAGATTTGTGTGGGTTAGGGTTAGGGTTGGCTAGCCTCCACCCTCACTGCGCTGAGTTGAGTCTAAGAAGCAGCTCCAGGGCCACTGGGGCCCCAGGTCTAGCTTCTCTTACTAAATTTAACCTCCTTGCTAATTTTAACCCTTAGCCGGAACCAGGCCTTTCCCAGGGCTGGGATGTGTTGTTAAAACCCAGGCAGGTCCCAGGAGACTGAAGGCGGCACTGGACCGGAGGTTCCCCAGCCAAGATAACTCTGGAAAGGTCTCCTACTTCAGATCCCGTGAGAGCCGGGCCATGCTTGGACCTGAGTCATTCACTGGGCTATCTCCCTCTGCCCCCAAGATGTGAAGCACGGGTATGAGGGGGAGGACCGAAGGACGGGTGCAGAGAGAAGGGATATGGGGGCTCTCTCTGAACACAGACCTGAGGACAGCGATAGGCAGGTTCCTGGAAGAAGGAAGAGCAGGTGCAGGGGACTGCAGGGTCTCTGTTTCAAGCAGAGGAGGTGACCGGGTCTCTCATGGCTCTGGTTGTCTTGGGACTCACTACATAGACAGGCTAGCCTCAAACTCACAGAGATGTTCCTGCCTCTGCCTGCTGATTCTAGGACTGAAGACATACACTACCACACCAGGCAAAATACACTTTGTTTTAAGACAGTGTCTCATATAGCTCGAGCTGGTCTCCCGTTATGTAAGAATGGGATGTTCAGGATGCTCTTGAACTTGATCTTTCTGCTCCTGCCTCCTGAGTGTGCTGTGCGGTGCCAAGTGTGGAACCCAGATCTTCATGCATGCCAGACAGGCGCTCTACCAACGGGGCCACAGACCCAAACCCAACCACACCTGGCTGGATTTACTTGTTTTCACTGTGATAAAAATTAATTTATCATTTCACGTGTATGTGTTTTGTCTGCATGTATGTCTGTATAACATGTGCCTGCTTGCCTGGTGTCTGAGGAGGCCAGATATTTCACACAGTTCTAAGCTGTCACTTGGGTGCTGGGAACTGAACCCGGGTCCTCTGGAAGAGCAACCAGTGCTCCTAACCCTGAGCTCTCTTAAGCTCTCTATTTAAATTGTTTTATGTGTGTGAGTGACTTGGGGTTTGTTTTATGGAGATAGGGTGTCACTATGTAGACTAGGCTGACCTTGAACTCACAAACATCTACTTGCCTCTGTCTCCCCAGTGCTGGGAACGAAGGCACGACACCATGCCTAGCCTTGCATGGGTGCATCTGCCTCCATGTATGGATTCGAAGCACATGTATGCTTGGTGTCCTCAGGACGTGGAAATGGAGTCAGATTCCCTTGAACGGCTGTTACAGATGGTTCTGAGTTGCCAGGTGGGTGCTGGGAACCAAATCTAGAAACTCAGAAAGAGCAGCCAGGGCTCTCAACCGCTCCAATGCTTCTTTCTCTCCAGCCCCTAAGTTGTTTTTTTAATTTATTTATTTTGTGGGGAGATAGATGTCACAGCATGCGTGGTGGAGCTCGGAGGACAACCTGCAGGAGCCAGTTCTCTTTCCACCATGTGGGTCCCAGGGGTTGAACTAAGGTCATCAGGACGATGACGAACATTTTTACCCACCGTTCCCAGTACTGATTAATTAATTCATTTAGTTTTAGAACAGGTACTCATTATTTAGCCTTGGCTGGCCTAGAATTTGCTATGTAGACCAGGATAGCCTGCAACTCAAAGAGATCAGCCTGCCTCTGCCTCCCAGTTCTGAGACTAAGGGCACACAACCACCACTCCTAGCTATTTATTTTATTTTATTTTATTTTTTGAGACAGACTTTAACATCCTCTAGGTTGGCTTCAACTCCTGATCCTCCTATCTCAGGCTCCAGAGTGCTGGGATGACACGCAAACTCTCATGGGGAGCAGGAGGCCAGGGCTCAGCCCCATCTGAGTGGCTGCCTAAGTATGAATCTGAGTTGAAATCCCAGCACCTGCATAGAGGGCCAAGAGTGCTTCCCTGGAGAGATGAGGAGGGCTTACTGGCCAGCCAGGCAGGCAGAATCGCTGAACTCCAAGCTCTCAAATTATTAATTAATTAATTAATTTATTTATTTATTTATTATCAATGTATTCCACAGTTATGTGGAAAAGCCCTTTAATTCCAGCCCTAGGGAGGCAGAGGCCAAGAGACCAGGAGTTCCAGACTGGTCAGGGCTACACAGTGAGACCCTAGCTAAAGAATTTAAAAGTAGGGCTGGAGAGATGGCTCAGTGGTTAAGAGCTCTGACTGCTCTTCCAGAGGTCCTGAGTTCAAATCCCAGCAACCACATGGTGGCTCACAACCATCTGTAATGGGATCCGATGCCCTCTTCTGGTGTGTCTGAAGACAGCTACAGAGTACTTATATATAATAAATAAAATAAATCTTTTTAAAAAAAGAATTTAAAAGTATGTAGGGTGATTAAGGGAGACTCCCACCCCCATGGTGACCTCTGGCCTGCACACCACACACATGAGAAAGAGCTGAGGCTGAGAGCTCCACCTCCAGCTTCCCTGCATACTTCCTCTTAGACTCCCCCAGTGGACACCTTGCCCAGAAATACTCAAGACAATGCAAATCTCCGATCACTCAGCACGGGCTGGGGACGCTTGCGGCCCAGGTGTGGAGTGCGGAGGCGGTCGCCCGGGCTCAGCAGACCTATTTGTACTTCCATGCAAATTACCCAGCCACAGAGGTACCCCACTGCCTCAGCTCCAGATGTTGGGGTGATCGGAATGTGGGGAGGAGGGGGCAGCACATTATGAATGTCAGGCATAAGGAGGAAGCTGAGAACTGGAGAGGGGCCTTGCACACCCAAGTGTTGGCCCAGTGTTGTCCAGCTAGGAAGGGAGTGTTCAGAGATAAACACCGCCACCCCAGCACCAGTGAGATGTATGGTGGAGGCTCATCGGGAGGTCAAGGGCATCCAAGGTCATAGGCACTTGGAGGCCAGCCTGGGCTACATGAAACCCTGACTCAGAATTAAAGTGAAATTAAAAAACAAACTCAAATGCCTTCTTGCCACAGAGATGTGTCCATTCAGTGTAGACTGATGTGACAGGGAGAGGCTGGGCTGATCTTAGAGGAAGCATTGACCACTGATGAGAGCCGGTCAGCAGGGTCGCAGAGGAGAGAGAGCTGCTATGTGGGTGACCTGAGAGCCAGTCTCAGGTGTGAACAATGAGGGGGCAAGGTGCTCAGAAAACCAGAAATTCTCTGTGACACACAGCGCCGGGGCGGTAAACACATCTGCTGTCCAGGGCAGAAGACTGCAAACATGATGACCTGAGTGTGGCCACAGGGCAGGGCCCACTCCTGGAAGTGTCTTCTGAGCTCCAGGCACCAGGTATGGTGAGCGCAGGCCCAGATAAATCAATGACTACTAAAGTTTTGTTTTAAAGGCAGGGTCTCACTCTGTAGCCCTAACTGTCTTGGAACTCATGTAAACCAGGCTGGCCTAAACTCAGAAATCTACCTGCTTCTGCCTCCTGGGATTAAAGCCGTGAAACCACCATACCTGGCTATGGATGTAGTTTTTTAAGTTAAAATAAAAAATACACACTCAACCCTTCTGTCTGGTGGTTATGGTTAGTAAGTCAATCGACAAACTGCCTGGAGGTCTACAAACCACAAACCATCACCTCTCTAGCTTGGTGAGGCCTCTGGGTCCCCAGGGGTTGAAATGTAGGTGACTAGGAGAGATCCCACCTTCCCAGTGACCTTCTGCCTCTTACCCCAATGAGGCCCCTGTTTTCCCCCACCGGTTATTGAAAGCAGGTTAGAAACACTGTCTCTCCTGCCCTAAGGGCTTTCGATTTGGCTTTCCTTCTCAGAAGCCAACTTTGGATGTCAGGGCGCTGAGTGCTAGGTTACATCCAGCTTCCAACCTGTTCCCTGTGATGGGCCACCGGGCTGCAAAGGGACCCACAGCCCAGCGTGAGCAGAGAAAGGAGAAGTGAGAGGCAGGTGGGGAGCCAGGCCCGCGGGACACGCGGCCTCACGCAACCCAGGCTGCGGTTTCATCACCTGCTCCCAGGACTCCTCATTACGACGACAGGAAGCGCCCCCTGGAAAGCCGGGACCCCTCCCCGCCCTCTCCTGGGGGCCCCAGCCGCTGAGAACGACCCCAGCTGCCCATCTCCTGGCCTCTATAGCCGACGACCCGCCCCCCCATGGGCGGGGCCTGGGCCAGGAGGCGGGGCCTCGCCCACCGCAGCTGCCTGGCTGAGCAGATGCATGTGACCTACTCCCTCGCCCCCTCCCCGCAGCAACCGCAGCTTAACCACCAAAACCCGGTCAATCTGCGCCGCCCAGGGCTGCCTGGCTGTCTAGCCCTTTCAGATAGCTTTGGGGTCGCCCTTCCTCAGCCTCTACCTATAACGGCTGCTTGGGAAGTTGGAGAATGGAAGCGACTCCACTCACTTGGAGAATACCTCGTCCACAGGTATATAGCACAATAGGTCCCCAAACACTCCGGATCCCAGCCTATAAACGTCTTCAAAGGATCTGACCTAGTGTAACGCCTGTCATCCTGGAGCTCAGGAGGTAAAGCAGGGGGATTGCAGGAGGAAGCCAACGAGGCTATATAATGAGCTCCAGGATAGCCGGGGCTACAGTGAAATCAGTCACACAAAACAAAAAGAAATATCCATGATTCGCACAACTCTCCAAACATTAAACCCAACATGAGGTCCACTACAGAACCTCCAGGAAGTGGCAATCCTCAGATGCAGGCATCCTCCATCACACAGACTGTCACAAACACAGCCAGTGCCCTAAGACATAGAGAGAGGCACCTCCCAAACACTCAAATATCCTCCAAAGCTCTCACCTCCCTGACTTATGCAGGCTGGTCTCTGTGACATGCATGCATCCCCGGATACAGGTGGCCCTGTCCCTGTGGGTCCCAGTCCTGCTCCCGCTTCCCTACTGAGGTGGGTGCTTGGCATGTAGCATGAGGAGCTGGGAAATCGGACAGGGTGGGGCAAGCAAGCCTCATTTCCAGAATCCTAGGAAGGCCCCTCAGGGTCCCTGTGTTCATTTGAGGAGACTGAGGCCCAGTTGGGAACCCTCTGACACCTACCAGGTCTGCTCAAGGTGGGGGACACAGATGTTGAATTCAGAGGACAGACACTGTGTCAGGAGCCATAGTGGCCACTGGCTAACTGTCCAGAGCAGGCTCATGGTCATTAAATCCTGTTCCAATTTTTTTTTTCCTTTTGGAGACTGATGATATGTTGACATGTAAGGCCTTGTGTATGCTATGCAAGCCCTGTGTTGGTGAGTTCTATTTCTTGCCCTTGGTAAGGACCTCATGGCACACAATACAAACCTAAAGCCACAGATGACCTGTGGCCAACAGTGTAAGACCATGTTCTCATTGGATTGGTAGTGTAGGTCTAGTATGCATGAAGCCCGGATTCTACTGGCATCACTTCATGAAAACAGCCGTGACGGTGGTGGACACCAATAATCCAGGCACTAAGGGTGTTCAAGAACATCCTCAACCACATAATGAGCTCAAGGCCAGCCTGGGCTGAGTGAGACCTCATATTAAAACAAAACAAGGGGCTGGAGAGATGGCTCAGCGGTTAAGAGCACTGACTGCTCTTCCAGAGGTCCTGAGTTCAATTCCCAGTAACCACATGGTGGCTCACAACCAACTGTAATGGGATCTGATGTCCTCTTCTGGTGTGTCTGAAGACAGCTACAGTGTGCTCATATACATAAAATAAATAAATCTTAAAATTAAAAATCAAGCCCAGTTTGGTGGTGTACACCCTTAACCCTAGCACTGGGAGGCAGAGACAGGTGGATCTCCGAGTTCAAGGCCAGCCTGGTCTACAGAGTGAGCTCCAGCCCAGCCAAGGCTACACAATGAGATCCTGTTTCAAAACAAGAGCAACAGAAATGAAAAAACAAAAACAAAACCCCTACACATAACGTAACATCCGATTTTAACGGGGGCGGGATTGAGCCTGAGAAGGCTCGGTATAGGTAAGCATGTGGCCTGAGGTTAAGCCAGGCAGATCTAGAGGACTTGATGGTGGGCCGGTCTTGCTAAAATGGCAAGCTCTAGGTTCAGTTCGAGGTGCTATCTCAAAAGGTAAAGTGCAAGTGTAGGTGTGATTACCCCCATCAAGGCCACTGCCCCAGGAGCAGGGACAGACCCATCCTCTGAGCCTAATCTTGCTGTCCCGTGTTAAGGGCACCCAAGGCTCCCAACCTTGTCCCCTGAGCCTCCACAGTGGCTGCCCAAGATTTCCCTCTTTGTTCCACAGAAAGATCTTCCCGTGGGGAATTGGTCCTCAGAGGCCCAGGCCTCCCAGCTTGGGAAATTAACACATCTGTCAGCACTGGGCGGAAGGGACTGTACCCATGGCCTCAAAAAGCCCCAAGACATACCAGATGGAAACCTGAGTTGAGGTGTGTGAGACATCCTGTGTCCTCCTCGGTATGCCCAGAAATGTTAGGGACACCGAGGCCAGGGGGAGGACAAACAATGGGTTCCCCTCTGGCCAGTCAATGGCAGCTCCATAACTGTGTCTGTCCTTGGGGGTCTGTGTGGTAGGGGTGGAAATGACACCACTCTCTGGTGCCGCGTGCCTGTCATCCCTCAGTCTGCAGGTGGAGGTGGTGGACCAGCTGCAGGGTGAATCTGAGGGTAGCCTAGGCTGTGTAAGACCTATGTACAAGAGAAGGGGGAGACTGAGGCAAGTAACTGTGGGAGTGGCTTTGACAGAGGGTCCAGGAAGGCCTGTCTCAGGAGGGGTCTTGAGGATAGAAGGACGTATGTCATCCAGGTCCTAGCCTGCCTGGATGGCGGTAGAGCCAGTGCAAAGGTCCTGAGGAGGGTGCTGGTGCCGATGCTGAAGTCCGCCCCCAACCGAGACGTCTTGCCACCTGCCCTGGGGGAAAGCCCATTGCCTCAGCCAGGATGGACAGGGTGAGTGAAGGCTGCAGAGAGTGGAGAGCAGGGGCAGAGCACTATGGGAAGGTTATGTTCATTCACTGTTCTTGATGTAGTGGCTGAGGTGGGGAAAGAGGCTTTGAAGGCAGGAAGCAGGGATGGTGCACATCAGAGCAGCTGTGGCCTGGACTAGTGGGGTTGCATGTTGGGAAAGAAGACAGGAGAAGCTGGGGTCACAGCTGTGGGGGACGCCATGTCTTAAGCAGCACTGTTGCTCCCTTCTTAGGCCTCACCCTGACCTGGGGTGAACTACTACCTAAAGAGGGTGTCAGGGACAAGCTGCCCCTCCCCTTGGAAACAGCTCACGGAATCACTGTTACACAGCTACTGTTTGCCCATGGCACCCGCACACGTACCGCCTCACACAAACAGCTACCAAGAGACAAGGGTCCCCCTAAACAGGGAGTGGACCTCCCTCCAGTGCCAGATGGCAAGACTCCCAGGTTCCCAGTTAGGAGCGGGCTTGGGTCCCGGCATCAGCCTGCCATACTCTACGTCACTGCCTATGCCTAACTCGGAAGTGGGCTTGACATTGTCACCCAGCGGATTTCATCCAAGGATTGAAATCCAGGTCCTGGACTGTCAGGACAGAGTGCATGTTCCTGGCAAAGCCAGGATGGTGGTACATGCCAGCCATCCCAGCTCTGAAGTGCAGGAGGACCAGTGGTTCAAGGTCATCCTCAGCTACACAGCAACTCTGAGGTCAGCCTAGGCTTCAGGAGATTTTCTCAAACAAACAAAACCCCCAAGAGCCAAGTTTGGGCTCCATTTGCCTTGCCGTGGTCACAAAGACAGACAAAACGGTACCTCATGGAAGGTGGGTGCGGTGGCTATGTTTGCAGGTACAGCTTCGATTCTCTCAAGGGCCTGTCTGTTTCCAGGAGGGCTGGGTGTCCTGCCCAGCCCTTAGGACTCTCCTCCGATGTCCAGCGTCATAAGCTGGGCCTGAAGGTTCATATCTGTCATCCCAGGTAGGGATCAGGGGCTCAAGGTCAGCCTGGGCAACCTGACACTCTGGCCCCAAAAGACACACTTCTTTTCTTTTCTTTTTTTCTTTTTTTTCTTTTCTTTTTTTTTCCGGAGCTGGGGACCGAACCCAGGGCCTTGCGCTTCCTAGGCAAGCGCTCTACCACTGAACTAAATCCCCAACCCCAAGACACACTTCTTAGGCTGGAGGGACGGCTAAGTGGTTAAGAGTGAATGTGCTTTTCCAGAGGACTCAAGCTTGGCTCCACACCCACAGCGAGTGGCTCAAAATTCCAGCTCCATGGTATTTAATCCAGCCCTTTAGGTTCCCTTTCCCTGACCCATACATGGAATTAAGAACGATATAAAATAAATCTTTAAAACAAAAAGAGAAAAATCCAAACCAGTTTCAGACGGCTCCCAGGCCTTAGTGTCCCAAAATTCTGTCCCCTTCAGGACAAGTTCTGTTTTGCTCTCAGCTAGGAAGTAGGTGACACACTGAGCCTGAAGGGAGCAAGCCTGCCCTTTCAGAGGCCCCTGCAGCCTTAGTAATCAAACTTAAAACACTGATCCTGGGTGGACTTGGGACTTGCACACATTCCTGAGTATCCTCTTCAGATCCTCACTGGTAGATTCTAGGTAAGTGTTCTCCAGTTCCTGCCCACTGAGGACTCCATTGAACCCAGGTTTGCTCACACTGTCAGAATTCTAGTACCCGGTCCCACAGGGCCACATCCCTTAGCTTTCCCTAGTAAGGAGTCCCACACAGTAGATGGAGGCCTGAGCTGTGTCTGACCTCCATCTGCATCTAGGGTTGGGGCCCGGCAAGGATGAGGTCACTAAGACCACTGCTCTGGAGAATGAGAGGTGAGGAGGGGTCAGCACTATGGAGGGACACTGCCTCAGAGCTCTGTGACTTGTTCCTAATGAAGTTTCCAAGGAAGACACAGGCATGGGGTGGGGGGAGACCTTCATCCCATCTTTCATGCTCATGTCCATGCCTGAAGGAAAACACGGGCAATGGATGTCAAGTGGTGTGTACCCCAAGAAGCAGGTGCCTCAGCTCACAGTTGTAGTGTGCTCACAGAACCAACCATAATCCGAAACTTCAAACACAGCCTCAAGTAGGAACACACCTGCGAGCCCACATTTTGGAATCAGAGGTAGGAGGACTGAAGAAAGCTCAAGGTTGGCTTGGACTACACACAAAGACCCTGTCTCAACCTCTCACCCCCCCGCCAACCACAACAAAGAAAACCACAAACACAGTCACCCGTGGGTACACATCATGATCTTGGCACTTGGGAGACCAAAGATACACTGCCATGAATTCTAGGTTAGCCTGAGCTACAGAGTCCCCACCACCGAAGTCTCAGCATGTAGCTCACTGTGTAGAACAGGTTAGCCTGAAAAGATCTGCCTGATTAAAGACATGCAGCACCGAGTATGGCTACACAGACTTCCAGGCCAGGATTGTAGAGTGAAACCCTCTCTCAAACTGCCAACCCAAACTTCCAACAGTGGAGTGTGGTCACACCCTTGAGATCCTGGCACTTGGCAGGCTGAGGGAGGAGGGCTGCTTTGAGTTTGTACTATCCTGAACTACATAGTGAATTATCGACTAGCCTGGACAATGGAGCAAGCCCTATCTTAAGCTCCCTTCTCTCAAGAGAAAGAAGAAACCTCCAACAATTTAGTGGTCACACGCTTGTGATCCGAGCACTCTGGAGACTGAGGCAGGAGAACTGCTGTGAGTTTGAAGCTAGTATATAGTAACTTCCAGACTAGCTTAGGCTAGAGACCCTACTTAGCAAACACCCCTGAAAGCAAGGCCCCTAACTTCCAGACAGCACACTCACACCGCCCTCTGCACCCCACCCGCCTCAGAGTCGCGCACACCTCAGGAGTCCCCGGAGTCCAGTCCCTGCCGGCCACACCTGCTGTGCACTGCGAGAGTCCAGGCGCCTACTGCAGCAGCCGCACTGAACTCAGCTCCGGCTCAGCGGCAGAAGCCTTCCCGCGCAGCCCCGCCCTCAAGAGTTGATTGGATGGAGGTGGACATTTGCATAGGGGCGGATACTTGGGAGTGTCCTGGCTCCTAGGCGCTTCGTACAAGGTCCGGAGAAGATGCTAGGGTCCAAAGGGAAGCCAGACTAAGCAGTGCACACCCGGGAGGCTAAGGCAAGAGTACTGCAGATAGTTGCAGGCCAGCATGGGATACAAAGCAAGAGACCCTAGAAAAACAAAACAAAACAAAACACAGAGCATAGTGGCACACAACTTTAATCCCAGCCCTTGGAGAGAGAGGTACAGGGTGACGAGGCTAGCCTGGTCTACAGAGCAAAGCAAGTTCCAGGATAGTCAGGGACTTAGAACTGTGAAACTGTGTTTGGACACTGAGAAACTGTGTTTGGAAACAAACAAACAAACAAACAAACAAAGACCATCACCGACAACAAAAACCAAAGGAAAGAGAAAGAAAAATAAGAAAAAAAAAGGTCATGGAGGGGTTGGGGATTTAGCTCAGTGGTAGAGCGCTTGCCTAGGAAGCACAAGGCCCTGGGTTCGATCCCCAGCTCCGAAAAAAAGAACCAAAAAGAAATCGGTCATGGAGCCAGACAAAATGGTTCAGTGGGTAAAGGGTTTACTGCTAAGCATAACAGGAGTCCCATCTCTGGTATCGAACTGTGCAATGAGAGAACCCACGCCAGTAAGTTGTCCTCTGACTTCTACCTGCTATGGCACAAATACATATTATCAGGGGTTGAGGATTTAGCTCAGTGGTAGAGCGCTTGCCTAGCAAGCGCAAGGCTCTGGGTTTGGTCCTCAACTCTGGAAAAAAACAAACAAACAAACAAAACCCCAAAACAAATACATATTATCTTAAAAATTAAAATAAAAAATATATAGGGCAAGGCTGTACAAACAGCTAGGTTTCTCCTTGAGGATTCAGGGCTCCTGGACCTCACTGTGATGACCCTAACCTTATTTTGGACCAGTTAGCCAGGACCATACACCTTAATAAGGGTGACATACAGTTAGCAGCTGGTTTGGTGACACAGCTGTCCTTCCAGCTACACCAGCCAGCTGGAGTGTACTAAGTTTCTGGCCAATCTGATGCACACTGAACTCAAGCATATCCTGGGCAATTTTGAGACTATTGTCTGCAGATAAAGAAATAAATTGTGCTGGTGGCTCAAGTCTACAATCCCGGGTACTCTGGAGGCTGAGACAATGGATCACACGAGGATGGTGAGTCTAAGGCCAGCCTGGACAACATAATAAAACCCTGGCTCAAAATAAATATAAAAACAAACAAGAGGCATGAGACTACAGTAGAGTGTCCACCTAGCATGCAGAAAGTTACCTCCAATCTCCAACTCTAAAAGAATCACAAGCCAACAAGATCTTGGGATAAAGGAGGCTGAGGCAGGAGGAACACATCTAGCTCTGTGGCAGCCCAGGCTACTGAATGAGACTCTGCTCAATAAGGAAATAAAGAATTCCTTAGAACTCTGATTCTGCAAGTGGGACCAATCTGGTCCTATGCTGGATCATGCCCTCCCACAATTAGAACCATCATATGGGGGGGGGGGTCACCAAGGTGGTCCTACCTAGCTGTGCCTCTTGCCAGTGTCATCATATACTTCCACTACCGTGCCTGTTTCAGCTCTTTTGCAGAGGGAAAGTCACCCTGGTGGCTTCTAGGACTCCCATTCACCCTCGGCCTGGAGTCCCAGCATCATTCTGCCCAGAGCCAGGGCCAGAGGAAGACCCAAGTGGAGAGCACTTGAGGTAAGCCTCAGGGTGAAAAGAATGTCAGGGTCAGAGGTCAGAGATGAAGCTGGCTTTGGGGTGAAGCCCCGTGTGAAGGAAGTAGAATTTCCACACGTTCCCTCCCCCAACTCTTGGCAGGTAGTACTGGGCCAGGGTGGGGAACAGTGGGAGGTCAGACCAGAACTGTGAAGGGCTGACCTAGAGTGCTGTTGGGGATGGGGAAGTGCACCCCAGAAACGGGGACATTTGCTTTCTGATCTGAGTAGCTCACCCCTGGGTGAGGGACTCTGGGGTGTGGGGCAGGAGTACAGCTGACTGGGTGGCCTCTGCCTTGTCCTACACCGGTGTAATTGGAACCTTGTCTGTCTGCACAACTCCAGGCCCACAACAGTGTTTCATTCTTTAATTCAGTCTCAGGGCAGGCCTCTTGCCTTCACCCCCTGAGTTTTGGATGACTGCAGCGAACCACTTCCACAGCGATAAACTTTCTCTTCAGACTCAAAAAAGGAAAGTTCCTGCTGTGCTGTACACACACACAGGCGTCCCCAGGACACACCAGAACCCGGGCCAAGCCTGGGGGCTTCTGCCTGGGCTCCGTGATGAAGAACGAGGCTCTGTGATGAAGGAGCCTGGGGAGCCCCGGCCCCCGGGGCCCCGCTGTTTACCTGGCCACCTCCCCCTGGCTCTGATGCAACCCGCAGGCTCTGGTTACGTGAGGGCGGCAGCTGCAGCAGGGCCCCTGCGCTAGGAGGGGGTGGGGGTGGGGAAACGGGACTGGACGGGATGGGACAAGGACCAGGATGACACTGACGTTACCTGGCCCACACGAAGCCACTCCCCCACGTCCACAGAGGTGGCCTGCTGTCCTGGACCCTCTTGATCCCATCTTTTTAATATCCCTGGAAGGACACTCAAGTCACCACCTCTGGCTATTCTGGCTATTCAAGTGTGTATCCAGCACTTACTGGAGCAAGGAATGACGAGGTCTAAAAGGCAGGGCTCTTTGTTTATTGGATTTTTGTTCCTTTTTTTTTTTTTTTTTTTTTTTTTTTTTGGTCAGAGACCTCAAATTACTCATATAATAACAACAACCCTTAGCTTGGTGTGAAGACCAAAGCCTTTAATCCCAGTACGAGGAAGGCAGAGGCAGGTGGATCTCTGAATTTCACGACAGCCTGGTCTAGAGAGTAAGTTCCAAGACAGCCAGGGCTACACAGAGAAACCTTGTCAATCAACAAAAAACAACCCTAAAAGGGATAACACTGAACTTCTTATCCTCCTGCCTCCACCTGCCATGCTGTGGCAGAACAGGGACATATCAGCTTGCCTGGCTGTCTGAGACAGGGTCTCATTCTGCCTGTCTGGTTGACTTCAACCTAGCAGCTGTGTTGGGATGCCAGGCATGAACCACCACACCCAGCGGGGAAGAGCTGAAGGCTTTCCAAGGACCACCTCTCCTAGGGTTGGAAAGCCCTGTCCCTTTGCAGAGCCTGCTGTGTGATCTCTGGCTGGCATTTCACCTCCCTGCGCCTCTGCGAGTGAAAGGGGCAGAGACAAAAGCCACAGGTTCTGGGGGAACCATTTCTGGTCCTTCACACTCTGAGAATCTCCATCCCATACTCCACCCACCCCAGCGCTGGGGTGTGTACATCAGACTCTGTATCCTTCCCCATACCTTGGGGCCAGGCCCAATGTGCCTTGGATTTCTTCAGGCCTTGCAGATCCCACAGAGGCCTGAAGAGGAACTGGCAGAACTATGTCTGGGGCACGCACAGATCTGTTTCTAGTTTGGGAGGGTTTCCAGGAGGTTAGGGGCAGAGAAAGCAGAAAATTTAAAAAAGGGCGAGGGGAGCTTGGGCTAGGGAGGGGAGCATGTGGAGCGCCAGACTGGCTGGAGAGGTGACTGGGGGGGGTTAAGCATACATCCTGTTTTTGTTGATTTCCATTCTCAGCACCCACAATGGGCAGCTCACAACTTCAACTCCAGGGGATCCAGCACCCTCTTCTGGCCTCTGTGGACACCTGCACGCCCACACACAACTAAAAATAAAGTCAATCTTTTTAATATTTAAAAAGCCTCATCTGTACTTTAGAGTTAACGGATTATTCAAAAGCTGGCAGCACTAGGCATGGTGGTGCTGGCTCTGACCCCAGAAGTAAGGCGGCTGAGGCAGAAGAAAATTCTTGACCAGCCTACCTAGGCAGAACCTGTCTAAAAGGAAAACAATCCAAGGTTTATAAGATGCCTCTGTGGTATGGGTGCTATCTGCTAAGCCAATGACCCTGAGTTTGGTCCCATGGTGGAAGGACTCCCCAAGTTGTCCTCTGCTCACCTCCACACATGTGCCATGACACTAACGCACACCCTTGACGCAGACCTGGAGGAGTCTATACTTCATCTAGGTCAGACCCCTTTCAGGTTACCCTAGTCAGTAGGTGTCAGGTCCCGTCTTGGATGCCCCATGGCACAGAAAGGTCACTACCTGGCTCCAGGTTACTGAGTTAGGTGGGGAAGGAGGCTGTAAGCCTTGGTCGGGGGCAGATGTAAGTCCCTGCTGAGTGATTCAGTCCCTTTTGAAGAACCGGAGCCTCTGGCTGGTTTGTGTAAGCAGGCAGCACTGTGCTCGAACCACTGCTCCGTTCTTGTGTGGAGAATACAAATGAAATGGAAATCAGCCGTGGCCGGGGCAGCCTGCACAACAGGTGCTCAGGTTGGGGATAGACTGTTCTGAAACCTTTGAAAGGTGCCAGCTGCCAGCTGTGAAGGGCACCAGGGGCTGTGGGACACCAGGACTGCTCCCTAATGCTCAGTGCCCCGCTGCTTCAGTACCTGGACCCAGGGGTACGTCCACATTTAGTATTCACGTGTATGTATCTGTGTACGCATATTTGCGTGGGTGCTGGATGCAAGCTTTGGCCACTACTCCTGGCGATTTTTTCCCCCTTCAGAGCTGGGGACGGAACCCAGGGCCTTGTGCTTGCTAGGCAAGTGCTCTACCACTGAGCTAAATCCCCAACTCCCATGCCTGGCGTTTTTGACATGGGTCTGGTGGTCAGACACTAGTTCGTGGACTTGTGAGGCAAGCATCTTGCTGGCTAAGCCATCTCCCCAGGTCCTAGCATGTGTAACTGGCACAGGAGTTTCTGTCTGGCACAGCTGGGTATGGTGAACACCTGGACATGGACTTAGCTGAGGTCTTAAGCAGAGCCGGTTCTGTTTTCCACTCAACTGCTCCAATGACTCTGGCATCACAGTTTTGGTTGTTGGAGTTTGTGATGTGTATGTTATTCTGGGGATACAAACCAGGCGAACACCCTGCCCCACCATGGTCTACACGATGGAAGCTAGTGGCCCAGCCAGTGTCTTAGGCTTTGCCCTGAATGGAGGTGGGTGATGTTTTTCCAGTGGCTCCTCTGCGTTCGCCTCAACCTCAGAGAAGGGTAGCACCTAGCATGTGTCATACATGGCAGTGCAGGTCTTCAGCTATATGACATGATGTAGGTCATGTGACCCCAGCAAAGAAGGAGATGACTTTTGGATAGTGTACAGGCACAAAGATTGTCACATGAGTGCTACTGGAACAGTGACTCTAATTTATGACCAAGGGGGACAATTATGGCTGAAGCAGTGGGCAGTAGGCACTGGCCACCTTGCTAGGTCTTCAGTTCTTGCTGAGTTGTCAATATGGTGTTCAAGGAACCGATTCTGCCAGGTCTGCAAGACAGGAGGCTAGGGGCAGAAGGCCAGAATGAGACTCCAGTGCCTGCAGGCAGGAGCAGTACCTAGGGCTGGCTGTCTCACCACCAAGCCAGTTTTCTGCTAAGTAAATTAATGTGACTGTGTTGGGGGTCTTGGGACGACACAGTCAGAGGATCTGACCACACAAAGGTTAGTAGTGACCTTGAGAGTAGTTTTGGAGGCCGGAGAGGTCCTCCTAGGGAGGTCAGGAAGTCTGTAGAGAGGAGTCTGGGATGGGGAGGCCTAGGATACCACTGGACGTATAGTGCAGGAGACAGACTCATGCAGGATTGCCCCTGGGCATGTCTGGGCATGGGCTGGGCTAAGAGTACAGAGTGCACCCAAAGTTGAAAGGATCACAGTGCACACAGCTGGGAGCCCTTCTAGCTTAGGGTCTTCCCAGATGCCCCATGGGACTCCCAAGTGAAGAACTGCTCATCTCGTGTGTTGGGGCTGATAGCCAATGAGTGCTCAGAAACCTAGCAAGCTGAGACCCTCAGAAAATGCCCGCTGAGGTGCCCAGTAAGTGCCTGATACCCAGGGAGCTTAAGGAATGCTTACTGTGTAAGTGAGGTGCCTAATTAATGCCCAATGATCCTGTCACCCGATCAACCTCTCTCTACTGTCCAGGAAGTGCACCCTGCTGCCTCTGGGCTCTGGGGCCTTAAGCCAGTCTCCACCCAGCCCCTGGGCCTCTGCCACAGAGGATGCTCTGCACCAGTGGGACCCATGGATGAGCACCTCTGCTTGAGTGGTGCAGAGGCCCTGCCCTCGCCCACCCCCACCCCAACCAAGCAACAGGCAATGCCAGAGGACATACCCAACTGTGTGCAGCCTGAGGCAGTACTAGGGCCTGGCTGGTTTACAGTACTGGAAAGTGGCAGGATTTTGAATGTTTCTCTTACGTGGAAACAGCTGTCACAAAGTACACCCATGACTGAGCATGTGGGCTCAGCAGGTGGATGAACCATGTTTATGTGAGGAAAAAGCTAAAGACCAGAAAAGTGAGGTTGTAGCCTCAAGGTTACACAACAGCTGAGAGGTTGGGTACTAAAAGCAGGCCTCACCCAAAGGGAAGAAGATGAGGCAACAGAGGCTTGAACAGCAGCAATTCAGAGTGGGACCCTCGAAGCCAATCCCCCCAAGAAACCATCCTAGAGAACAGCTAGGAAACCGAACAATTAGTCAGCAGGTCCCTGCTGGGACACAAAGAAATGGGTTAGTTCAGCAGAGTGGTGGCCTCTACACTGACCTGGGTGTGGAAGCTGGCAGCCCTAAGTCTTCCAGGGTCAGGGTCAAGCCACGGAAGGAGGAGGGGATGGTTTCTCCTGGCTAGAACAAAATATGCAAATGTGTGAGACTGATGCCACAGGCTAGGAGGCTGCTCAGCTGAGCTGGCTAGAGCTTGGCCACCCCAAGACCCATGGCCTGAGCTCTTGGGTCTGCTGTAAGGTTGGGGTCAAGGCTCACTGCAGAGGCCAGGCCAGGCTGTCTGGGCAGATTGGGTGTGACTGACTCAGCAGGGTGAGGAGGAGTCTGTAGCACTTTATGCTGCTGCTTTTCTCATTCCAGTGACAGACGGGTCAAAGGCTGGCTGAGGCTGGTGCAGGCCAGCTATGTGTTTATTAAGTTACCGCCAACACGAAAGAGGCCGAGGACAGCAGGTGCTTTCCAGTGCATCCGACCTCAGCCGAAAGTCTCTCAGCTGGAGAAACCACAGGGGTGCAGGACGGAGAGGCCCAGCTCCCACCAACCTCACCTCCCAACCAACTCCTCTTGCTCCTTCTAAGGGCCTAGAGTGCCAATCTCAGGGCCCTTGCTCTGGTCATGATGCTGGGGATGCCAGGGGGCTTCTCTTCACCACACTCCCTCTGGTCTGTGTCTCTCTGTCACTGTCCCTGTGAGCCCAGCACCACTGCCTTCCTCACGCCAGCTGGGTTACAGGATATGGGTGCCACAGATGCCAAAGACCACCAGGACAGCTCACTGTTTAGGGTGGGATAGGGCAGGTGGCCAGGGCTACCTGTGGCCCTGGGCGCTGGTGCTCATGTGGTCCCGGATACTGATGGCCTGTTTGAGCAGGCCTTCCACACTTCGGAAGTACACACTGCTGTCCACCAAGCTCTTCACAGCACTGAAACAGAAGGGAGTGAGCATCAGCCTCAAGGCTGCCAGCCATGTTCCCATCCTGGCAACAGCAGCAGCCTAGGATCCCTCAGGAAGGGGCTCAACCTTCCAACACTGTAACTATTACCTAAAAAGAGAATACCCATTCTCTGAGACACTTCCACCCTGCTCAGGGAAAGACACCCAGGGAGGAAACTGCCCTTACTCTGCTGCTTACAAGGTAGCTGCTGGGGACACTGCTTTATGACTTACAGCGTACAGACCAGGCAAGGTTGTACTTGCATGCTTTCCCAGGATTCGGAGACAGAGGCAGGAGGATCTTTCTGAGTTTGAGGCAGCCTGGTTTACATAGTGAATTCCAGGACAGTCAGGGCCACACAGAGAGACCCTCTTTCAAATAAAGCAAAGCAAAACAAAACAAAATAAAACAAAAGTGTGCAGCAAAGAAGATGGAGTCCTGTCTATTCTAAACACTCAGGCTTTTGGACATAGTTCAGTGGACATAGCACAGACTCAAGACCACACTCACAAAGCCAAACAGGAGAGGGGCAGAGATACGATCACTGGGTAAAGGCCCTTGCCACCAAGGCTGACAACCTGAGCTCGATGCCTGGGGCACACATAGTGGAAGGAGAGAATAGATTCCTGTGAGTTGTCCTGACTTCCTTATGTGGTGTACCATGGCACTAGTGCACACTCTACACACACACACACACACACACACACACACACACACACACACACTACATGTTGAATAAAATCTACATGTGAGTAAAAGTCATGTGCACAATGGTCTCAGCTCCTTGGGAGACCAAAGCAGAACTGCTTAAGCCTGGGTACTGAAGGGCCTGGGTACTGAAGGTCAACCTGGGGTACACAAGACCCAGCTCAGACACAAGACAGGCAGAAGTGGTAGGCACGCTCGGCACCTGCTGCCTGGGCTCTGCACTGGAGGGCACACCACTGGGCAGCAGGCAACCTGACTCTTGCTCAACTATGGTCCAGCCTAAGGCTCTGTGCTCAGCTGGGAGTGAGCTGATTTTTTGTGTCTGCGTGGCTTATGCGAGTGAATGTGTTTGTGGGTAGGTGGTTGCTGGAGTGTGCATTCCTGTGTGTGGAGGCCAGAGGCTGACGCTGGCATGTTCCTCAACTACTCTCCACCTCCCTCACTTTTCATATAAGCATTCTATCAACTGAGCCCTAGGCTATAATTTGAGGGAAGAGTCTCTCAATGAACTAGGAACTCACCAACAGACCTAGCTCTCCAGGGGAGCTGGTCTAGGCGTTCTGAATTACAGGTGCAAATCAACTGCCAACATGGGTGCTTCAGATGGGATTTGTGCACTGAGCACTTTATCTAGTGAGCCGTCCACCACCCACCCCAAGCCAGAGGCAAACAGTCAGGTCCCCAAACTCCCCAAGAACAACTACAAGGGACCCATCAGAGGTGTCATGGCTGTACTGCAATGGGGGCTGGGGACTGGGAATCCGTGTCACTCTGCCCCATGCCATGACAGATGTGGAAGGTATCTCACCTGCAGGCATATTCCACGGTGTATATGGCGCCCTGGCTCTGCTCCTCCCACCGCTGCATATCAGCCTGCAGGGGTTGGATGTTGTTAGGAGAGAAGGCTCTATGGAAGCCAGTGCTATGTGAACAATACCCCCATCCTCCCCTCAGCCCCACCTGAGTCCCTCACTCCCACCAAGCCTTCCTGAATTCCATAGATATCTTGCTAAGGGCCTTCCTACTCCTTCTTAGACCACAGAGCTTTTTCCTTTGCAGTTCTCTCTCCTCTGGGGCTCTGTGTGACTGGAAGGCCTCAAGACCTTTGTAATGGCTATTCCTTCTGCCTGGAACACCCTTCCCTGGCCTCTTCCCTCACCTTGCTGGCCAATAACATAGACCATACTGTCTCTTTCAAAAGCCATCAAGGGCTGTCCCCACATTGTCCACCCTGATTCAGCTGCTACAGTTACCAGGGTCTCCATTCTGACTTCAGCCTCTCTATAGCACCCCATACCTGCTCAGGTGTGAGTGGACCTCGGGGAGATCCTCAGCAGGGCTGGTAGAACTCACCTTGTGCTGGGCCAGCTCTGGCAGTGAGCGTCGCACGTGTTCCTGTAGCCGGTACAGGGCCACTGATGGCTCATTGGCAAGGACATAGACACTCTCAGTGAACTTGTCTGTGACTGTGTTTGACATGGTGGAGGTGGGAATAAGGGACAAGTATTAGACCCATGTACTTATTTTATTTTGAATTATGAATGTGTATGTATATTTATGTGAGTGAATATGCAAGGGTGAGTGTCGGTTGAGGGCCAGAAGAGCTGTTGTTATAGGTAGTGGAGACCTGCTCAATGAGAATGGTACGACTCAATCTCCAGTTATCTGTAAGACCACTAAGCACTCTTTTTTTTTTTTTTCTTTTTTTCGGAGCTGGGGACCGAACCCAGGGCCTTGCGCTTGCTAGGCAAGTGCTCTACCGCTGAGCTAAATCCCCAACCCCTCACTAAGCACTCTTAAGTGAGACATCTCTCTAGCATCTTAAAAAAAAAAAAAAAAAAAAAAAAAGGTTGGGGATTTAGCTCAGTGGTAGAGCACTTGCTTAGCAAGCGCAAGGCCCTGGGTTCGGTCCCCAGCTCCAGAAAAAAAAAAAAAAAAAAAAAAAAAAAAAAAAAAAAAAAGGATAGGGTCTCTAGCCCAGGCTAGACTTTAGTTTTCTGTAAGCAAGGATGACTTTGAACTCCCAATCCTCCTGCCTCTACCTCTTGAGTACTGGGATTGCATACCTGGTGCTGAGCATGTAACCCAGAGTTTCATGCATGCCAGGAAAACACTCTGCCAGCTGAGCCCCACCCAAATTAGACTCCTGATTGTTCAATCTTTGAGCCCAATCAGAGGAGAGGAGCTGCACCACTGTAACTGCTAACAGGCCCAGGGGCAGCTAGAGACAGTAAGGCCTAACTCAAAGGGGGATCAGCACACACAGGAACTTACAACCTTCTCTCCCCAGACCCACTTTCAGAGGACACTGGTGGACAGCACTAAAGCCACTGATACCCCTCCTCCACCTCCTTCATAACTGGAGCATACCGGAGACCAGTATGGAACATCATACTAGAATCTAGTAGCTCTGGATTCCCTGTAACTCATTGTGTAGACTAAGCTGTCCTTAACTCACAGTAATCCTCCTGCCTCTGCTCCCCAAGTGCTGGTAAGAGAAGCATGTACAACCATACCCAGCTGACCAGAAGATGACCACAGAACCCAAAGCTGCCTCAAGTCCACAACCTTATGTGGCGTCTACTCTGAGACAGGAATGATGTGGAAGGCCAAGTCCCTTGCTGTTGCTGGAACAGCTGAGGTATATTTCATCACTAGCCCTGTCATAGAAGCAGGCCTGCTGAGGCTGCCCTTTGCAGAATCCATCCAAGTTCCTGTTAACCCTACCTGTTTCCTTTTCTCCAGAACTCATTTTCCTACCACAAGTCAACTGCACAAAAACCGTCATCCCAGGGTAGACTTTAACCAAAAGTTTTCCCAGACAGGAATTCTCCATCCTTCCTGCGCCATCCATCAAGGATCCTGTTGCTTCTAACTGCAGTCCCCACCCCACACCCCACACCCCCACACCCCCACCACCTTCCTGAACCAGACCATCTGACCAGCTACAGGTGGCAGATAGCACCGACTCCTCTTACCACCCAGGGCTCCCATCAGCCAAAGAAAATAACATACTTATCCGATCTTTATTTATTTTGCAGTGTCAGAGATCAAACTCAGAGCTTGGAATGCGCTGGGCAAAGTGCCTATGACTGAGCTAAAGCCCCAACTCTTCTCTCGAGACTGAATCTCAATGTGTAGAACAAACTGGCCTTCAACCTGTTATCCCGCTTCTTGCCTCTTGAGGGGATTAGCGTATACCGCTACTAAGCCCACAATTCGTTTACGAATGTGTAAAACATATTACACTGAGCAGGAACTTGGATGGATTCTGCTTTTAATTTCAGCTCTCAGAATGCAGAGGAGTTTGAGACCACTCGATCTACATAAAAGAGTTCCAATACAGCCAGGGTTACATCCCGGGACCTTATCTCAGAAATAGAAAGAGCATTTTCGGCCCAGATCATTATTACATCACATCACCTCCCGCCGGGACACACGAGCCTCCCTTTTCCGCCGAACCCGGGCGGTTGGGGTTCTAAAGCGGTTCTCTCTGCCATGAACCTTCCCGCGTTGCCCTCTCTAGGCCCCTCTAGCCCTTCCGGGGTCCCGCAACACCTTTCTTTCCTTTCAGTTGCATCTCAGGTTCTTCCATAGCGAAGGTAGCCAGTAGAGCCAAAAAAACGGAACCGGAAGTCGGAAGGCTGGTACGTCTAACAAAACGTTCCGGGTTGGGTTCTGGGGTCCCGAGAGCTGGCTCTTCTTACGAGGCATTTTCTATTCAGGCACGAGATAGAGGGGAAGGAGGCAGTCCTAAGCGAGCGTGTAAGGAGGATAGAGATTTCTTGATGCTCCAGGATACCTAATCAAGGATTCCCTGCTACACATACAGATAATTGTCAGGGACCAGGGCAGGGAAATTGTTAAGGACGAGGTGACAATAATACTCGGTCTCTTTAAATTTGACAAGACTCGCCCACGCGTCTCCGCCTCCGTCTCAGAATGCTCCGCCCTCCCATCATACGTGGATCCGATTGGGGAACACAGGTGGGGGCGGTGCATGGACGGGGGTGGGCGGGGGGAACACACGCGCAGTGAAATCCTCAGAGGGTCTAAGGCTCCTTCAGCCCTTTACGAAGGATAGCGCGCATGCGCCTCTGTACTCAGAGGCCTCAGCGGAAGCCACGCTCCTCCCTCCATTCTTAAAGGGCTAGAAGCCGATTCGGGTTTTTATTTTTTATTTTTTGGTACTTTTGCAGGACAGGGGTGCGCAGGCGCAGTGGAGGAGTTCTCCTGTAGGAATAGTCCTGGCGTATTAAGTTGCTGCTCTATGTCCCAGCAGAAGAAGCTAGAGGACTGGGCGTCCGGTCACCAACTTGCTCCTCACGAGATCTACTGGACTAGAAAAGTTTGTGAACAGAGCTTCCCGAGTTTTGGGAGAGCCAGGCTGGCAGCGTAAGGGAACGGAGGAGGCTGGAGGGGAGGTGAGTGGATCTTCCAAGTCGCATCTTTTGTTGAGTCTTAAGTCATTTGCGGGGACGCAGACCCAAATAACGACAGCGGGACTTGATAAGTTTGGCATTAGTATCTCTCTATGAGGTGTTCTGATATGACCTCTCTGAGGCCTCACATCTTCACCTTATTAAGGAGGGAACTGAGGCTCAGGTTAGTTATAGACCAGGTTTTCATAGCTTGTAAGTGAGATGATTGGAAACCAGACCGCTGCCAGAACCCTGATTTTATTGCCTTGGATTTTTGTGTTAATTTATTAACAATGGTAATTATCTAAAGCCGCAGTTTTCCCAGCCTCATCATGCAAGGCTGAATATGCAGACCATCCATGCCGTGTGTGTGTGTGTGTGTGTGTGTGTGTGTGTGTGTGTGTGAGAGAGAGAGAGAGAGAGAGAGAGAGAGAGAGAGAGAGAGAGAGAGAGAGAGAGAGAGACACATAGGTTCTAACATAGCCATGGCTGTCCTGGAATTCACTGTTTAGACTAGACTAGTTTTGAACTCAAAGGGATCTGCCTGCCTCTGCCTCCCAAGTACTGGGACTAAAGGTCCCACCTAACCAAGCTCCAGCCCCTGATAAGAACTCATTTATTCATTTATTTTGTGGGCAGGATGTGCTATGGCGTTTTTGTGGAGGTCAGAGAACAACTTACTAGAGTCAGTTCTTTCACTCCACCATGTGGGTACCTGGAATAAAACTCTGGTCATCTGACTTGGTGACAAGTGCCCTTTCCGACTAAGTCATCTTGCTAATTACTGTCATTTCTTCACTCCAGCTTCCTCGATGGAGCCCACTCAGGTTGCAGAGAACCTCATCCCAAACCAGCAGTCCCTTGCTCCTGACCTAGAGGATCCTGAGGACCGCAGAGATGAATCCCCGGATAGCTCTGACACTGTCATCCTCAGTCTGTTCCCCTGCACCCCAGACGCTGTGAATCCTGAGGCAGATGCCAGTGCATCCTCACTACAGGGTGAGAACACTCTGGGCTCTGGTGAGGGAGACTGACAGGTCCCAGACCACATTTCTGCCTCGTGACTCTTTCCCTCCACCCTCCTGTTTTTATTGTTGTGTGTGTTAAGGTGATAGATGTGTATGTTCCTGAGGGTGTGTGCATGTGTTCACACCACTGCATGTGCATATGTGTGCGCATGCATGGAGACCAAACATTGACGTTGTATTCTTTAATGGCTCCTCTGTCATATATATGGTATGTATGTGTATGTGTGTATATATATTCTTTAAAAAATATATAATATATACTTTATATATACATACACACTTATATATATGGTACACATATCTATAAGTATGTATAAAGTATATATAAAGTACATATAATATGTATATTTTTTAAAGATTTTCCAGGTATGGTTGGTACACACCTTTCATCTCAATACTCAGGGGACAAAGGCAGGCAGCTATCTGGGAATTCAGGGCCAGCCTGGTTTGTACAGAGAGTTCCCACCAAGGCCTCTTAGAGAGACCCTGTCTTCAAATGTGTGGTAGGGGTGGGCAGAGAGACGACTTGAGTTGTTTAGAGAACTCATTCTTTCAGAGGACATGGGTTCAATTCCCAATACCCACAGAGTGGCTTATAACCATCCTAACTCCAGTTTCAATCCACAACCCGTCAGAGATCCAGTGACTCCCTCTGGCCTCTGAGGACGCCGGATACACATGGTATACAAACGCACATGCAAGCAAAACACATATGGAAGAAAGAAAGTCAATCTAAACAAAAAAGTTGTAAAGGGCTTTTAAATGTTTTGTGTGTTCGAGTCTTTTGCCTGCATGCACGCACACTATGGACATACAGTGCCTGAGTGAACCAGACCAGGGTGTCTGAATCCCTGGCAATGGGGTTAGACATGTTCACAGTTCAAATCTGAGGCTCTCTTAACCGCTGAGAGCCATCCCGGCAGCCCCTGATTTCTTACATTACATCGCATTATTTATTTAATGTGTGTACTATATGTATGAACATGCCAGCACACATGGAGAGGGCAGAAGACAACTTTCAGGACCCGCCTTGTGGGTCCAAGCTAGGACTACATCAAGCCAACAGCAGGAGCCTTTACCAGCTGAGCTGTTCCTGCCTCCACCTTATGTCCAAGGCATGGTCTTTATCTGGACCTGAATCAGCTTCAGCTAGACCTAGTCAGTGGGCTCTGGGCTCTGCCTGTCTCTGCCTTCCAGTGCTGAGCTTACACGGGCAAGCAGCCGTGGCGGATCTCTGTGAGTTTGAGGCCAACCTGGTCTACAGAGTGAGTTCTAGGCCAGCCAGAATTATACAGTGAATGTCTCAAAACAATTTTTTGTGTATACTATGTGTATGTGTGAATATACATTTTTGAATATGTATGCATAGACATAGACATACACACACACAAGTACGTGGTGGGCGCCCATTTGTTGTAGTAAATCTCCAACCCCAATTACCCTGTGCAAAAGCACACAACTCAGTTACAATATTTATAAGCTGTACGCCTAGATTGGGCAGATTTACCATCTCTCTCTCTCTCTCTCTCTCTCTCTCTCTCTCTCTCTCTCTCTCACACACACACACACACACACACACACACACACACACACTTTTTTTAGATAAGGTCTCTCTATTTGGAGCTCTGGCTGTCCTGAAGCTTGCTATGTAGACCAGGCTAGCCTCAAACGCAGAGTGGTCCACCTGCCCAAGTGCTGGGATCAAAGGCATGGGCCACCACACCTGGCCATTTACCGTTTGTTCACTGTGGCAAATACAAACAGCTTTTACTATTTGGACATGATTGCGGTGCAGCCAAGCGAATGAGGGCACCCTTGCCATGTGCATGTGGAGTTCCAGAATATCTCCATGACTGCAGTAGGGAACTCCAGTCCCCGGTATAACCGTCCAGGCTTTCTAGCACCCTCAACCTGCTTTCTCTCTTTCTGTCTTTTTTTTTTGGGTCAGGGTCTCACTGTGTAGCCAAGGATAGCCCCAAATTTATGATTCCTCTTATGCCTCTACTTCCTAAGGATTGGGCTATCACTTGTGTCCCTCAACCCTATTTGTTCTCTAGCCTTGTTACTTCTCTCCTGGAACTTGCTTTGTAGACTAGGCTGCCTCTGCCTTCTGAGTGTCGGGATTAAAGGCCCGCACCACCACTACCCAGCCTCATTTTTACTTACTTATATTGTTTAAAAAGATTTATTTTTATCTTTAAAAAAAGTTATGGGGCTGGGGATTTAGCTCAGTGGTAGAGCGTTTACCTAGGAAGTGCAAGGCCCTGGGTTCGGTCCCCAACTCCAAAAAAAAAGAACCCCCCCCCCAAAAAAAAAGTTATGTATTGTGTTTTGCCTGCATGTGGGCAACACTTGCATGCCCAGTACCCACAAAGGCCAGAAGAGGGCATTAGATCCCTGGAACTACAGTTACCCTAGATTGTGAGGCAACCTCTGGGTACCATGATCTAGGTTCTCTGGAAGAACGGCAATGCCCTTAAACACTGAGGCATGTCTCCAGCAACTGTCTGTGGGTAGTGTAGGTGTCCACAGAGGCCAGAGGCATCAGGTACCCTGGGCTGGGGTTACAGGCAGTTGTGAGCCACCCAACACAGGTGCTGAGAACCAAATGCAGATCCTCTGGAAGAGCAGCAAGCACTTGACCAGTGGATGATCTCCAGCTCCCTTTTCTCGGTTTGTTTTGGTTTGTGCTGGAATTCAATCAGTGCCTCACATGTGTTAGGCAAGTGCTGGGTCACCACACTGTACCCACAGCCCCTTCCACCCCCACCTCTTCCTCCTGTTTGTTTCTTTGCCATACTGGGTTGGGAATGTGGCCTGTGTCACCAGGCCCCTTCATCTTCCCCTTCATTTAAGATTATTTAATTTATTGTTAATAACTGTGTGTGAATGTGGGTGTGCATGTGGGGATCAGAGGGGTGGTCTTTTTTTTTTAAGATTTATTTATTTATTTTATGTATGTGAGTACACTGTAGCAGAATTCAGACACACCAAAAGACAGCATTGGATTCCGTGACGGATGGCTATGAGCCACCATGTGGTTGCTGGGAATCGAACTCAGGACCTCTGGAAGAGCAGTCAGTGCTCTTAACCGCTGAGCCATCTCTCCAGCCCCCAGAGGGGTGGTCTTCTTATGTTCAGTTCCTGCAGCATCTGTCTGGACACCCTTGGCACAAGCCCAAACACCAGGGGAACAAGCCCTTCCTCTCCTCGCAGGAAGTTTCTTGAAGCACTCCACAACCCTCACAAACCGGCAACGTGGGAATGAGGTCTCAGCTCTGCCAGCCACCCTGGACTGTAAGTAGAACTCAAGTGATGGTGGGGCTAGATGATTCCTTATAAGCCTGGCATGGTGCTCCATGGTCCTGCACTTGAGGCAGGAGGTCAGAAGTTCAAGGTCATCCCTAGCTACTTACTGAATTGGAGATTAGCCTAGATTATATGAGACCCTATTACAAAAAAAAAGAAAAAAGAATGAAAGACCACAAGGGATTGGGGAATGTAGCTCAGTGGATAGAGTGCTTGTAGCTCAGTTGTTAGTGCTTGTAGCTCAGTAGATGGAGTGCGTGTAGCTCAGTTGTCACAGTGCTTGTGGCTCAGTAGGTAGACTGCTTGTGGCTTTGTTGATAGGATGCTTGTAGCCCAGTTGTTAGAATGTTCACCTAGCAGGCACAAAGTCCTGAGTTCTATCTCAGTCTCCTCATAAACTGGGAATAGTAGCACACACCTGTCATCCCAGCACCCACGAGGACCAGCAGTTGCAGACCAGCCTGGGCTACAGGAGATCCTATCTCAAACAAAAGCAAACAGAAGGTGAATTTTGAGCAGGGTAAACCGAGGCCTGGAGAAGGATGGAGTGGGTGACCACTGCTTGTCTCTGCCCCCCAGCCCTGTCTATCCACCAGCTTGCAGCCCAGGGGGAGCTGAGTCAACTGAAGGATCACCTGCGAAAGGGTGCGTGGCCTGTGATGTGAGCACATGCCTGTCTGGTAGAGAACTTGTGAGAGTGACGTGCGTGCGTGCATGGGTGCGTGTGTACTGTTCCCCTTCATGTGACCCCTGAACCTGGCCCAACTTGCTCACGATAGCAATCTTTTTTTTTTTTTGGTTCTTTTTTTTTTTTTTTTTTTTTTCGGAGCTGGGGACCGAACCCAGGGCCTTGCGCTTCCTAGGTAAGCGCTCCCTAGGTAAGCGCTCTAACCACTGAGCTAAATCCCCAGCCCTTCACGATAGCAATCTTGCCTCCCTGTCCCATATTCCTCCATTTGTCAGGTGACAACCTGGTCAACAAGCCGGATGAACGTGGCTTCACCCCCCTCATCTGGGCCTCAGCCTTTGGAGAAATTGAGACAGTACGCTTCCTGCTAGACTGGGTGCGTTCATCCTGGGGACGCATGGACAGGCTGGGCTCTCAGCTTCTGAATGCTGCCTTGGAGATGTGTTGCCCTACTTGGGGACCCTGGGGTTTCAGGGATCCCATCACTATCCTTTCTCTCTTCCAGGGTGCTGACCCCCACATCCTGGCCAAGGAGCGGGAAAGCGCTCTGTCGCTTGCCAGTATGGGTGGTTACACGGACATCGTGAGGTTGCTGCTTGACCGTGATGTGGACATCAACATCTATGACTGGGTGAGCCACTGCCAATCTTGATGTGCCGTAGCCTCCTGGCTTCCATTCCTGCTCAAACATGGATGGGGTCCCTGAAAGGTGCCAAGCCTTCCCTGGTTGGTTCTGGGAACACAAGACAACTGTCCTCACACCTGATAAAGAGTTCCCAGTGTTGAGCAAACAAGATACACATAAAGAGAAAGAGTAGAGCTATAATGGCCGGCCTCAGGCAGCACAGGAAAGTCCAGGAGGGCTTCCTGGAAGAATGAGCATCTCAGAGACACAGAACAGAAAGACAGCCCAAGTGGTAGGCAGGAAGTAGGTTGAATTGGCAGCCGGAGGGCAGGGAAAGGGCACTGAGACTTACCTTAATTTTTACATAATTTTATCCCACAGAATGGGGGGACACCATTGCTCTACGCTGTGCGTGGGAACCATGTGAAGTGTGTGGAGGCCTTACTCGGTGAGTGAAGCCCGTGAGTCCTGCAGGAATCACAGGCTCTGAGTATGGACAGGAGGAGGCAGGGTAGAGTGAGGGTGTTTATGTTGGAGCCTGTCAGCCATGAGCCTCCTGCCCTCCATGCCCCAGACTATAAACCCTGTCCTTTGGGTATGGGGAACCTGGAGTCTAGCCACTGGCCCCAGTCACATAGACAAAGGGCAGACCTGTAGTTGTACCAGGGAGGTGGGGTGGCAGGGTGGCGGGGATGGCAGGGTTGGAGTCCCTCCAACCTTCAGTCCCCCAGCCCTGCCCCGGGCTCTGGACTCTGAGTGCCTGCTCCTCTTCCCAGCCCGAGGTGCTGACCTCACCACAGAGGCCGACTCTGGCTACACCCCAATGGACCTCGCCGTGGCCCTAGGATACCGCAAAGGTGGGCTTGTGTACTCTAGCGGGCTGAGGGCCTGCGGATGGGGAGGCTGCAGAGGGTACACAGGATGCTCCCAAGGGTGCCAGATCCTGACAATAAACATGGTCCTTAGCACCCAGGCAGGCTCAGGCACCTCACATTCTGCACTTAGACTGCAGCGGGGACACCAGGACAAGACAAGAGTGGAAGCTACCCTAGGGGAACAGACACTCAGAAATAGCCCCGGCCCTGGTGTGGGTGTGGGTCTTAGTCATCCCCTCCACACCCACACATCTTTCCTCATGGTGGTAGGGTGGGTATCCCAGGCTTCTGTTTCTGTCACTATAACAGAATATCACAGACGTGTGATGTTTTTAATGTTTTACTTGGACTCATGGTTCTGGAGGCAGGAAGAGCTACGATTCGGAGGGTGAGTGGGAAGCAGCAAGTGGAAGGGAGACCAGCAGACCTTGCCTTAAAGCAACCTATTCTCAGGGTTGCAAGCCCGGCCCAGCAAGAGCAGAGAGGCTCCTGAGTCTGAGCATCTTCTTCAGCCCCTGTGCCCAGCTCACACCTCCCCCCACCTCCTCCCACAGTGCAACAGGTGATGGAGAGCCACATCCTCAAACTGTTCCAGGGTACCCTGGGGCCTGCGGACCCGGAGTGAAGACAGCCTGTTGGGAACCCAGGCACTCAGGGACAAACCAGTCAGCCCACAACTGGCTTGGAAGGCAGCTCCTGGACAGTGGTGGGAAGAGCCCTCCCCAACAGGAACCAATAAATCTGTGCAGAACTTGAAGGGCTTCTGGGTGCCTCCCAGCGGGGCTTCCTGGAGGAAGTAACCGCCGATACTTCTCACCCTGCCTTCTCACCCAGCACCCGCAGGTGGTAGATGACTACACGGCCAAAAAAGTCGGTGGTATCCTCAAAAGTCAACTTCAGCCGGTCCACCTCCATGGTGGGGATGGAGAAGGTGTGACCTCTTTTAGTCAAGGAAGTGGTGGTTTTGTCTCTGACCCATCAGTCCCCACCTTCCCAGTCCAGAGACCACCCAATGGGCCAGTGACTGCAGACTCCTGATGCCTCTCACACCCAGCAAGAAAGCAACAGCACCTTCTTTTTCTTTTTTTTAAAAAATACGGGGTCTTAGGTAGCCCAGATTTCCCTCCAACTGTGGAGTCAAGGACGACCTTGAACTCCTGATCTTCCTGCTCCTACCTCCAGGGCACTAAAGCACCGAGTTCCTACTCAAGTGTAGGAGGCCAAAGCTTTTACTCTTTTGAGACAGGGTCTGGTCATGTGACCAGGCTGGCCAGGCATTCTAAATCCTTCTGCCCCAGCCTTCCCAATGCCTGTACCACCACACCCAAAGACCCAAAGCTTGTAGAAAACCAGGTCCCTCCCACCACAGGACAAGCAGGATATTTGAAGGGCATTGGTATCCTCAGGGTAGAAATCTACAATCTTGCTGAGGGCTTCCCCATCACGTGAACCTGCAGTGGAGAAAGGGGACTAAGAATCCAGAGAGTTCCAGTGACACCCCACTTCTCACAGCTTTCTGGTACCTTCCAAGCAGCTGTGTCGACTGGAGAAGCCACCCTGGAACTGCACCTGCAGCTGTGTGATCTGAACACGCTGGGGAAACTCGAGTGACACCCACTGGCAGGGGCCCTAGAAGCAGACGAATAAAACAGAGGCACTTGGTAACTACAAGATTAGGGTCCTATGGTGTTCCGCTCATCTTTCAAGAGTTACTGCTACAGCCAGCACAGGAAGGGTATGAGCACGCTGTGCTTTCTAGGTCTCCCCAAAGTTCTCAAGGCGCCCTGCAGTCCTGCATCGGCTTCACACTTGGGATGGAGGGGTGTAGAAACACCTCACCTGGTCAGAGTTCCAGCACGTCTCTTCATCCTGGTCAAAAAGATGTTTCTTTCCAAATTGCCGGCTGTTGCGATTAAGCACAGAACTGACCCTGCAGGACAGAAGCAGGGGTAGGAGCCTCAATGCTACCGACTTACACAGGAGCATTCTTGCTGTGAGCCACCCACCGACCAGGCCGGCCAGTCCCACCCCCAAGAACTCCGCCATCAACAGCCAGGAACATGATCACCTAACGGCACCCCCAGCCAGGAACACAAACACCAGACCACGCTTCCAGCCAGGGGATAGGAGCACTAGGCAGCAAGCACCCCAGACCCCAGCCTGGGGACGTGACCAAGCGCCCTAAACCAGGCTCCACCTGGCTCCGCCCCAGCCTGCTGCAGGCTCCTCCTCCTGACCCCAGCTAGCTGCCATCTGGGCCTCGCCTCCACAACTCAGATCCCAGTTCCTCTGCCCCCGTTCCCAGATCTACACTTCCTGAGTCTCACCTGCTCACGGTCTCGGGACAAACCAAAGACTGGGTCATCTGGGTTCGACGATGCCTTTCCCAGCGCGGAGCGCGAGTTCGAAGCCCGGAGCTGCCACTCCCAACTTGACCCAGCCACCAGCCTCCCGGTCACCTCTATGTGACAAGGCGGGCGATCTGGGAACCGGAGGGAGCCAAAAGCAACTTCCTAAACCAGTCGAGTCTCAGCCCCTCAGCAGATCTGCGAACCCGGAACCGCGTGCAGGCAGCGCACGCGCAGTGCAGCAAAGATGATGCCTGTTCGCCAGGGCGGGGTTTATGGCACCGCCCGTTCACCTCTTAAAGGGCTCGCACCGGATGGTTTCTGGTTCCCTAGAGCTGGAGGGAAAATGCCGACCCACACACCTCGCGGTTACAAAATGTTCTCACGGCCCTCCTGTGATCATGTCTACCTGCAGAAGGCCTCGCTCGCCGTGGATGCAGCTTGGGAGCCCTGCACCCCATTGCCCTCTTAAGAAGCCAGAATAAAGGTTGAAGGGGCCGTGCTACTGGGAGCATCAGTCACCCCCAGCCCGTGCATCCTGCTTGGACCCCCAAATCCAGCTTCTCTCTCTCTCACAGGGCTTAGTGGACACCTGTCGTCCCTTGGGAGATTGCACGATTCATGCTAACATGGACAATTTAGCAGATCTGCCTAATATGTTTTTTGAGACAGGGTCTCATATAGACTTGGCTGCCCAGAACTTGCAGCGCAGGTAATGATAGCCTAGACTCCCAGAGCTCCTCCTGCCTCTGCCTCTGCCTCCTGAGCCCTGGGATTAAAGGCAGGTACCTTCATGCCCCGTGTTGGGATTAAAATTTATTTTTTTAACTTAAAACCGACTTATTTAGTGTGCAATGAGCATTTTGTTTGCGTGTATACCATGCATGCCTGGTACTTGTCCATCCAGAAGAGGACATGGGTCCCCTGTACCACCCCCAGTGAGGCTGCTGGGAACTGGCTGTAGGCCCTCTGCAAGAACAGCAAGTGCTCTCAAAAAAACTCACCAGACGGTAGTTGTTTTTATTACTTTTATTTATATGTGGAAGTCAGAAGTAGGACTTGGTTTTCTCCTTAGCCCACGTGGGTCCTGGGGATTGCATTTGAGTAGTCAGAGACTGCTACTTTACCAACGGGGTCATCTGCTCAGCTAAGGAGTATAATGACAGCAGGATGTCCAGAAAGGGCAAGGCACTGCGCCCCATCACCAGCATCAAGCATCGAGCATTGGATGAAGGATAAATCGGTCTCTCAATAAAGGCTGTCCTATCCTGTCTGAGGGGGATTGCATAGGATGAGAGGAGTGTGTCCCAGTGGGAACAAACAATACCAGACACAGACACCCAAACTCACGGGTTCAGGGACAAACAGACTGAGGAAGCGGGAGTCTTTCTGAAGGAAGGGCTTTCTGGGAGAGAACATGACGGGTGGGAAAGAGTTCCAGGGATTAGCAAAGCATAGATAGCATCAGTTGACCCACTACAGATTTGAATGAGAGCCAGGGAGCCACTTCCCACTGGTCTGCATCAGCTTTGGGGAGAGGGTGGAATCCCAGCCTCCTCTCTGAATGAAGGCTCCCAAGACAGAGCAGCCTCTGGGTTGAAGGGCCTCTGTGAAGAGCCTCTGATCTTCTCTTTCTGTGAGTGCCAGAAGGGTTCCGAAGCATCCTACTCGGGACTCCCAAACCCACCCCTGGAAGCAGGACTGGCCGGGTAACTGGGTCACATCGGGAGGGAGGGCTGCCCTGTTAGCCGGTAAATGCAAGGGCGGCCTTGCCAGGACGTCAGTTAAGGGTTCGGGCCATCCAGATCCAGCTTAGCTGTTTTCCAAGAGCATGTGTCATTAAACATTTGGCTGTGTGTTCTCAGACAAACCTTTGACCTCTGAGCTCAGCTTCCTGTCTGTGAAAAGTAGGCCCCTTGAGTTGACGCCCAGAAACAATGACACTTAAGACATTGGGGCCCATAGACAAGTCTGTCTCTAGGCACGGTCTCATCATTACCCTGCCAATGGCTGGCTGTGTCACCTCTATGGCACTCAACACAAAAAAGGTGGCTGTGGTGCCTGAAGAGGCTGGATGGAATCCCAGCCGCCATCCTTCCTGTATTGCTCCTGGCCCTGGCATGAGCCTGCCTGGCCCCCTGGGACACAGCCAGCTCCCTACCCTCTTCCCGCCTCCTCACCCCACTGGCGCCTGGGCATGAAAGAACCTCCTGTTTCACCAGGGAATTAGTAGCTCTGAGTTCCCAGTGAGGCAGCCAACATGGTGCATTCATCCCCCTGAGTCAGGGAGCCTGAGAGCTGCCTCCTTCCCACCCCTCTCCAAGCCCTTAGGCGGGGAGGTGCCATAGGAACTGGATCTATCTATCCCATCCCCAATCCCGACCCCTGACTGTCTTTCTCCAGTTTTTTTGGTTCTTTTTTGTTTTGTTTTGTTTTGTTTTGTTTTGTTTTTCTTTTTGTTTTTTCAAGACAAGGTCTCTCTGTAGCCCTGGCTGTCCTGGAGATCACTCTGTAGACCAGGTTGGTCTCGAACTCACAGAGATCCACCTGCGTCTGCCTCCCAAGTGCTGGGATTAAAGTCATGCACCACTATGCTTGCTTTTCTATTTATTTATATATTTGTTTATTTAATGAGACCAGGTTTTCTGTTGCCCAGGATGGCCTCAAATTTATTATGCAGTCAAGAAAATAGTCCTGCCTGTCAGTTCTCCTCAGGTGGCTGGTGGCATCCTCCTCAGGTGGCTGGTGGCATCCTCCTCAGGTGGCTGCTGGCTGGCATCCTCTTCTGGTGGCTGGTGGCATCCTCCTCTGGTGGCTGGTGGCATCCATGTGACTATCCACATATGGCCTTGGCTATATCTCTATAGAATCAGAGGGACACTACTATCCCTGAGTCCTGGCTGTCCAGGAGCTTCCAGCTACCATGTGACCTCTGAGTCTCTCAGCTCTTCCTCACCTCATCTCCTGATGGTAATCTCGGTGCCGGTGACAGAGAGTGACTTCCCAGCTGAAGGTGGGGACCTTCTGGATCCCAGAGTGGGCCTCTAAATAGCTCTTTGAGCCTTGCAGATTCCCAGGCAAGGCTCCTTCACTCCAGACCCCAGCAACAGCGGGTTTGGGCCCTGGGCCAGTCTCTCTTTTCAGCCTTGGCACCAGCCCAGGAGTGGGGTTGGTGAGGAGCCCGAGGGTCAGCTTGGCCCTGCAGGAACCACAGAGCAGGCCTGTGAGACTCCAAGCACAGCATCCCATCTCCCTGAGCCTCAGTTTCCCTGAGCAAACTCCAAAAGGAACAACAAGAAGATGTAACCCTGCTGTGTGTGGTGAAGTATGCCATGTCTGGGCACTCAGGAGGGTAGAATCATGAGATCACACTCATCCTTAACTACTTTTTTTTTTCTTTTTTTTCAGAACTGGGGACCAAACCCAGGGCCTTTCGCTTGCTAGGCAAGCGCTCTACCACTGAGCTAAATCCCCAACCCTATTCTTAACTACTTAAGGAGCTGTGGGCTAGCCTGGGCCAAGATTTGGCCTCAAAAAATACAAAAACGGTAAACACACACACTTTTGTTGGCTTAAATTTTTTTAAAGTTACTTTTACTAAGGGTTCTGAAATGCTTTAACCTCCCTTCTAGCCCACCACCCTCCAGAGGTAGTGGAAAGGAAAGGCTATTAGGACATGGGGAAGTGGACCTGTTTAGAAATAGTTCTCTGGAGCAAATCCAATCCGTGTTGTCAGAATATACACCAGCAGTCCAGTTCAGTAGTCAGGAGAGCAAACAGGAATCAGCAGTGGTGGCTCAGCCTAGCATAAACAGCCAGGCCTCAGCTGAGTGGATGTGAGTCACCAGGAGCCACCAGGACCAGCAGGGATGCCGGAAGTTCTCTGCTGTGTCTCTCTCAACCAAGTGAAGATCAGCCAAGATGAAGACGAGAGACCAAAGAAGCCCTGCAAAACTAACCATATAAGCCCTGTCACTGTCCGCTGGGTCCTACTTATCCTCCCTCCACACATCACGTGTCCTCCCACAGCTCTGGCCTCACCACGTGAGTCTGTATCAGCTGACATCACTCTGCCCATCAGCCCGAGTTCTTGGAAGCCATAAGAAGCCACCAGGATGTCACCAGAAGTTATTTTGTGTGTTTCTTTCTATGAAGTCAGGACAAACAAACGATGACCATTAAGGAATGGCAAGGCGTACCAATACCACCCAGCATCATCCACCATCTATTAGGTTCTTTTTTTCCTTTTTTTCTTTTTTTTCGGAGCTGGGGACTGAACCCAGGGCCTTGTGCTTGCTAGCAAGCGCTCTAACACTGAGCCAAATCCCCAACCCCTATTGGGTTCTTCTTAACACCATGTGTCCTTTCATGTGTTTGTTTTAGCAAGACATCCTTTCACCTGTGTCTGCTTCAGCAAAACACTCCTTCCCATGTTTGCCCCAGCACAACACCAGCCAATACAGCTAAGTTTCCACTTCACATACCCTTCTTGTTTTATTCTTCTAGCAATCCATGGAAACCGTTCATACTCTTAACTGAGATGGGTAAGCTGAGACAGGAGAACAATATGGCTGGGCCAGAGTCCCACCATCATGAGTGGTAAAGACAGGAGTTCTTTGTTCTGCACAATCATTATTCAGTATGTCTTTTGTGTTTGTTTGTTTGTTTGTTTGTTGAGACAGGGTTTCTCTAGGTAGCCCAGGCTGTCCTGGAACTCACCTTGTAGACCAGGCTGTCCTCCAACTCAGAGATCCATCTGCCTCTGACTCCCAAGTGTTGGAACTAAAGCCAAGTACCACCATGCTGGCCAGCTCATCTTTTCTTTTTTCTTTTTTCTTTTTTCTTTTTTTTCTTTTTTTTCTGGAGCTGGGGACCGAACCCAGGGCCTTGCGCTCACTAAACAAGCGCTCTACCGCTGAGCTAAATCCCCAACCCCCAGCTCATCTTTTCTTTTCTTTTTTTTTTTTCTTTTCTTTTTTTTCCGGAGCTGGGGACCAAACCCAGGGCCTTGAGCTTGCTAGGCAAGCGCTCTACCACTGAGCTAAATCCCCAATCCCCCCCCCTTTTTTTTTCTTTTGGAGCTGGGGACCGAACTCAGGGCCTTGAGCTTGCTAGGCAAGCGCTCTACCGCTGAGCTAAATCCCCAACCCCCATCTTTTTTTTTTAATTGTTTTTAAATTTTATTTATTTTGTTTCATGTGTAAAACTCTTTTTCCTGCATGTATATTATATGCAACATGTGTGGGGCTGGTGCCCTTGGAGGCCAGAGGAAGGCACTGGATCCCATGGAGTTGTAGGTGGTCCTGAACCACTGTGAGTACTGGGAAACAAGCCTAGACCTTCTGCAAGGGCTGCTGCTCTTAACCACAGCCCAGGAAGGCAGGTCTTACACCTTATTCTATCCAGTGCTGAGGATGGAACATGGGCCTTTCCCACATCAAGCAGGCCCTCTGGCCCTGAGCCGCACCCCAGCTCCTCACTGATCCGAGCTCCCAACCCTTTATCTTTGTCTTCATTCTTTATTTTCAAGACAGGGTTCTTCTGTGTAGCCCCAGCTATCCTGGAACTCGATTTGTAGACCAGGCTAACCTACACTCAGAGATCTCCCCGCTATTTCGGGTTAAAGGCTTGATGCCCAACTACTTTTTCCTCCTTGCTGCTGTTTGTCTGGACTTTATCTGAATCTAGTCGGAAATTACTGTGCCATCCAGGCTGTCCTAAAATCATGACAGTTCTCCTCCGCCAGCCTCTCCAACACTAGGGTTATAGTGTGAGCTGTCATGCCCGCCCTTGTATGGTGATAACATTCAGAGGATATATAATTTGCTCTACTGGGGGTCAGCACATTGAGGGGGGAAGTGAGGAAAGAGGGATTGGCTCATCTTGACTCGATTGTCAGCTTGACAGGCTCTAGACTCACCGAGAAAATGTTTCTCTAAGAAAACACTTTGGACATGTGGGAATATCTAGATTTGTTAATTAGGTGGGAAGACCCACCCTGAATGTGAGCTGCGCCTTCCATGGGCTCAGAACTAGGGCTGAATAAAGGTTACTGAGCCCAGCACTCATCTGCCTTCCACCGTGCAGATGCGCCGTGCGCCTGCGCGTGCCTCCCGCCATGACGGACTGCATCCTAGAACTTGTGAGCCACATTGAACCCTTCTTTCCCCACTCCGGCTTTGTCAGGCATTTGTCCCAGCTACCAGAGAAGTAGTGAGTGCAGTGTGTGATGTGTATCCCCATGCTGCACACACCCCTCACACACACACACTCCCATACTGCACTCTCCCATGATGCACACACCCATGATGCACACTTCCATGGTGCACTCTCCCATGATGCACACTGCCACAATCCACACACCCATGATGCACACTTTCACAGTGCACACTTTCACACTGCACACTCCCATGATGCACACTCCCATCATGCACACTCCCATGATGCATACTTCCATACTGCCATGTGGAAGGCAGATGAGTGCTGAGCTCAGCAATCATTATTCAGTTCTGGTTGTGAGTCTGTGGATCACTGTGCGTGCAAAGCAAGTGCTTCACCCCAGGGACGTGTTCTTTGATGGGTAATATTGCTGTTTATTGGAGGGGTGCACAGGTGCCATGGTGTGAATGTGGAGATCAGAGGATACCTGCAGAAGTCGGTTCTCTCTTTCCACCACCATTAGGGTCTCAATTCAACTCAGGCTCAATGCCTTTACCTTCCAGAGCGTCTTCTCAGTCTAAAATTTACCCCTGTGTGTGTGTGTGTGTGTGTGTGTGTGTGTGTGTGTGTGTGTGTGTTTAGATTTGCTCTACATACCCAACCCTGTCTCAAGAGCAAACCAAACCAAGGCTAAAGGACTGGAACCAGTGCTTTGTGGGTAGAGTGCGGGCCTAGCATGCTTAAAGCCCCAGGTTCTATCCCAGCCCCACATATAACAGGCATGGTGATCTGCAATCCCTGCATTTGGGAAAGAAGAGCTAGAGGATCAGGAGTTCAAAGTCATCCTTGGATACATAGGAAATTAGAGGCCAGCCAGGGATACATGGCAAGTTCCAGACCAGGCTGGGATTTTTGAGACCTTCCTCCTCCTCTTCCTCCTCCTCCTCTTCCTCCTCCTCCTCTTCCTCCTCCTCCTCTTCTTCTTCCTCCTCCTCTTCCTCCTCCTCCTCTTCCTCCTCCTCTTCTTTCTCTTCCTCCTCCTCTTCCTCCTCCTCCTCTTCTTCTTCCTCCTCCTCCTCTTCTTCCTCCTCCTCCTCTTCCTCCTCCTCCTCTTCTTCTTCCTCCTCCTCTTCCTCCTCCTCCTCTTCTTCTTCCTCTTCTTCCTCCTCCTCTTCCTCCTC